>NW_005841852.1:4183095-4234859 GCF_000455745.1 Alligator sinensis
TGTATAAATGCCATAAGATTTTAAAGACAAGATCCTGTAGTACTTCTGTCCTAAAAGGAAATGCACTGACCAAGTATTATTGTTCTTTTGCAAATGCTTTTCTTCAACTAGCCTGTTCCAGTGTGAAACACACCTCCTTTAATATGTTTTGCAGGCGTAAATTAGTAATAAGCCTAGAGAATGCTAATTATCTCTCTACATAGTGGAAAGAGAGGGTGGAGGGAGAAAAAACAATAACTTGATAGTGCCACTTAATCTAATTTGTTCATCTTCATGTTTTGTAATATTAATTATCGTTTTCCATGTTAAATTTCCGATGGCTTTGAAGTGTTAGTGAAGATGTTACGAAGAAATATTATTATGAAACACTATGCCAACCATGGGAAATTCTTTTCAGGGAGAAACTGAACAATTTCCTGCATTTGTTTTTTAGGTTAGAGTACAATTGGGTGATGTGAACCTTGGGCAAGGGTCTTTAGTAAGGAATCCCAAGGGCCTTTATTCATTTTACAGGCTTTTGAATGAAGCAGCAGGGGAGTCTTGAAAATGTTTTAATTTTGCTTCTACTTTTTTATATGCTTTGGATCTTGCAAACTGTTTCTCTCCCACAACACGCATTGACTTTTTTTAGAAAGCTTAACTGGACATTTTTATATAGGAAAAAGATGTTGGCAGTTTTCTTTGCCCCACTTACAGTTTTTACGTTCTTTTAATCCTGTACAGGGATTTTTTCAGTAGAAAAGGGAGTGCCTTTACTTTCAGCTGTCTTGCTGGCATGTTCTTACACATTTTAGTTTCCAAATTTGAGAAGAGCCATGGAAGGAATGGCTGTACACCCTGAAGATGAGGTGTACATATCTGTGGTGTCCAGTTGGGCCTCTTAAATGCATGGGTGAAGTACTAAGGATCTGAAATAATCTTATAAATTTGGTTTAGAAGATGGGATTTTTTAGGCAAGTGAAGACAGAGACCTTCATATCTATGTGTTGTGAGTACATGACCGTGGGCCTTGTGCTAGAGAGTGGCACTCTGCAGAGCAAGTTTGGTGGTAGCTATTTCTACATATAATAAAGTAAATGGTATTTTTGTCCACTGTAATTGAGTTTCTATTATGGATACCATTTTGGAGAGGTATCTTTTAAAGGATAGTGTTTGATTTTAAATTTACAATGCAAGAATTTAATCAGTTTAAATGCTGGAAGAATTTAATGCTGACCTCTTTGCTTCTAGTGAATTTTACAGATCTTAAGATTGTTGGACCAGTTTGAATTATTATTTTTTTTTAGTTTTTGCTGATTAACTCAGTTCACTTTTAAAACAATAGCCGGTTTAGAACAGCAGAATCTTCTTAGGAGGTAGCGTGATCACATTTTTGTAAAGACCTTTGTTTCAGGAGGAATTTGGAGTGACACTTGCAAAATTTATTTCCCACTGATAAGTAAGAGTTGATAGACCTGAAATTTGATGCATTTTGTGGAGTGCTTCGAATGTTTTCCCCTTCATAAAAAAAGGCATTTTTCTTTATAGGCTGCAAGCAGGCATCACATTTATCCCAGTATAAATCATTTTAACCTGGGGTAAAGTGTAAGAGCACAGATGTCCACATCTGTACCAGGATTAATCTTAGAAAGGTTCCCAGATGAAAGGTAGTATTTGTCTCAGGATATTGCAAAGCACACCTGTGCATTTATCTCAGGATAGTATAACTGAAACAATGGCAGAAAAGCAACACTGTAGTCAGCTACTCGCTAAACCCTGATTCCCAGGGTGATGTGTATACAGCCAAACCTGGGATATTTTTATTCCAGGATAAACCATCACATTTATCCAGGGATAAATTAAATGTGTATTCCTAGCCGTAGGTGATATTTATGTATATTTAAAATTAAAGCAAAGCCAGCAATCTGGGACTCCTGAGCCAATTGTATTATAGTTAATGTTTTTTGCTTAGATTGTTGGTTACTTCAGGACAGAGCCTGTCTCTCAGTATTGCATGTTTTAGTATGAGGTCTAGCAAAAAAGAAGGCTGCTATATTGATTTGGACTCTTAGGACATACTGGCATAGAAAAACCATTTCACATTTGATGTCAGCTAGTATATATGCACTCTGGAGGTAAAGCAACAGCTGGCCGGCTGGTCAAATCTGTCAATGATTGAAATCACTCTAATGATATTTTAAGTATGTATCTGTAAAAACAAAATAACCAATACCCTGATGATATTCACTTCCACAGCACCCTCTAATCAGAGGCCATAAATTGCTTCATTCACATGCATGAGTATTAAGATTCCTGTTTTGAAAAAAGAGATGCAGATGCATAGAAATGAAATGTCTTCCCAAATACCTCTCTCAATGTATATCTGTACTGCTTCCCTGGGGCTCCTGAAGGTGCTGCTGAGAAGAATCCTTGCCTATCCACTGTTGTTCCTCATAGCTCAAACCAAACAATGTGCCATGGGAGCTATCTTGAGGGCACCACTAGCATCACGGATACATGCCTGAGACAGAGATCTCAGTAGTGGTGGCAGGAGGGAGTGCCTCTGGGCAGCCTCTTTGCCTTATCTCAGGTTTGGTGTGTGTGGAGCAGGAATAGGATCCAGTGGACAGGCACAATTCTCAGCAGTGCTTTTGGGTGTGCCATGGGTCTGCCTACAGTGGCATAGTTGGGAGTAAGAACCTAAACATCCTCATTCCTGGCTTCCAGCTCAAACTATTATATGCTCAACCTCTGAAACTGCATAATATGTAATGCAAGTACACATCTAACCATTGATACCATCATAGTATTGCACCAGCATGCAATTAGCATGTGTATGAGTGTGTGTACACCTACCCACACCCACTAATTTTCCTAGCCTGTGACTTAGACCATCTCTGTTGCATCAACCGTATGCTGCATGTGTGTTTTTTTCCCCCCCTCATCTTCCAAGTATTTTGCAGCCTATTCCCACCTGTTCTATCATATATAATTTACCAGAAAGTTGACTCCTGACTTTGATCAGATGGTGATGCTAGCTTCCATCATTCTCTTGTTACATTTTTTAATAGAAATTGTCATTCATTCTCGTGCACTGCCCCTCATATTCAGGAGGATGTCCATTTAAGCATCCACAAAGCTGCCTCCACTTCTTACTTCAAAGCCCTTTCTCAAAATTCTCTTTTGATGGATGTCTACAAAAACTTGACAACAGTTAGACTGCCAGTGTGCTGTGACTGCTGCTGATTATGATGACCAGTATTATCTCTCTATTTCCTTCTACTCCCCTTTCTGTCTCTAGCCATCTGTTTTCCCTTGTCTTTTACTTAAATTTTAAGTTCTTGAAAGGCAGGAGCCTTCCTTCTGTTCTTTGAATTCACAGTGCCTAATGTAGTCGTGTCCTGGTCAATAATGAGAACTCTTGGATAGTTTAGTTGTGGTGGAGGTGGTAATAATAATAATAGTAACTGAATTTAAAGTGTGTTTGTGTATAGCCTGCATAAATACCCTTTTTGTTAAACTGTATAAAATTTTTGGAATTTTATTGTGCTTGAGGTTGGCATTCCTAAGGTAGTTTTTCAATAGATAATCAAATAGGGAAATTAATAATGATTAATTTTTAATTATTTGTTTCCATGTAGTCATAACCTCCAATTGCATATTTTACATTCAAAGTCCAGTTGCCATTTTAAGTGTGAATCAGAAATAGTTTTACCATATCATGCATTTCTGTGTCAGTTAGTACAGCATTATCATCTGCTAGATAATGTGCTTTTTAATTTAATGGAAAATATGTCCTGTGGATAGCAATTAATAATGTTTTTAGCATATGTCTCAAAGTGCTGATCCAGTCAATTTTATAGCCTGTGTATAAACAGTCTGTAAATTAATCTTGGTGGAGAAATGTGCGTTAGAAACTCAACAAATTGTGTTTGAGAAATCTAGAGCAAAGTAACTTATCTTTGTGGGCCACACCACTGGTAATTACTTTTCCTTCTTTGCTGAGACCCTCACACAATTATTTTGGATAAAAGTTTGTGGTACCTTAATCCCAAAGAGAGGTCCTTATCTACTTCCAACCTGGAATATTGGCCTGTATTGCCCTAGTGCTGCTTATAATTTTAAAATTCTTCATAATGGTTAATAAACATTTTTAGAGCAGCATAAGCCTGTTATTGAACCTGATTTGTCTGGTTCCCAGTTCATCAAACAGGCTGGAGAAGGAGTATACTATTTCAGTATAAACTGAAAGTCCAAACACTGAGCTATTTTAGTTGTGCAATTTAAAACTAAGTATTAAAATATCACATAAGTAGATTTGGACATCTTTTCGTTGTAAAGTTGCATAAAGGAGAGAGGGTACAGTCTAAACTTAGGACCAAGAGCAGGGAATTCCTGAATTCTAATACCATTTCTCATGGTTCACTCCACCTTGGGGAATTTATTTAACCTGTCTCCATTTCTCATTCTGTAAAAAGGGGATGATGGCACTGACCGACCTCAAATGGAGTAGCAAGAACTAATTAATTGTTCTTTGCAACTAAGTAGAGCCCAGTAGGTGGAATGTAAGTACTTAGTATTAATATCATTTTAAGGAATCTTGATTTGCATCATGAAGAAGGGATTGTAAGATATGTGTATTTTCTCTTCCAATATTAGCATCAGGATATTTGGAGGACAGGCTGGCACTATTATGTTAAATTGTGCTACCTACAACATAAGCTTCTGTCTTTGCTAAAGCTGCCAGTTTTTATAAACAACTGAAGACAGAAAGGGTTTACTAAGAATAATGTTGAAGCCCAAAAGAATCCTGCAGCCTATAAATCTTAATAGAGGTTCTAAGATTCCAATGGGCTGCATGTGTCTCTCTAACCCAACCTCACTCCATCTTGGCTCCCCTGTGATGACTGCAATTTTCTTGAAACAGAGGCACAGTGACTAGAATTTACTTGCGGCACGATTTGCCTACAAACAGGAATACATGCATATAACCTATGCAAATCAATAAAAACATGTCAAGTCCCCTTACATCGCAGTACTCTCCTAAAATGCAATTTATCATGCTACAAATGAGAGTAAGAGACTAGGTAACAAATAGTGTCTGATCATTTAACTAGCACCTGTTGTCATGCATTTGAAAACTGCATTTTTCATTTGACGTACAGTAAATTGCATTTTCATATATATTGAATGGAAGAGGAACTTGAAGATGTACATATGCAGGCTTTTATGAATTTTATGAACAAATGGAAGTTTTACAGCTACTTGTTTAAAGAGGTCATAGCAAATTCTAAAAATTTATTTAAGCATTTGGAAACACAAGATGTACAGTAAAATATTAACGAACTAGGAACTCAGAGTGCATTTAATGCTGATGATAGATGAACAATTACTGTGAAATGTTTGTAGGAGGACAAACAACTACAAGTACCAAGTAAATGTACTGCTTATTCTTTTAATTTAAAAATATCCAGTGGAGGGAATTTCCCTTAAGAAACTTTTGTTTATTTTTTTGTTAATCCTTTATGGAGAAGGCTTAAATTGCAAGTTGTACAATGTTGGGTTTTGAACTAGCTGTTACAACTCAGGAAAGAGGCTTTAGAGTCACTGAGCTGACAGTTTTAGGGAACTATCTACAATGTGCAGCAGTGACCAAAGAATGCCAATATAGTCATTAAGTGAATTAAAAACAAAATGCCGTCATGTCATTATATAAATCCATGGTGCGCCCACATCTTGAATACGGTGTGCACTTCTGGTTTCTGCATCGCAAAAAGAATGTAGTAGAATTGGAAAAGGTATAGAGAAATGGAACCAAAATATTTAGGGGTATGGAACAGTTGCCATACTGGGAGACACTAAAAAGGTAAAGAGTCTTTAGTTTGGAAATGAGAAAAATGGGGGAAGATATGATAGAGATCTATAAAATCATGAAGGGTGTGGACAAAATGAGCAGGGAACTGTTATTCACCAAGGCCCAGAATACAAGAACTAAGGGACATCCACTGAAATTTGTAGGAGGCAAGTTTGAACTAACAAGAGAAAGTGCTTTTTTTACGTAGCACATAGTTAATCTGTGGACGGGATGTGGAGGCAGGGAGCATAGCCACATTAAAAAAGAAACTAGATAGTCATGAATGATATACTTAGTAATAGCTGTTGAACAGAATGGATGGAGATATTTCCTCTGCAATCTCTGAACTAGTAATGGTGGATGCCAGGGATGATAATGAATAGAGTAGGGGTGCTAGGCCCATGGGCCAAAACCAGGCTGTGGAGCCTTGGCACCCAGCCCATAGGGCTCAGGAAATTCGGCAAGGAATTGGTGACAATTAATACTATAACAGAGGCAGGCAGTTATTTTGGCTGGAGGACTGCTTAACAAGTTTTGGTGAGCAATCGAGGACATCATGTGTATCCCTGCCTCTTGACAGTTGCCCCTCCCTCCTGTTTGCTATATTGGGACTGGAAGTTGCTCCTTCTAACCCCTGACTTTTGCCACTAGACATGCCTCCCCTTGCCTCCCCCCGATCCTCCTTTTGGGAGTGGGGTTTGCCATCTTAGAACCAAAAGAAAACTAAATCATACACTAAAAATCAAACGCCTACTATAACATATTTTAATATTATTACAAAAAATATTTTTGTCTTGATTTGCGTTTGCATTCTGTATATAGAGGTGATTCCATAATAACTAAAAAATAGTCTTACTCTGGTATACTGTGTATGTGTGTATGGTGGGGTGGGGGGTTGTGAAGGTGTGTTGCTGTGTGTGGGGGGGCATAGGGTACATTCAGGTATGTGTCTATGTCAGTGGAGGTTGTGGGGGAAGGACTTGGGGGTGTGGGAACCCCCCCACACACTTCCTCACATGGCACACATCCCATGCTGGCAGCAGTAGGCAGGGGGCTCAGGGACTTGTGCCTGGTGCAGGCACTGGTGGCCAGTGGGGCATGGCTCCGATTAGTGCTGGGGGGGGACCTATGTAGCAGTGGTTGGGGAAGGCAGCTGGCTCCAGTGTGGGGTTCTCCCCTGTAGCAAGTGTGGGAGCTGCAGGCATGTGACGCAGAACTCCCATGATAGATGCGGCCAGGCATGCTGTGCTCCTTGCCCACCCATGCAGCACTGGCTGGAGCCATGCCCCACTGGGCACCAGTGCCTGCACCAGGCACGAGCACCCTGAGTGCCCCACATCCTCCACCCTCCCTCACACCCACACCCTGCCCAGCCCAGCTTTGCTTTCTTGCTATCCCCCTGGGCATGGGCTCTGTGCTGCTCTCTGTGCTTCTTCCCAGCTGCAGATCCATCTGCATGCCCTCACCCCCACCCCTGCCTCTTCCCTACCTGCTGCCTGGAGTGAGCTGGATGCTGAGAAACCAAGCAGATTCCCATGGAGGCAGCTGCAGCAGAGGCAGCAGCAGCCCTACTCAGAAGCTGCTGCTGGTAGGGCCGGGCCCTTCCACCCATGAAGGTGGGAGTGAGGTGCAGTAGGTTACGTTGGGCGGTGTGTGTATGCATGGGCACCTCACCCCCACCTTCATGGGCAGAAAGGCTGGGCAGGGCACAGTTTATTGGTGGGTGCCCATGGGTTGGATGAAAGTGCTTGGCAGGCCAGATTCAGCCCACGGGCCATGTTTTGCCTGCCCCTGTACTATGACTTGTCCTCTGCTGCCAAATTTGCAAGTTGTACGCAGTTGGATAAGGGCCAGCCATGTCACCTCCCTCTCCCCACATGGTGGGATACACCTCCCCACATGCAACCATATCAGGCCCTTTCTCCTACTCAGCTGGATCAGGGTCAGGCTGTCCTCCTACCATGCCTTCCCTGTGCATTAAATCAGAGCCACAAGCTGGATCCAACGCATGGATGGACCAGGCACAACCCATCTAGCCTGCAGGGCAAAAAAAGGTTGAGTACCACTGAAACAGGATATAGATCACTCTGGATATATCCAGTTAAGTGCTGTCTATCTAAAGAATTCACTCTTGCCACTGTCAGAGATGAGATACTGAATGGACCACTAGTCCACTGGACTAGATGGACCACTAGTCTGACTAGTATAGGACTTGCTGTTTTCTTATGTACCACTGTAGTGACATCATTTTGTGTAGAGATGGGAGAGTTCCAATTTTAAGAATCCATTAGCAAGCATAGGTTTGAAAGGAATGATCACAATTATCACGTGCCTTGAAGCATGTTACTATTTGGAATAGCTGGAAAACCTGTTTCCAAATAATTGTTTATGGTGGGGTGAATCCATAGTTTTACCAGGACCATAGAGAATCCTATCTGGTAGCAAGAGAGGGTATAGAGATGGCATAGGATGAATAGGCTTAGTATTCCTTCCGTCTCTGCCCTCCCACCCCCATGAAGGGGAATGTGAAAACTTATGGTCTGTGCTTCTTGAACTGCAGTAACCTTTTGTGGAGATGTGTTCTTGTCTCTGTTTTTATATAAGCTTCACTTCTTCTACTCCTTGCGAACTTCTTAATCTGAGAAAAAAATGGTGTTTTCTCTGTTCTCAAAATTAATCTCTATCCTCTTAGTAACATCAAGTTTATTTCTTACGCGGTTGATTTGACCTTGTCATAAACTATGCATTAAAAAGTGTGTCTTGGTAGTCCAATTGTTGCTTGTTGAATGTCATATGATTTAGTTTATTAAATATGTTTGTACCATAATGCTCAAAGATCTCACTTAGCATCTGGCTTCCTATAAAGACAAAAATGTCCTTCTCAAGAGTCACTTTTGTGTGGATAAATATGCTCTTCATTTTTATTTTTACTTGATCTACCAGTTAAATGCTGCTGTTGGGTTGTGTTGCGTTTGTCCAGTTCTCATGGGGGCTACTATATGCATCATTGTGGAGGTTTTCCCCTATTTTTCATTTTTGTATTATTCCACTTGTTTCCTTTAGTTCTTTGTTTTCAAAGTGAAGGGCTGAGGAGGCTTCTTTGCTCCATATTTGTGAAAGATTTTACAAAAGATGGAAACACAAAGGAGTGCTGCTAGGACCCTACCTTATATTTCATTGGACAAGTCACATTAGAGTTGTGTCCCTGGACTGATATAATTATTGTAGGTCACATTTTCTTTCACCCATTCAGAACACCTGCCTATACTCGTATTGGCCAGATTTTCAAAATGCAATCTTCAAAATTTTCTTGCAGTTCCATATGTACTCAAATATGAGTAATTGCTCAGAAAAATAAACTTCAGATTTGCAAATGGCACGGGCATGGACAAATGTCATTTTATGCTCTCCACATGTATACATACATATATTCCAGTTTGGCCATGCAATTCAAAACTTGTATTTGTTGGGGTAGAGAATAAGAGGGAATATATGAATGTGTCCACAAAGATTGTGAGACCAAAAATAAATTCCATGGTAGTACATTTTGAGAACTCAGACACTGTATTTATACTGGTGGGGGGAGGAGAGGAGCATGTAGTATAGAATAAATATTTACTGATTTCATTCATGCATGTCTTTTCTGATAGGAGTTAATTCATAAGTAGAGTCACTTTTGGCATTAATATTTTCTGATTGGTGCAAATAAAAAAGTATGAATGGTTTTGAATACTCTTAATATACAGATCTTATATAGTTATTGGAAGACGAATGTAAAGAGTCACTGAACTTTGTAAAGTTAGCTGTAAACACCCATTTCACTTGGAGTGAAATCATTTTAATGAGTTAATGGCAATAAACAAATGATAGCAGTTTGAAGATGAACTGGTTTGTAGTGTTTAAGCTTGGTTCTACCAGTGTTGAATTTTAAATTGTGATATGGCACAGAAACCTATGCCAAGTCATGGGTTTTATTTCATATCATTAGTATGATGAGCATGTTGTATTTATGTGAACAAAACGTTTATGAACACTAATCTGCATGGTCACTTAATTATTTCAGTTTAGTCCATAATTATTATTGGGCAACAAAAGTATGAATTTCATGCATTAAAATCTGTTCCCTTATTTGAGACCAATGTTAAAAATCACCACATTCTCTCTTTTATATTAGTTTTTAGTAGCACATGGGTTATACATCTCATTCTTAATTTAAATGTCCAAGTTGTCGGTTGCTTTTGAGTGTACTGGATGATCTGAATTGTATGAGCTATGTATTGTAAATTATAAATGTATTGAGAGATGGGATTCTGAAAATGAAGGTAGTTTATATAACTCGAAAGAAGTGTGCATGTACATATATATGGGGAGCTGTGTAGATAAGCAACTTGAATTTAAAATAAAAAAATCAGTATTAGTGAAGATTACTTACATTACCCCATTTTTTAAAATCTATGTAGTAAATGTGTGTGATCATTTCAAGTGAATGGTTATGTGACCATATATGATTCTTGAAAAAATCTAATAGACAAGTTGACAACTGCCCAATAATGCTTATAGCTATTTTTACTAAATAACACCATCCACCTAGAGATCTGCAAGGTCATTACAAGCATTAAGAGGTAGGGAAATAATGTCAGAACTACGCAGACAGATTCCTTTATATTGCCAGGTAAGTCACTTTAGCTCTACCTTAGCTTCTGTGAGGAAACCCTGATGAGCCAGATGATGGCCTGGGTTGAGTTTTTTCCTTTTGGTGATTAAAAAAAAAATTGGCAGCTACCGGTAAGGTAGTGGAGGCTAAGTGGAGTAGCGCTGCCTAGGGAGCTGTTTAGACTCAGCACCTTGTGAAGGAGCTGAGTTGTTTCTGTAAGAAAGAAGCAAAATTTTATTGATCAGAAGCCAGGAAGCAAGTGTTAGCACTTGTATTTTGGAGTTTTTTGCTTGTAAAGCTCCATGAAGGGAAGGGAGCAAGAGATTTGCCAGGCATTACTTTTGACGCTGCAAAAGATGTAATTTATTAATAATGCTATTTTAACCTCTGCGGTTCAATTCAAGAAGCATCAAGCTTTCCTGTGATTCCTCCACCCTCCACTCTGCTTAGAAGGAAACACTCTCTGAGAGGTGGCCTTTTCTTTTTTGCTGCCTCATGGGGAAGAATAGTCAATTGGACCTGTTGCTGAAGCAGAGTAATTTTGGGGTCAGAAGACTGAGAGAGAACAGGAAGAGCCTAGCAGGTTAGGTTAGCTCTGCACCTTTCATCCCCCTCCTCAGAAATTAGTGCTACCTGATCTTGCCTTTTTCTGCCTCTCCATTTTAGTCGCGCCAGGCCTGGGGAGAAGTGAAGACCTCATCCACTGTGCCCTCCTAAGAACTAGAAGGGGGCAGTGGGGGAAGAGGATCTTTTTACCACTTCTTCCACCATTCCTGGGCTCAGGGGTGAAAGAACGCCTAGATCTTCAGGAGGAGTTCAGGTGAGCTGAAGGTAAATGCAGGTGATGTGGAACCAGGTGGGACAGCGTTGATTCAGATACAGAGTGGTAAATCATTATAGGCTGGAATTTAGGCTTTCATAGGACTGGATAGGGCACAGAATTAAAACTTTGTACATGAAACCTGGAAACTGTACTATCATGTAGCATTTTATGAAAATTTGTTTAATTTTATTTCACATGGCCCCAGTGAGAGCTCTCATACTATTCTGCCAGCTGACTCAACCTTTTGAATTTTGGGGACTAGTAATGCCATAATTGGATGAAACTAGCCATTCTAAAATGTACCTAAACCCTCCTTTGGTTATTTTCTGTCTAAATCTGAGCCCCCTGTGAAACCTTTCTATTTAGCAATTCAGACTTTGCTTTGCTGAAGGGACCCATTTTATGATTAGGTAAACTGAATCATGAACTGGTTATAAGTGGTTTAGTGCTGATAGGGAAATCATATTCAATAATTTTGGATTTAAAAAATCCTCCTATAAGGCATGAAAGAAAGTGTCTTATTTTCCTCCTACTGGGAATATGTTTTAGGAGCTTTGGCTCCATTTATCACACCGATCCGTTAAATTTCATTCTGGATGGAATTTACTGTAGTATTTTTAGGAACATTACCATGATGTGGGTATGGAAGATTCATCACTTGGATTTTGAAGATATGAAATTTACCAAACATTACTGTTCAGTTGCCTTTCCAGAGATGCCACTTGATCTGCATAGCTATGAAGTTAGTTCTGAAGTTGTGCGCTTCATCTAAATACAGGAAAGACCATGAACATTTACCCTACCAGGAGATCAAAATGCTGTTCTGACTAGTACACACCTGATGAACCATGTAAAAAACCCCCAGGAAATCAGAAGAGAAATATAGTGAAAGGGCAAAACATTAAAGTCAGGTTCTCACATTCTGTTTAGTAGGAGGAAAATAAGACACTTTCTTTCATGGCTTATGGGAGGATTTTTTTAATTCAAAATTATTGAATATGATTTGTATTATTACTTGCTGATAAAAATCTATCTTTGTGTATTTAAGTTTGAATCTAATCTATTTTTCTTCATCTAGAATTTATTCAAATGGTTTTTAAATGAGAAATATGCCAACACTTATTGTTTTGGTGCAAAGATTTCCATTTTGTTAGAGAAAGACGGACTGGAATTTGTAAAGAAAAGCTTCCTTGATTTAACTGCAGAGGGAATGGAAAGCACATATTTAAAATGTTTTGACATAGGAGGTCAGATGGAAAGTGTTTCATTTTATTGTTTCAATGTTTTATATTTATTTTTGATCTGTGTTCTGTCTTCCCAATTTTAGGATTTGTGTAAAAAGTCATTGTTCTTACGATTAGCCACTATGGCATTCATTTGTAAAGCAAGCAAAAATGTGCATCTTAGCTGGCTGTGCTGCTTTTTTTAGTGTAGAAGGCCCCAAACTATTCTTGCTACTTGTTCTGAAGATAAATTAGTAGCTTCTAAATAATGCAGTGAACCCTAATTCTCTTTGATTAGTAGCGAGTTAGATGATAGCGACCCATTGAAATTGGTCATCAGCATAAATAATGAGTGAATGAACTGATAAAATGCAAAGTCACTGGCCATCATAAATCAAATGAAATCCACTTTCTCTGGAAGTCAGTGAAATTAGAAGTCCATGCTCCTATTAATTATTTTGCCTTCTCAAGACGACAGTGTTATAAATCAGCCTTGAAAGGCACTTCACTTAGAAAGCTGAAGGAGTAAGACTGCCTGCAAATTGTTTTGTATATGCACCTAATTGTTTCTTAAGTAATCCACCTTTGTGGCATGGGTGCAAAAAAGCAAAAGGTACACCCAAAAGTATAGATTAACCAAAGCAACAGATACTGCTTTTGAAGACATTTGCTAGCCAAAATAACACCCCTGCATCCTTGGTCTTGATCACGCTTGAACCTCTGCCTAGTGTCTCTTTGGCAGGAATGATCCAGCTGTGTTGATTTTTGCACGCTATGCTTTTTCTGCATGCTTAGCATTTGTTCATAGGGCAAACTTAGTTCTTAGTCATTTGAAATAGCTTTAGGACTTAGCTATATTGGTGATTGTACAATATTTTATTAGTTGATTAAACATATAAAGATTGGTGACCATCTCTGTTTATGTGAGTAGTTGCTAAACAGCAGCAGCTGTAAGAAACACAAGAAAGGCTAGAACAAGTCAAAACTGGGCCCTCAAACTTGTTGAATTCAAAGTTAGAATACATTTATGCAGAAGTAATGAGGCAAATTTGCAAGGAGTGGGTGGAAAATGGATTCGTTTAGCAAAAAAGCATACACACTGATACAAGCATTTTAAAAGCAGTGTAAAGAGAATAAAGGATAATTTAATTCTGAAGTAGTAACTTTGGGTTTCTTCTCTACTTTCCTCCCCGACCTTTCTCTTCTCTGTACTTTATGTACCATGTGACTGCATCCAAAGGGTTTCTTTACTTTTCCCATGGATATTTTTTAAATGAGCATTGGACCTGATTTTTGCTTGAGCAAGGATGAATGGCTTACAAAACTGACTCTGAAAAAATGATGCAGAATACATAACTCTAGGATATCAGCTTGCTTCATTTCAGATTTCTGAGTTGTCTCTGGCCTGTATTGGTCATGAATGTGGAAGGTCAAATAGGAATAATTTGTGATAGGTTTGGAAGGTGAGGTTTAATTTAAAGAAGAAGAGATGAAAACTAAAAAGAAGACAAGGGCAGAATGCATTGAGAGAGGAAAAGAGGATAGCTTATGAGAATGGGAAAGTATGCTTAAACTATTAGATTTTCCACCAGAAAAGTCATAAATGTTGAAAAAAGTGGAGGGAAAATCTAATGGGGTAGGAACTTCATCTGATACAAATTTACTTTAATGGAGTTATCACAGTTCATACCAGTGATCAATTTACCTAGCAGAAAATTGGGTAAGCAAAGCACATAAGTAAGAGATCATTCTTCAGGGGTTGTACCTTAAGTTGCTAAGGATGCAATTTCTATTGAGTTGATTTGTTGCCGGATATGTAAGGTATATACATATTACTTACCTACTTACCCTGTCCTTGTTTATAGCTATTAAAAACAGAGTAAGCAGATGAGAAACTGTGAAATGTTGCTCCAGTGTATGGCAGGTGCTTTTGTAGTTATATATGTTTCTGGACAGTGAACATTATTTGACATTGAACATTATTTGACATTGGACATTATCCCCTTAAATGTAAATACTGTGTTTTTTAGTCAGCTGACTGTTTGAGTGCATCAGAGTCTTTGTTTCATAAATAGGTCTCAACATGTCTATGTGCATGTTACAGGTAGAGGAGTTGGTGTGGTTCCATATAGTACTGCCTTGGAAAGCAGAAACTTTGCATCTGAAAATGTTTAAATGGCAATTTTCTGCTCTCTTGAAAATTAGGTCAGTGTTGTTCTCATTTGTTTAAAAATGGCAAGTAATATTAAGGAGTTTGGTTGTTCAATATAGTGTTGAAACCTTAAAATTCCTCCTCGTCTCAGGAGAGTTTCTGACTTGTAAGTTGAATTTCATTTGAGAACAAAATGGGAATTCCCTTCTTGCAGGATAGGTTATTCTATCCAATATATCCTTTGCCAGAGTGCTAAGTAAGCAAGCAAGCATTTCCTTTGCCCAGAAACAATGGCTTACTATTATTTTTCAGTTTCAGATCTTTCATGTGAAAGGATTGTTTGAATGAATAATTTACTGGGTGGGGGGAAGTAGTATACCTTATTTTCTTTCTTATGTTTTATATTGATGAATTTTTGTTCATTTCAGCTAAGGTGGGTGGCACCTTGGAGACTAAGTGGTTTAGAAGCATACACTTTTATAGGTAACAGTCTTGAAGGTGCTACCCAGGCCTGCCTTTGCCTGACTTCAGACTCACACTGCTAGGTACCTCTCTGAGATTCTTTATAGTAAATGGTATATTTACTCTGGCATGAAGTGTTAAATCTACATTTCTTAGGATAGGTATGGAACCTAGCTATAAGGCCTTATAAACCATCCACTACCATTTCTGAAGAATTATTAATGTATTTGCTCATGTACCACCCCCAAATAAGACATGCAAATTTTATTGGATAGCGCTACGTAGAAAAAAGATTTTTCTAGATTATGGCTAGGGACAGAAGTTACACATAAGCTGGGTTAAGTAATCAGAAACCGATTTAAATCTGTAACACAACAGAAGCTCTGTGCACATAAACCAGTTTCAAAATGCCTGAAACTGGTTAAAAATAAACCTGGGTGAATGCAGTATCAGACTAAACTGATTTTGGTCAAATCAGTTTATGAAACTTGTGTCCTGGACCCCTTCCTGGTTCAAGTTAAAACACCATCCCCAGCATCCTAGTATGCTTTCCAGCCCTCGGCTGCACTGTGCTGTCTGCTTCAGATAGGCTGGCCCCACTCTCTGCTCTCTAGCCATAGCAGTGAGGCCTGGCTGAGAAGGGGGTGGGAGGGGCAAGCCAGGCTGGGGATGCAGCCCAGTTGGGGTGGGGAGGGGAGATGGACTGCCCTGCCCCAGGCAAACCCCAGCTGGGGTCAGGGGTCAGGGAAGGGGGTTAAACACCCCTTCCCATGCTCCAACTTGCTGCTGGCTGCACCTGTG
Source organism: Alligator sinensis (assembly GCF_000455745.1). Lineage (NCBI taxonomy): Eukaryota > Metazoa > Chordata > Crocodylia > Alligatoridae > Alligator > Alligator sinensis. The sequence continues at coordinate 4,199,044 of NW_005841852.1, forward strand.
GACTACAAATTCATACCTGAGGCACCTGCAAGCAGAAAGTGGAAGTGATGAGCAACTCTGCTAAGTCTGGATGCTGTAATTCTTGACTGCAGATCCCAGAGACCTTTGGGGGCAGCAGGAAGAGGAAATGAACATACAGCCAGAGAGCTGTGCTCAAGTGCCACCTGGCTTCTAGCCTAAACCACTGAAGGCATGTGGCTGCATTTCCTGAAGCGAAAGTAAATGTCTGCTCACTTCTGTTTCAATTTAATCTGTGCAGTTTAGACTAACCTGCAAAGACCAATTCAGCCTCAGGCTTTTTGAGTATCTGTACCTAGCCCGTGAGCTAGAGCTGGCCTTTTCAGGAAAACACTGCTAAAAGAGGATTGCCAGTTTCCCTGTCCCTTCCAGGAAGTAGGAGAAGACACAGTCCAGTATTAACGCGTTCACAGCTGTTTTCTAATTGGCACTAGCTTTTGCAAGCTTAATCGCATAACAAGGGTATCAGAACTATGTAGTACTATGGTGGGTAAAGCTGATTTTGGTGAGCTGATTTTTTGGGAAAAGGTGTGCATAGCATACAAGTAAATACAGGACCTAAATTTTATATTAGTTTGGGATTCATTGGATAATGAAATTTAATATTTAAAATTCTATCTTCTATTTTGTGAACTTATAGTTATGTCTGTTTCCACACTGCATAATTCTTGGTTAGCCTAAGTCCACCAGGGTCAGATGTTGTTTTATATGGGAGGCTGTTATATAGGGTGTTGTTTTTGTCACTAACGTTAGTATAATTCTGAACTCTTTGCAACACTGCTGAGTCATCAAAAGGGTAATTTCATCTTGTACATTACTCCTTTCATTGGACAAAATAGGTCAGGGCCATTTTGAAAATAGCGAACAAATGAATTAAGGCATCTGTACATGCTAAGGCTGGGAAGGCTTGGAATTAGCAGTACCAGTGGATTACTAGTAACAAAGTAAAACTGTCCCCTCGAAAAGAAAAAAAAAAAAGGTTTTTTTTAGCCATCTGGGTTGCAGAGACCTTAAAGAGAAAAATTCTTTCTCTCGCTCCTGTATTTAAAGTGGAGGGGTAGAATAATATCCATGAAGCAGACAAATTTCTCAAAGAACTTCTGTCTCCTGTCAAGCCAGTTTGAAACAGTTTTTCCTGTACTGAGGCAAAACAAAACAGAGGGTATAAAGTAGGGAGGAGTGAGAGTATTCATCTGTGTGGTAAAAACCTGCTAATCTCATTACACAAAAAGCCTTTTGTATAATGTTTGTTTTTTTTTCTTTTGTGGCATTTGTTTATCTATGGCTATATTTTGCAAACTGAGAGAAGGGTGGGCTTTCAGTTCTTAGATTAATCAATATTCATATTTTTATATGTCTGTGTCTCTAAAGAAGGGGTTCCCAAACTGTGGAATATGTACACCTTGGGGTAAGCAAGACATCTCTGGGGGGTATGTAGAAGAAATTGTATAATAGTAGATTTAATTTTCATTATAATAATAATTGGCATTTAAAGGGTTAACATATAAAACACATGCTGGTAGGGGTATGTGGACAGCTAGTAAATCTGGAAGGGGTTACGCAATAAGAAAAAGTTTGGGAACCTTTGCTTGAAAGGATTATAATGATACTACCATTCTTGCAATTTGTTCTAGTTTTTGAAGCCCAGTGTATTTTCAGGCAGGCCATTCATAATCTAATGATGATAACAAGTTAGAACAGAGGATAGTCTTCTATATTAAGAGCAGAAGAAAGCAGCTCTGACCAGAAATAGTGGAGTTATTTATTTTATTTAAAAAAAAAAAAATCTGTGCCATGAATGCTTGAACAAGTAGGGATGTAGGTTGTAGCCACGTTGGTCTAAGGACATAGGCAGACAAGGTTCTTTGGATAAATCTGATTTCTTCTATTAGACCAACAAAATAGTTGGAAAAAAAATTTCTTAGCAAACTTTTTGGGTTTAAAAGTCCTTTGTCAGGCTGAGGAAGCATCTGCAGTTGGTGGGTGCTTTTCCTGGATGGACTATTCATTCCATCCAGGAAGAGCACGCACCAACTGCAGGTGCTTCCTCAGCCTGATGAAGGGTTTTTAAACCCGAAAGCTTGCTAAGAAAAAATGTTCCAGCTATTTAGTTGGTCTAATAAAAGATAGCAGATTTCCCCAAGGAACCTTGCCTGTCTGTGAACAAATAGTTATATTTGTTTTTTATGTCAGTACTAACTCCTTCAAAGTAGAGGTGAAAGGCACAATGTTCAAAATCAAGTCTGAGGCCATCAGCCTGTCAGTATCATTGTAAGCTCTTCTATCTTTCACATCTCCAGTGGTGCATCTGTTACCAGCTTTGTCCATGATAAAGTAATTCTTGCTGCCCAATTGAGATTTTGGCCAGCAAGATTTATCATTGTCTTTATTTCAAAGTATTAAAGCACCTGTTCAGGTTGTTGGAATCTGCACAAATATTAACAATTGAAATTAAGGAATGAATAACCATTTCAGAAGGCATCAGCACCCAAACTGTTGAAAATATAGATAACTAACATTTTGGCAACATAATGACAGGGATACAGAGTGATGACAAATTCTTTGGTTCATGTTATTATGAGAAAATGTTCAATTTACTCTGGTCATTGATAGTTTTAAACTAATTGGTTCTTGGAAGCAAATCACCTTCATCTGCTTTGTGGTTTTCGCAGCTGGTACTGTGAGTACACTGAGTACTTCTTCAGTTGAAGTACGTTAGTCTAGTGACTTCCATTGTGTTGCAGATTTGGTATGCTGTAAAATGATTCCTTGCATCTGATCTCTATTGGGAATGGAGTATAAACAGTAAAAACATGAGATAACAAAGGTTCACTGCTACAGATAACAACAAACTGGGAAAAACACACCAGTGAACTCCTTAACCGTTTTGCATGGGAAAGCATCCAGATTCGTAGATTGATAGATTCATAGACATTAGGGCTGGAAGGAGCTTCATAAGATCATTGGGTCCAGCCCCCTTCCCAAAGGTCAGGAAGTCAGCTAAGGTCAAAGATCTTAGCAAGATAAGCATCCAAATGTTTCTTGAAAGTTTCCAGAGTAGGTGCTTGCACCACCTCGGGGGGGGAGTCTAATCCAGGCCTTGGGGGCTCAGACGGTAAAGAAGTTTTTCCTTATGTCCAGCCTAAAACAGTCTTGCAGGAATTTGTGACCAATGGACCTTGTCATCCCTTGGGGTGCTCTGGTGAACAGGCACTCCCCCAGATCCTGATGCCACACCCCTTATGTACTTATAGGCTGCCACCAAGTCACCCCTGAGCCTGTGCTTCTCCAGGCTGAAGAGTCCCATGGTTTGCAGCCTGTCTTCATAAAGCCTGTTCTCTTGCCCTCTGATCATGTATGTGGCTCTCCTCTGGACTCCTTCAAGCTTCTCCACATCCTTCCTGAATTGTGGAACCCAGAATTAGATGCAGTACTCCAGCTGCGGCCTCACCAAGGCTGCGTACAGTGGGAGATGACATCCTGGGTCTTGCTCAAGATGCATCGGTAGATGCAAGTCAGAGTTCATTTGTTTTCCCGGCTGCAGTATCACACTGGTGGCTCATGTTCATCTTGTGGTCAATCATGACCCCCAAGTCTCTTTTGGTCATGATGCTAGCAAGTGTATCATTGCCCAGCCTATAAGTTAGGCGTGGGTTTCCCCCTCCTCCCCCCCCCCAAGGTGGAGCACCTTGCATTTCTCCATATTGAATGCCATCAGGTTTTCCACCCACCCACCTTGCAAGCCTATTGAGGTCAGCCTGGATCAGCAGCCTATCCTCAAGTGTGGATACTCTTCCTAAAGTTTGGTGTCGTCAGTGAACTTGGCCACTCTGCTTCTGATACCAGAGTTCAGATAATTTATAAAGACATTAAAGAGTATGGGGCCAAGAACGGAGCCTTGGGGGACACCAATGGTCACATGTGCCATGTTGATTCGGTTCCATCAACTACCACTCTCTGGGTCTGACCTCGGAGCCAGTTCCCTAGCCATCGGACGGTAGTGTAGTCGAGGCCTCAGTTGCCTAATTTTTCCCTGAGGACATTGTGGGACACCAGGTCAGAGGCTTTTTAAAAGGCCAAAAATAGGATATCAACCTCTTCCCTTTTGTCCAGGTGAAGCATCACCTGGTCATAGTAGAAAATGAGATTGGTCAGGCAAGACCAACCCACAACAAACCTGTACTGGCTATCCCTCAGAATGTTGCCTACTATTAGCCTGTCAAGAATGGTTTCTTTGATAATTTTTTTCCAAGATCTTTCCAGGGATTCAGATATTGGCCTGTAGTTTCCTGGATCTTCTTTCCTCCCTTTCTTGAAGATAGGTACCACGTTGGCTCTCTTCCAGTCTTCAGGTACTTCATCCAATCCTTGTTAGTGTCTGACTATGATGTCTGCCAGTTCCTTTAGCACTCTTGGGTGCAGTCCATCTGGACCAGGTGTCATAATCCATTAGAAAGCATCTCTACAAGACAGAAGAATAGTTGCAGAAAGCAAGGCTTGTCAAAGGATAGTATCCAAGTGATATGTCTATCTTGGAATTATCTGACTTAAGACAGTTATCAGTTTGAAACCTGACTTACTGAGGTCTGACTGAACTATTGCTCTTTATGTTGCAACAGTAAATTATATGTTCCTACAGCGCAACTTGGATCCACAATCACTTGCTTTCCTTGTCAAAGTAAGCCCTCATGCCCTGGGTGATTTTGATACAAAAGAAGATAACAGTGAAGGAGGGATTGCTATTTAAAATGTAACAAATTAGTATATTTATCCACTGGGGTGTCTTTTATATGGGGCTTGCTTTCATGCCATAGTGATAAAAGAGTAGTCCACTTTTGATATGGCAAAACAGGTTCACAAGTGTTCTAGACCAGGATGAAAACATTCATGTCCCATCAGCATTATATTGCACAGCTCTCTCCAGTTTCATGCCATACAGATACAGAACACTGTGTGTGTGTGTGTGTGTGTGTGTACTCATATATATCTGATAACACACACTATATATATATATGTATGTGTGTGTGTGTGTGTATATATTTGTGTGTTTGTATGTGTGTGTGTGTGTGTGTGTGTGTATATATATATGTGTGTGTGTGTATGTGTGTGTGTGTGTGTGTATGTGTGTGTGTATGTGTGTGTGTGTGTGTGTATGTGTGTGTGTATGTGTGTGTGTGTGTGTGTATGTGTGTGTGTATGTGTGTGTGTGTGTGTGTATGTGTGTGTGTATGTGTGTGTGTGTGTGTGTATGTGTGTGTGTATGTGTGTGTGTGTGTGTGTATGTGTGTGTGTGTGTGTGTGTGTGTATGTGTGCGTGTGTGTGTGTATATATATATATAGCTTGCCATAGATAAGCAGGGCGGCTACAGTGGCCAATATCCTGCTGCTGCAAAGGTTGTTAAAATATGCCTGAGTGTCAAGACAGACAGACAGATATAAAACTGAGCACATGCACAGACACCACCTTTGGAGAAAAAAAGAATAAGTATTTAAATTCAAACAACTGACTTCTGTGCCATACATACAAACATATATAAAATATACACTAGAGAGTTTTTATCTACCTCCCTCTACCACTCAGGGTAAGACTAATTGTCACATTTGGAGTCAGATGAAATTCTATCCTATGGTTGGACTGGTACAGATGGGTTGTTGGGTTTTTTTGCCTTCTGTAGCAGTGGGCATGGCCCTCTGTCTTGACACACTTAGGCATATTTTAACAACCTTTGCAGCAGCAAGATCTTGGCCACTGTAGCCCCCTGCTTTACCTGTGGCAAACTAGGGTGTTATGTCTTATAGTTGTGTCTGGGTTGGCTGTAGTTTTGCTAATGTATTAGATAACGGATTTGATTGGGACGGTTTGGTTAGGGATGATCCTGCCATAGGCAGGAGGTTGAACTTGATTACCTCTGGAGGTCCCTTCCAACCCTACTTTTCTGTGATTGCTATGAAATAGGGATGTGGCTGTTTTGTTTTTTTATAGAATCTGTTAGATAACGTGTTATTGGCCCCAGTTAAGAATGTTTTAAATGGCTGACCTTTTTTTAATATATAAAAAATATTAAAGAAAAAGCATATCTGGGATGTAATTTGTCTTTGGTGATGCAGGTTTGAAGGTACATGGATTGAATATTGAAAATGTGTAGCCCTCAGCTGTATTGCATTTGAGTGCATGCTAGTGGGAGTAATCTAGTAAGTGCATTGCTGGATCTCTACAGACAGCTAGGAGTTGATCACACTTCTCAGTGGGAGTCAAGTCTTCAGGATGGAGGGTGGGTGCAATTTTGCTTCCATATTGTAATTGTAAAAGCTGTGCAAGAGAGCAGAAAATGGGGATGAATGGGCACTCATCTTGTATAAGTTGTACTAATGCCATCTTGTGCCCATTAATGAAATTATCAGTAGCTGTTTCCTCTAGCGCCATAGTGGAACAATATTTTAACGTGCTGAATGCTAATGGAAGGTATAAAGCCCAGAATCTAAAACCTGCAATAGATCTTAACTAATACTCTGGTACAGTTATAATTTATTTGTGGATTTCAAAGTTTTTACAACTTACTGATTGATGTAGCTGGAAATGAAACCTACAGGTACTACCTTCCTAGCTCCTGGCTCTGATTGCTGTATGGCTACTACAGTCCTACTTGATGTTTACAAATATATCGGTTAAAAATGTTTGGCATTGTGTTTTTATTATCTCATCACAGGAGATCTTCCTGCATAATCATTGTTAATATTTATGAACTTGACTTCTGTAAGTTCTGGTTAACTACTTGGGAAGTCAGCTCCATAGACTAATGCTACCAACAAAATCTATAATTGGCAGAAACTTAAACATTTTGGACTTGTTAATATCTCAAAGCCATTGTTTTTTTCTCTTCCCCTTGAAGGATGCATCTTCATGGAATTTCTATGCAGTAACTTTTTAAAGTTCAACACTTGCTTATAATATTTATTTTGGGCATTAATTAGGTTGTGAATTTCTTATATTAGGAAAAAAATATGCATTCTATAGTTAGAAGGGAGATCTATCTATCTATCTATCTATAGGTATCTACTTATAGATATTTATATCTATTTATAGATATATAGCTATATTGATAGAAATAGATATAGATATATAGGGATAGATATATCTATATCTATATATCTATAGATTCGGATTTGGCCAATTTTGTGGACAGTGATTGAGGTCACTGTCCCAAATCAATTCGGCTAAATTGGATTCGAAAGATTGGGCACTGATTCAGAACGACTTGGTGATTCAGCCATAGACTGTAATGGGGAATCAATAAAATACCTGTAACTGTCATTTTTTTGCAGAATTAGATAAAAACAGCAGAAATGGTAGCCCCTTCTGAGGGCATGAAGGCTGCCAAGTTGCAAGGAGATAAATGTAGGGATTTCTCAGAAAGTGCAACTCAAACTGTTGAAAGTAAAACTCATGTCGTGTGTGTGTTAAGGTAGAGTGGGATGAATGCAGCAGGGATGGTAGCCTATCATGAGGGCATGAAGCCTGCCAGGTTTCAAGGAGTTAAGTGCAGGGGTTTCTATGAAAGTGCCTCTCAAACTGTTGAAAGCAAAACTCATGTCACTTCTATGTGTTAACTGAGTTTCTGGTTGTAGCCGTGTTGGTCTAAGGAACAGGCAGGCAAGGTTCTTTGGGTAGGTGCAATATCTTTTATTAAACCAACTGAATAGTTGGAGGCATATATCTCGGCAAGCCTTCCAGTTTAAAAACCCTTCAGGCTGACGAAGCACCTGCAACTGGTATGTGCGATCTTCCTGGATGGGATGAATAGTAAAGAAGCCAGAGGCTGGTATTCAGGCAATAAAGTCAGTCAGTGAAAATATAAATTGAGGTGTCAGAGGGTGAGAGCCAGGCTGGGAGGGGCAGGGGGAAGGGGGATGTAACAGGTAAAAGTGGAGTGGTACCTGGGAGTCGGATGTCAGGCAGGTTAGAATGTGTCATAAATCCAATGTCTATATTGAATACATGAGTTTTTGTATTCAGTAGATTTGTGAAGTGAAGTTTGTAGGCTTGTCTACACAAGGTGTTTTGTAAATTCAAACAAGCACCGAACCTCACTAACCTCATCACCAGAAGCAAACTTCCTACAGTCTAAAACATACCAAAGGGTCCAGACCATGCCATGACAAGAAATGCAAAACTTGCTAACATATCTCCAGTACCCCCACAATTACTAAACCCCACAACAGAACCATCACCATTCCTGGATCTTACAGCTGCACCTCCAGAAACATTACATATCTCATTCAGTGCACCAAATGCCCTGATGGAAAATACATAACAGAGACCAAACAACAACTGCACACCCAAATGAATGCACACCAGACTTTTATTAAAGACAGGAACACCCAGTTACCAGTGGGGGCACATTTCTCACAAGAAAATCACACTCTCTCCAATCTCACTCCTGATCCTCAAAGGGAATTTACAAAACACCTTTTGTAGACAAGCCTACAACATTCACTTCGTAAATCTACTGGTTATAAAAAATCATGAACTCAGTATAGACATTGGATTTATGACACACTATAACCTGCCTGACATCTGACTCCCCAGGTACCTCTCCACTTTTACCTCCTACATCCCCCTCCACCCTCCCCCACCCTGCCTCTCACCCCCTGAGGCCTCAACTTACATTTTCACTGACTAGCTTTCTTGCCTGCATACCAGTCTCTGGCTTCTTTAAGATTCATTTCATCCAGGAAGAGCACACACAACTGCAGATGCTTCCTCAAACTAACAAAGGGTTTTTTAACCCAAAAGCTTGCTAAGATGCATTTCTCCAACTATTTAGTTGGTCTAATAAAAGATATCAGATTGACCCAAATAACCTTGTCTGCCTTGTGTGTTTTAAGGGAGAGGGATGAATGCAGCAGGGATGGTAGCCTGTAACCAGGGGGCCTTTCTGGTGCTGGTTAGATTTCAGCCCGTCCACCTGTTTCTGGGCAGGCCAACTGTCCGCCCCTCTTTCTCCTGCCATGCCTTGATGGAAAACTGATTCAGATGCCACCCAGGCAGGACATCTAGGCCCCATTTAGGCCCCTGATGTTTAGGGGTAACATTCGTTTCATAGCTGGCATGAGATAGTGGATCCCCCTCTTCCACGTCCCCTTGCCTCTGCCCTTCTGCTTCCCTGACTGTTCACTAGCACCTCTGTCCAGTGATCGAGGGTTTTGCTGCTGCAGGTGCTCCCCTTTACCCTTGGGTCACACGTACTTGCCAGCACTTGGACTATACTGGACTGCAATGGATCCAGCCATTTTTTGATGCCCTCCTTCAGTCGCTTCACCAGTGCTTGCAACTCTGATGAAAGTAGCTTGCCTTAGCTAGGAACATCAATCCCCTGGAACTTCTCCATTTGATTCTCAAGCTCCTTCACTATGGAGATCACCTGGCTAAGGAGGGCACCGCCAGCACTAAGGCTCTTGGTGGCCTCGAGGAACAGTTGAGGACCTCCCAAGATCTGGGAGATGGTATGCCACTCAGTCTTGTTAAGGGGGCCACTGATCCCAATCTCCCTGAGCAAGGCCATCTCATGGATGGCCTTCCTTTGCTCGACCAGCCTTTTGGGCATCAGATACGTGGAGTTCCACCAAGTCTCCACATCCTGCATGATTTTGTGGTGTGGGATGCTCAGCTCTGTCTGTTTGTCCCACAGCATCTTGCCCCCCTTGATGCTCCAGTGGAAATAGCCCACCACTTTCCTGCACTTCGAAATGAGCTAGCTAGTTATGGTAGTGACAGTGTCATCACTGGCACCCCTGTTCCCCTCCAAGGCATCCCTGACTATGAGGTGGAACTTGTGTGCCACACAGCGGATGCCAACAAAGTTGGCGTCAAAGACTGCCTTGACCATATTGGCCCTGTTGTCGGTGACCATAAACCCATGGGTGAGCTCACCCTGCCCAAGCCACCCCTGCTCCATGCAGTTAATGGCAACCATGATCTCCCTTGCCATGTGGGACTCGTCCGTCCCCTCCGTTTGAAGGACAGCCCACCAATGCCCCGACAGAGAGAGAGAGAGGCATGATCTCCACCCCAGTTGCTCCAGATGTCTGACGTGAAGTGTAAAGCTACCTGAGGCCTTGTCTTGCACAGCTTCTCCCTCAAGTATGCCCTGCATGGCTCATACAGGAAGGGCAACACCATCCTGCTAAAGGTGGTGCATGCGGGCACTTGCTAGGATGGGGCTATGAGCACTATGAGCTGCCAGAACCCTGGATGCTCAACAAAGGAGAAGGTCTGGCCATCCAGAGCAAGCATCTCCCCAGTGCTCTGGGTGACCTCACTCATCCTTGCAACATGCCCCACTTTGTCTTTCCCCCACCAGTTCAGGGTGGCCTGCCGCTGCTTCTTGGAGATGGGGATTTTGGAGTCAGAGAGGGATTTCTTTTGGGGCATGCTCCCACTGGTGCCAGGCTGGGGAAGAACAAGGGCAAGGGAGTGCTGCCTCCTGAGATGCAGCAGCATCCCGATGGTGGTGAAGTGTTTCACCTCCTTGCCTTGGCTGATCTGCCTTGACAGGGCTGGCAGGTAGCAGACCTGGAATCATCTGCCAACTCAAAATGATCCCATGCTATGCTACCCCTCCCTCTCGCCCCCCTCCCCCCGCTTCTGGGTTGAGGGTGGAGATCCTGCCTTATCCCCCTTCTCAGCAGGCAGAGGCACAACAACAGGGGAAGCTGAGCCATCTGCCCCAACAACCTCCTATGAGGTGCCTTTCAGAGATGGAGACCTGCCTTTAGGGGAATTTTGAGAGTTGTGTAGCACAAACTCAGATTCCCCCTCCTTTCCCAGAATTTCCCTGGATATGGCACTCAGCTCCCCTGCTTCCAGATCCAGCTCCTCCTCAGGCACTGGGAAGCTCATGCTGGGAGCTGAGATTGGGATGAAGGAGACTGTCATGCTGGTGTTGGTGGCTATTTCTGGTGTTAGTGGAAGTGGTGCAGGTGCAGGGACAGGTACTGCTCCCACCTCCCTGCTCCCATTGGTAGCAGAAGACTCATCACTGCCAGGAAAGAAGGTGTGTCTATGTTTGGTGGGGGTGGGACGGAGACTTGCAGCTCTTCCCCCACCTCCTCTATACCCTCTCTCTTCCCTGCCAGAAGACCTGGCACCTGCGTATGCTTCATAATATTTGCTGTGCTGGAAAGTGTGTGTGTGTGTGTGTGTAATATATCTTGTATGTGTTTAATATATGTGTGTGTGTAATATATGTGCTTTCCTGCACAGCGATGGATGACACACTGCCACGGAAAACACAGCTTTCTTTTTAAAAAGTACGGAGGGAAAAAAATAACAAGAACAAATAAGAGCATTTTGGGGGAAGAATAAGTTGAAAGGAATGAATTGGATAGAGATAAGTAGATGGATTCTAGGCAAGGGTGATTAGTAAGGTGTATCCAATCCTTTGCAAGAAGAGAGACTAGGAAGAGATTGACTAGGAAGCCAGTACCTTTGACACGCTATTGCTTTCAGACAGACAGCTCACAAAAGGCAGAGAAAGGGTTCACAGAGAGCCTTATACGCTGTTTCTACGTCTGTCCCCGAGAGCACTGTGATTGGAAGGGAACTCAGGGAAAGATCACAGTCACTGGCCAGCTACAAATGTTAATATCAGAGTGGTCTCCCTTCCCCACCCCCTCTCAGTTTCTGTTTCTCCTCAAGACCGTCTTCTGAATCACTGTATCTTTTTTGAATCTTTTCCAAATCGATTCAGAACTTTTAATGGGGATTCAGATTTGATGATTCAGCCGCCAAATTGGGCTGAATCTTCTCCAAATCGAATCGGTGACTGAAGCCCCACACACGCCTAATATATATATATCCCCCTACTGTTTTTATACATACATACATACATACCACACAACATACACATTCACACGCAAACGCGCACGCACACACACACACACACACACACACACACACACACACATATTAAAAACCTTGAAACTTTGAACCCCTAAGTGAATAAGGAGTTAAGTTTCTTTATAATTCTTTTTGTTTGGTCCTTGCTTTAAAAAAACCTGGCATGTAAATATATTTTTATGTATGCTAAGCATAAAGATAGCTCTGTCCTACCATATTGATTTATTAGATTCTCTGACATTTTAGTTGTGGTCGTTATGTTATATTTATGAGATGAATGTTGGATTCCCTCATTATGTTATCCTCATTTATTTTACATACTTTTATGGCTGGTTGTGCTCAGCTTTACATTTAAAGCTTTATTGCAGCTGTTAGTGTTGGGGGGGGGGGAGGCAAGTACTTATTGATCAGAATTTACATGTTTACTGTTGTAATCATGATTTATTTAATCTGGTTCTACATATAAATATGAGCTCCTTTTCTAAACTAAAGTATTTCAGGAGTTCTCTGTCTGAAGGAGGCTTTTGTTTGCTAGGTTAGCAGTGGCTGGACCTCTGTGGGGAAGAAAACATTAAACTGCTCATAATACTGAAGATGGTGTTCAAACCTTATTGAATTAGAAGGATCTTTTAGTATAATTACACATGCACATGTGAACAACACACACGTGCACACACTCATAATATTTATTTAGTTAGGTTTATTTACAAATTTGAGTTGATAGTAACATTAAATATTGCTTTCTAGTGTCTTTCAATTCCTAAACTTTCACTGAATGATCACATGATGCTTCATGTACATCAATTTAGTCTCATGATATTCATGCGATATGATGTAGTTGGGTCTATATATATTTTACATACATATTTTAAAACCAGGGAAATTATGGCACAAAATATGGTATAAACTCTCCAAATCAGATGCCTCCAATTTTTGGGTGTGCTTATTGTGATACTTTAAAGGTATTTAGATGTTCAGATTCCTGAAAATCAGGCTATTTCAATGGTGCTTCAAGCAAGCTGCGGCGCACTGAATCATTCAAAATTGCAAAGTGTTTTGAAAGTACAAGTTTAACTGTTCCTTTAGGTTGTATAGCAAGTTGGTGGCAGAGCTGACAATAAACTCTGTAGGCTCTTTGATGAAATTGCTTCAAGTCTTCCTTTCTACTATAAAATATTAAGATTGAGCTATGTCCTAGAAGAGGTGTGTATTGCCTTCTCTGAAATGGTGAACACATGCAGTTGAAACTTAGTGTGTTCTATAGAACCAGTTTATATGTGCCATAAGAAAAACCTACTCAGTATTTTAGGGGGGATGGGGAAAGAGGGGCTCATGTGAATATTAACTAGCTACTTTTTTGAAAAACAGATTTATTTGTATAGTATTAAAACTCTGAATTTGATAGCATACTTAAATTTGGCAGTGAGCCTAAGAAACAATTTCTTCTTTATACTTTCCTTTTGATTTTCAAGGAATAATTTATCTAGAATTGCAGCTTGTTGTATAAATTCATCATTGTTTTTACAGACTTAAGAGTCTAGTGAACCAGTGATTTTTAATCAAGATTTCTAGGTCACTGTTCATAATTAAGCTTAGTATTGTGTATAATTCACTACACTACATTTTCCAGTGACAACCACGTAAATTAGATATCATCACAAGAGTTCTGGAGATTTATACTGTTATAAGAATACACGGTAGCCCTTCTTCAGAAGCTACAGTAAAATCTAGTATGTCTTATTAGCATATAGAAACTGCATAAAACCTGAATTTTCAGTTGATACGATTTTATGTAACATCTAAATTGTAGGTTGTAGATGGGTTTTATACTTTTTCTCTGTTTCATTCTCAAGCAGAAGATGAAGAAAAAAAAATTAAAATTGGGTTGTATGGTCTGTAGTCACTCATTTCGAGGTTTTAAGTTTTGTTAAATGAGTAAAAATGACCTCTAATTAGGTAAAATCAATAATTCCTCATATCCCTATGTTTTCATTTCTTTGTTACCCAGAAGAAAAATGTACAGGCACATACTCTGTCACCAGGTCTTTTATCATGGAATATTATACATCCAAAAATTGCTTTCTCTTTTCTCTGCTGTTTGACTTAAATATTGGAATGATGTTTGGGCTGATTCTTTCATATTCATACTTTTGAAATGGGAATTCTTTTTTTTTTTTTTTTTTTTTTTAATGAATCGTTTTTGTATAGTATCATCAAAGGTTATTCACTGAAAGCTTAAGAAGAAGGCAATGAAAACTAATTTTGATTGTTAATGGAAATGTATTTTTAGTCTTAAACAGCTTCCCTCAGCAATAATTATAGTTATGCCTCTTGGGTATTTTTGGACTTTCAAATTTACATTCAGCAGTTCTTTTTCATTTAGCAGTTAATCTTTTACAGAATACTGCAAATTCACTGTTCTAGCTAACATTAAGGGAGTTGACAGAATTTATTTGTCTTTTCCTCTGTTTTAACTATATATATTTAAACATAATTATATAAACAATATGGAAAGTAGTTGTTCTTTGTTAATAAGATTGCTGTATGAATATGCTAATTTTGGACACTGAGTATAATCTGATGTGCTGAGATTAGTTTTCAGTTTGGTTTCCAGTGTCACTGCTAAATGTGGGAAACATGAGTTTAACTGTTGGATGTATAATTTGCAAATAGTAAAAAACAGATAAATATATATTCTTGTAGCATCAAGTTTTTACTTCTCACTCAGCCTTATCACATGCATATAATAAAGCAGAGATATACTCTGGAAAATCATATGGCAGGGGTTTGTTTTGGCTTTTTTCTTTGTGATTAGTATTTAGAAGTACACAGGAGGTAGAGGTTGTAGTGGTAAATTGAGTTAAGCACCACTCAGTAATTAAAACTACATTTTGAAAGTTTTTTTTTTAAATCCCCTTTGGTGATTTTGATTTGCCATTGATAACCACGTGCCAGATAAAGCATTCAGGTACAGATCTTCTCCTGGAAGGAAGCAGTTTCGACATGTGCTCAATTCAGTTTCTGGAAACAAAAGCTTGGCAAGACTGACAGTGGTAAGATGTCCTGATTTAAAATTGTGGTATTCCAATTAAAATGGAGAGATTTGGAAGTGACCTTATACAGTGTGATGTGTCTGATAATCTTGCATACCATGGCACATTGTTGTTTAGTTTGTTTAACCATTAAGAAGTGGTTAAAATCAATCCTGTGTGCAGTTACTGAGAGGAAGCAGGCCCAAACGTCAATAAATCTGGATCTGTTTGAAGCAAACGTCACTAAATCTTAGTCTTGACTGCTCTCTGGTAATGTCAAGAGCTGTTCTGTAAGATGAATTTGAGGGGAGGATGAAAAAGGTACCATATTAAACCACAGCACTGATAAGTTTAGTTAAGAGGCTGAAGATGTGTCCTTGCAGTGACATTCAGTGGCCGATATTTGTTTCCCTTTAAATAATATGCTGTACATCTATGAGAATGATGGCTTGGTGTTTGTGACATTGCATCTTCACCAAGGTTACTGGCTCCAGGACAAGCAGTCTCTCCTCTCTTTCTCTCTCACACCCTGTCAATAAATATCCACTTGTCTGAGGAAGTGAGATACAGATTTTACAGCTGACACCAAAGCATCTTCATTTCCAGAAGCAATGAGTTTCAACACATATGAACGTGAAGCATGGCGGGGGAGAGGGGGAGGGAGGAATTAAAGGGATATATCTTTCAAGTCTTTTTCATAAGAAAGCGGTTGCCCCTTCCATGTGGCAAAACGCAAGATTTAGCAACAGCATAGCATTTAAACTCTTCTAGTAAAAACTTAAATACATATCATCACAATTAATTTAATGAATTCCATCTCAAAGCTTTGTTTTGTTTTGTGTTTTAAAAATCTAGTAAACTTTTAAAATGAAGGATTTTTTTTCCACAGAAAATCATATGCAACTTGTTTTTTCTGCTCTTTAAATGTATATATAAAATGTGTGTATCTGTATCTATAGCTATGAATCTATATAGACAGATATGTTAAGTATGTCACTATATATATGTTACTATCTCTTTCTAGAGACAGAGACCAAACTTCTTTACTCTTCCAAAATATATAAACACTCATAAAAAGCATCCCCAAAATGGAAATAATTCCCAAAATAGCACATTTACTCAAGTCCAAGATGGGAGTTTTATTCCTTGATTTAACATGCACAGGGGGAACCCCTTGTCTGGGATTTGAATATGCAGCAGTGGGAGAAAAGGCAACACCTGTGGCTCTAGCTCCAGCTCCATCCCCATCCTAGCTGCTGCTGCCTTCTCCCCACTCCAGGGCCTCAGCCCCTCTGCCTTCCCCCCACCACCGCCTTGGCTCCTATGCCTGCCCCTCTGCCATTTCAGCCCCCTTCCCTCCTGCAGCCTTCCTCCATATCCCCCCTCTCTCTCCCTTTGCCACTTACTCTTGCTGCAGGCTCCAGCCCTGCTCCAGGCTGCATAGAGCATAACCCCAGCCCAACTTGGTAGCAGTGGTGGCAGTGGGAGCTCCAGCCAGGCCCTGGGACCAGATTGGGACCGTGCTCTGGGCCCCCAGGCTGGAGCAGGACTAGAGCCTGCTGGATTGAAGCAAGGGGGGCGGGGGCAGAGGTCTTTTTATTATCAAGCTGTGTTTAATTGCAGTTACATATTCAACTAATACTTTTATTTTTAATTTATGTTCTGTGGTATCATAAACTTAATGACTTTTTATGTGTCTTTCAGGAAGAATTTTTGTAAATTCTTATTAAAATAAAACTTATAATAAAAATGTATACCTGTTCATTTCCACAGCCAGTTTGTATTTATTTTGTAGCAAATTGGGGAGGCACAGTGAACCAAACTTTCTTCTCTTTTTTCCCATAAAGTCTAAAAAGCTTCTGAGCATTGGCCCTGAACCAAGTCCTGATTTTATGGCACTGGCAGTAGTCATTCTAGACCACCAGCACCAAAGATAGACTGAGTGTATCAAATAATTTCCCAGGTGTTTTAGGAGCCTATTTGTGTTAGGAGGACAGGCAGCACCCATCCATCCATGCTCCCATGAGGTCATGGCTAGCCATCATAAGGACAGATATGTAGCTGGGTCTACAATATTTTTTCTAGTGGGGAGAATCTTGTTTCCTCAAGTATTTGTACTGATAGATTTAGAGATGCATATGACTATATTGCATACTAGTAATGCCAGGAGCATAATGAAGATATGTTGTACACACTGGGTATTAATACATTATGTAGGTGTGCCCAGTGTTTGTGAGCTCAGTATACTGATGGATTTTTAATCACAACAAAGGATTGTTACTTATCTAAAATGTTGCATGGTGTGAACAAACATATATTTTGCCCATGAATACCACCAATATCTCTGTGTGGGTCAGTTGCATGCTTGTGTTCTATGTAAGTATCAAGTCTTGAGTCTTTTTACTAAGCTAATACATTTTGCTGCTTTTACTGCGCTGCTATGGAAGAAATTTCTATGAGAAGTAAGCTTTTATTTTTCCCAATAAAATGTCACTGTCTATTTTCAGTGTATTGAATGCATTTGCAGAGCTGGTGTGATAGTGAATGATAGGACACTATCTCTACTGTGTGTTAACCCTATACAGTTGCATCACATGTATTTGTAAGGATGAAGTTAGGTTATTTAGGCAGTTGTTTATATCCAACATGTTACATGAATATGTTGCTTAAGGGCTACCCTGATTAAAATCCCCCAATGTGCTTTTGTCCCAACTCCCAATTTAAATAAGCTACGTTTACTCTTGCAAAACCTGGGCTATATCTCATCCCAAACTGCTTGTCACTGAAGGCTCTAGGTTAGGTGCCCTAGTGACTTCTACTCTTCCTTAAGGTTTTAGTAGGTGGCACGCTTTCTTACCTATTTGGATCAGAATCTTAGTGGTAAGAGTTATCCTAGACTCTGAAATGGAATTGAAAAATGAGGAGTTCCTTGCGTGTTATGGCTTAGTGGTTTTCTCTCTTGGATGCCCACATGTTGCTTAGGCACAACTTTAAATTGAGGGACAAAGCAAAATAAGTGAATTTGAAGTATTGTAAAGCTGTAAAAATTTTAAACCTGATATTTAGTATGCCCTATTATAAACCAGGCATGCTCAAACCTTGGTCCAGGTCCAGCCCTTGGTGCTGTATCATCTGGCCTACACAGCTCCCTTCATGTCCAGAGATTTGTCAGTGAGGATGTGGTGGTATCGCTCCCCTGCTGCTGAATTTTCAGACCCCTGGGGAGCTCTGGGTCCTGTGCTAGTCCCAACATGTGGGGTTAGCTGGGAGTGAGGCCTGGCCCTAATCCCCATCTAGCCCAAAGACCAGCCCCACACTGCTCATCTGGCTTGTGAGGCCAAAAGCTTGATCTCCACTGTTATAAACTGTAGGTATTTAAATATCAAAATACTTAGCACAGCAATAGGAGTGTTATTTGTTAAGAAATGTGAAGTATTGTACCCGAGTAACTTGATTGTCTTGGTTTTGACACGTGTTCATGATTTTTTACACTAAGGTACTGCAATTTTATTCGGTGATCCTGCATTATATACAATTACTGGTAAGAGGCTTTGCCTAGGTTCAGAAAAAATCTCATGGATGAGGTAATGTGAGAATCAGTTTTAAGGAATTTATAATCTTTTTGAACTTTTCAGAATACTTTGGTTAGTTAATATGGAGCTAGTAATAAAAAAAAATCTAATGTGCGTGACCATCCCTATTAAGGGTAACAAGATGTTTTTGTAAAAGAAAACATGCTTACATTTTGGAGACTGTTCTATTAAGAGTAAAATTATAGCATTTGCATTTGTCCTGGTTGCCAATTAAGGCCACACAGAGACATTCACTTTCTTCTGGGAGAATTGCTGCTGTCAGGAAAAACTGTGGGGATGTGATGTTCAGGCTTTTTCTCCCAAAGTAAAAATGGCCACTCCAAGGGAAAAATAACCTGGGGATAACCAGTGTTAAAGCTCCCCCAGGGCAAACTCTTCTGGGAGTAAGACTGTCTGTACATGTTCTTTTCTGAGAGAAGCCACAGCACAATTCTCAATCATCTTTGGGTACATTGCTCCCTTTCCCTTCTCCAGGGCTAGGGACAGTCTAAGCCTGAATTGATTCAGTTTTTGCAGGTTAGTTTAATTTGGCTAGGCTAAATCAGTTTTGTAACCAGACAGACATCTCAGAAATGCAAGCACATGCCTGTAGTGGCTTAGGCTAGAAGCTGGAGGGCACTAGAATAGCCCTCCCTTCCCTTGCGCAGGGCTGAGCTGAGGGGGGGCATGGCTAGGCCCTGACAGGACACTGTGGTTAGGGAGGGGTCCCCCCCTTGATAACAGAGCATTTATCAGCTCTGTTATCAACATTTAAAAACCCATCAGAAAACAAAGCCTTGCTCATTACAAGCTCTTCTTAAACAGCTTTTCCAAAGGAAAATGCATAACAACCTTTGGCTTCTTTACTATTCATTTAATCCAGGAAGAGCATACACCAACTGCAGATGCTTCCTCAGCCTGATGAAGGGCTTTTAAACCCAAAAACTTGCTAAGAATTTTTTTTCCAACTATTTAGTTAGTCTAATATAAAATATCAGATTTACCTGAAGAAACTTGTCTGCCTATTCCAAAGGAAGGAATTACGGCTGAAAGAATTGGCCAGTGTTATAGCCGAGCCACTGGCACAGCTGTTTGAGCAATCATGGTGCTCTGGACAGGTCCCTGGGACTGGAGAAGGGCCAATGTGTGGTGCTCATATTCAAGAAAGGGAGAAGGGATGAGCTGGGTAACTTTAGACCAGTCAGTCTTACCTCTATTCCTGGGAAAATGCTAGAGAAAATAATCAAAGAGCACATTTGTGGAGGCCTAGCAGTGGAAACGATGCTGAGGGGAAACCAGCACAGGTTCATCACAGGTAGATCCTGCCTGACAAACCTTCTAGCCTTCTATGACCAGGTCACACACTGCCTGGATGCGGGAGCCGAGGGTGATGTCATCTTCCTGGACTTTAGGAAGGCCTTCGACATAGTTTTGCACCATATCCTCATTGGGAAGCTAGCAGACTGTGGAGTGGATGCCTACACGGTCAGGTGGGGGGCCAACTGGCTTAGGGACCTCACCCAGAGAGTGGTGGTGGATGGTTCCTTCTTGGCCTGGAGGGAGGTGGGCAGTGGGGTCCCGCAGGGTTCGGTCCTTGGACCGATATTGAATATCTTCATCAGCGATTTGGACGAGGGCGTGGAGAGCACCCTCTCCAAGTTCACTGATGATACCAAGTTATGGGGCAAAGTTAGCACACCGGAGGGCAGGGAGCAGATTCAGGCTGACCTGGACAGTTTGGATCAATGGGCAGAGAGAAATAGGATGCAATTTAATAAAGATAAATGTAAGGTACTCCACCTGGGAAGGAGGAACCCCCAGCACACCTATAGGTTGGGGAGTGTCCTTCTCAGCAGCTCGGAGGCAGAGAGGGATCTTGGAGTCATAATTGACTCCAAGATGAACATGAGCGCAGTTGGAGTACTGTGTCCAGTTTTGGGCGCAGCACTTCAAGAGGGACACGGGGAATCTTGAGAGGGTCCAGAGGAGGGCCACTCGCATGATTAGTGGTCTTTGTGATAGACCCTACAGGGGGAGGTTGAGAGAGCTGAATCTCTTCAGCCTTCACAAGAGACAGCTGAGGGGAGATCTTGTGGCCGCCTCTAAATTTATTAGGGGAGGTCAACGGGGAATAGGGGAAGCGCTGTTTACTAAGGCGCCTCAGGGAGTGACTAGGAATAACAGGTGTAAACTAGTTGAGAGGGGATTTAGGTTAGATATTAGGAAGAAATTTTTCACACTAAGGGTGGCCAGGATCTGGAATGGGCTTCCAGGAGAGGTGGTGCTATCACCTAGCTTGGAGGTCTTCAAGAGAAGGCTAGATAGTCACCTGGCTGGGGTCATCTGACCTTGGTCCTCTTTCCTGCAAGGGGCAGGGGGTCAGACACGATGATCCATTGTGGTCCCTTCAGACTCGACAATCTATGAATCTATGAATTACCATGTGAGCTGTGGATTACCTCCAAGAAGCCCTAAGAGGACACAGTCCTATCTGCCTTACACAGCATTAGCTAGCATACTGCATGCTAGCTACAGTCTGTGCTGTGGGAGAGAAGAGGAAGTGATTTCTGCTTAAGCAGCAAGGGGGGGGAGGCGGGTGCATATGGGGAAGCCAGAAGACCCTGCTTTGCCTGCAAGTCTCTGTGGGAGCTCTAGCCAGGGAGTGGGGGGGGAGGGTCCAGCTCTGCTGTGAAGCAGAGAGCCCTGCCCAGCTCAGAGCCCATGTTGGGATGCTGGTGATGTCTCATGTAGCTTAAACCAGCAAAGGGTCTGGGACAGACATTGCATAAACCAGTTTGACCCAAATCAGTTAAGTCTAACTAGGTTTATCTCAAACCAGTTTCGGCCATTTTCAAACTGGTTTTTGTGCACTGAACATCTGTTCTGTTACGGGTTTAAACCAGTTTCTGATCACTTAAACAGGTTTATGTGTAATGTCTGTCTCTAGCCCAGGGGACAACCTGCCACCTATTGGTCTCTACTGTTTCAGCCAAACAGGGAGCAGAACGTGCCTTCTTCACAATCTTCACATTATGCTCCCCACTGCCACCATCTGTCTCCAGGCAGATTGAGGGAGCCTGAAGAACATTCTGAGATGTGTGCACAGGGGCTCCCTTGCTACTCAGTGTTAGCACTGCAAGTTCTGTGGTTTTCAAGCGTTCAGCATTCAAATGTTTGTTCAGGCATCTCTGGGCAAGTGTTTTTGTTTTGTTTTGTTTCATTTTTTTACCAAGAAAACAAACCTTGAAGTATTCTCTCAGATTATGGAGCAGCCTAAATTACATTTTTACAAATGGAAGAAAAATATTCTAATTTTTACTACAAAATTTTTCAGCTGAGGGAATAGAAATTTGAAATTGGTCATGCAAAATGTTTCTTAGGACCTTTCTAAGTATTTTGGAGGCATGGTGAAATTTTCTTCAGGCTTTGGCTGAGTTGAGAGCCTAGAAGAATGTAAGTCATTTTCTGCTGAGAAAGGTACCTAATGGAATAAGTTTAGGATTTTACTACAACTTGTATATGTGGAGTGGCAAAATTCAGTTTGCATTGAGAAGTTTAATTTAGATTTCCATGTTGGTTTGTTTCACATTGCATTTCTTTCTTCTTAATATATATTTTTTTCTACATGGAACATACAGATTTATTTTTATTCCTATTCAAATTAACGCACACAAATAAGGTATTGACAGCAAGGATGGATATGCATTCTGCACCTCAAATTCTTTTTATGTATTTTAATAAACCAACTTTTGCTTTTAAATATATTTTTCTCTCTCATTCATGGATATAAGCTTTGTCGTAAAATATCAAGTATTATTTTGGAAAGTCACTGTACAAAAAAACTGAAGCTTTTTTATTGCTTTTTATTCCCATTAGTAGTACAGCTCTAAGGAGTGAGAATTGAATTCTCTTCTGCCTTATGCATCAGCAGAATTGTTAGGTGGTTCCAACTGCAGGATCAACCTGCATCTACTGTATATACCTTTGTAACCTGAGGAAGTTGTCTTAAAAATAGATGCAGGCAGTCCTCAGACTTATGACAAAATTGGTTCCTTAAAACCACATTGCAAGTCAAAACATCGTAACTCGGAACCAATTTTCCCATTAGAACAATGTTACAAATGGGCGATTGGTTCCTTTACCACAGCTGCATCCATCTGGTAAGTCTGTTGTGGTGGGGGGGGAGGGAAGGGGCCTGGTGGGGCAGATTGATGCCCAGCATTGAGGGAGGGATTGAGGCTGGGGCTGGGACAAGGATTGCCCAGCCGGGGTTGGGGAGCATGAGACTCAGGGAGGGGGTGGGGCAGCTCCTGCCACTGTGCTGCTGTTCCAGGAGGGCATGGGGAGGGGGCATGTGCCCCCAGGTCTGCGTGGGATGGGTGGGGCTGGGGCTGCACTGCACTGCACTCTGCGAGGGGCCAGGCACAGAGGCATTGAGCATGGGGGCTCTGCCCTGCTGCCGCTCACTCAACTAGGGCAGAGGGGCACAGGATGTAGGTGCAGCTCACTCTGGGTGGGTGTAGCAGCATTGGGAGCAGGGGCTACGCCCTTCTGCTGCTCCCAGCACCTTCTGTCTGGAGTGCAGCCACAGCCCCGCCTACCCCATGCAGATCTTGGGGCACCCCCCCCCATGGCCTCTCTGACCCATGGCACACAGCTACGGGAGCCACCCCACACCTCTCCATCCCAACTGGGCAGCTTGCTTCAGCCCTGGTCCCAGCCCCAGCCATAATTCTTCCCTAGCTGCAGGGGCATTGATCTGACCCCCATTCCCCTTCCCTCCCCTCCCCCCCACAACAGATCTACCAGCTGGACGCAGCTGTGTTGAGCATCGTAAAGGTGAAATCCACATTGGAACCTTGAAACGGTGTCAATTTACAAATGTCATAAATGCTGTTTGTCATACCTCAAAAAGTCGTAAGTCAAGGACTGCCTGTAATGGAGTTGAATGGGTGTAACTGCATGCAGAACGTAGCCCACAATTGCTTTGTTAGTGGTATTGATGGCAGACATGCTAGTGCACAATACAGAACAGAGCTGAATCTGCAGCTCCCAACTTGGGTTTACAAAGGTTTTAATTGTTAGAGAACCATGGTTGTACTGTAAAATGAATGAATGAATGAATGAATGATGACCACAAGGAGGTCTAATATGCTCTTCACAACAATTTTAGAATAGGCTTAGGAAAGCTTCATATTTATTATTGGATTTATCAAACATTTGAAAATTTCACATGATTTGGTTTCTTTGGCACTTACATCCCTGTTAGACTAAAACATTACTAATACCACATTACTTTCTTTTTTGATGAAAAAAGTTCCTCCCAATTACCTATTAATTTTCATACAACCACTGTTGATTTTGGACAGAGAAAGCAAGATAGTTCCTTATCTGCAAGGATTAAGGTAGTGCAGAACTTTGCAACTCATGATCTTCAGGCTACACAAGTCCCACAAGAAGTGAAATCACAGCCAAACAGCATCCTGCATCTCCAGCTCCTTGTTCTGTACCTGCCCCAAGGGGAGGTGCAGTATGGCATGACATAGGGCACTCAGGATGAGGCTACAGTTGTATGGTATGTGATATGGAGGGATCGGGGGTTATGGAGGGCTGGCTACAATGGTAGAGAGGTGTTAGGCAGTGCCTTGGGCCCATACCCACTGGTGCAGCCTATGAACCATGTGGTCCCCAATCACTTAGAAGCTGTATAGTCGTGGACTAGTGTTTGAACCTAGAAGAGCAGTAGCACTTGCAATGTGCTCTCTATCTTAGGTAACATGTCTGTGCAGAAACACTATAGAAGATTAAATGTACTGAATGCATCTACACAAGATCCTGTTGTGCAATCATTACTGCACATTTATTTAGTACTTGTATTAGCAAGTACTAAATAAATGCTCAGTAACCAGAGTTACTGCATGGTAGCACTGGAAAACGTCTTTTAGGTGACACTACTGTGCAGTAGCCTAATAATACTGTCCAATAGCATATTAGTACTGTCTGTGATGTGATGTGCTACTATGCATTATTTTTTGGCTACTGCGCAGTCAGCATCTCGTGTAGACGTGCCCACTGATTGATAAATATTGGCAGAGAGCAAAGAAAATAAGTAGTATAAGGGGTCATTTTGACAGCTTATGGTTTCTAATAAGTACACTGTATTGAAATTAATTGCTTAGTTTCTGCTGCTGTTTTACAATAATGACCAAGTTTGCTGCAGATGTTACTCTAAGTTAATTTCCTGATGCGTAATTTTCTGTTCAGAAGTAAATGGCAAATGAGAGGAGAAATTCCCTTTGAATGTATGGCATTTTAATTGACTTCCCAGGGTAAATTTTCACATTGGTGCATGGGGAGTTCCGTTCATAGTTTCCATTTACAGTAAGATTTATTGTTACCTCCCTGTGCACCACTTCAAACATTCATCCCTGCTGTATCTAGAGCCCTTGATCATTTACCTACTTATTGGTATAATACTACATTCATGGTTTGCAAAAGAATATGATGCCATAATAATTGCTATATTTCATGTAAATGGTATCAAAACATTGTCTGGCTATCTATCTATTTGTTTACTAAAATTTGTTATGAAAAAGAGCATCCAAAGAAATGTAACAATGGCATGAAAACATAATATAACTTATGGTTACACTATTACTGAATTATTCCTGTTAATTATAATAAGTATTTTTAGTCATTGATATATGTAGCCACTAAAACATTGCATTTATCAGCTGGCTGTTTTTTCCCTTTAATTTTGATGTTGCCAGTGTACATTTAATCTCAATTTATTTCAACTAGTCATTGTTATATAAAGCCTAATGCATGGAAACACAATATTTATCCCAGCAGCTGTTAAAAATCTGTGGATATGGATTAATGTCAGCTTCTAAATGTGTAGTGCTTTAGCTAATTCCATCCAAGGACAGATGATATCATCCACTAGGAAGGAATATATTAAAAACTGTCAGCCAGAAGGTAGTAAAAGTAGGTGATATGTTATAAGGAGGACTAAAAGGTCATTCAAAGAAGAGATATTGCTAATAAGTCAATTAAAATTTTCAAGTTGACATTTTACAAATTTCTGTGTAAGCCCTAAAACATTTTCAAAGCTAGCTAAATTCACATCCAAGACTGGAAAAACAGAGGTCATGTAAGGTCTGTGCAGTTCCTGCTTGAAATGAGTAAATTGGGAGCAAACTGGTCTGGGACAAGTCATGTGACTGGAACATTGTCATTTAAGCCCAGTAGTATGGCTGGATCAATGTTATGTGCATTTCTGTTTGGTGTGATTTTCTCTTCATGGAAAAAAGTATTTGTTTTTGCAAATAAGTGAGTTTTTTGCAAATTTCCTACTCTTAGGTTGATTGTAAAATATCTACCTATTCTTCCAGAGAATCTCAGGTACAGATTCAGTGTACCCTCTGTTGAAATAACTAAGTGATTCATGCTATAGATAAATGGCTTTATTTATTTATTTATTTAGATTTAACTTTTTTCAAAGTATCTATTCTAGTTGCACTGTATAATGACAGAAAACATTAGGAAGATGTCTCATATGCAATGTTTGATGCCTTGGACTTGCAAAGGGTACCAGTTTGATAAATCCAATAGCTGAAAATATATACAATGCCAATAGAGAGGAGGGCATGAATTCGAACTATGGCTGTCTTCAGAACTGCAGTTCTGGCTATTTTTCTTTTCTCTTTTGTTTAGGTCGAATTTTTTTTTTAAGACTGATTTTGCATAGGGTAGTTTAGTTTGTTAGATGGTTTCTAACTATTCTTTGATAATAGTGGGGGAAAGGTATTATCCCTTAGAAGGCTCTTAGCTGTCACATTAATTTGGGTAGTTCAAAGAAGGCTGATATTTTTACTTATCTCTCAAGAGGATTTACTATTTTGCTGAAGAACACACCCTATTTCATAGATTTCATAGATGTTAGGTCTGGAGGGACCTCATGAAATAACCGAATCTAGCCCCCTGCCCAAGGGGCAGGAAGTCAGCTGGGGTCAGATCACCCCAGCAAGATAAGCATCCAAGAGTTTCTTAAAGGTATCCAGAGTAGGTGCTTGCACCACTGTGTGGGGGTGGAGTCTATTCCAGACTCTGGAGATTTGGATGGTAAAGAAGCTTTTCCTTACGTCCAGTCTAACATGGTCTTCCAGCGGTTTGTGACCATTAGACCTTGTCTTCCTTGGGGTGCCCTGGTGAACAGACTTTCTCCCAGTTCCTGATGCACACCCCTTATATACTTATAAGCTACCACCAAGTCATCCCCAGGCCTTTACTTCTCCGTGCCTCTCAGTCTCTCCTCCTAAAGCCTGTTCTCTTGACCTCTAATCATGTGCGTGGCTGTGCTCTGGACTCTCTCAAGCTTCTCCACATCCTTTTTAAAGTGTGGAGCCCAGAATTGGATGCAGTACTCCAGCTGCGGCCTCACCAAGGCCGAGTAAAACAAGAGGATGACTTCTTGGGTCTTGCTTGAGATGCATCAGTAGATGCATGCCAGAGTTTTATTTGCTTTGCTTGGTGCAGCATTACCTTGGTAGCTCATGTTCATCTTGTGGTCAGTCATGACCTTCAAGTCCCTTTCAGTTGTGGTGCTAGTGAGTGTAGCACTGCCGAACCTATAAATATGATGTGGGGTTTTTCTCTCAAGGTGGAGCACCTTACATTTCTCCATGTTGAATATCTTCAGGTTTTGATCTGCCCACCATGTGAGCCTGTCCAGGCCAGCCTGGATTGCATGACTGAACTTCCCCATAATTTGGTCTCATCCACAAACAAGAAAAAAGTTGATGAGAAAAAAGTTTTTTGGTTTGTAGGTCTTGTTCTTTAGCCAGCTAGTGAATGATAACCAATGTTAGCAAGATCTAAATTTGACATGCTTTTGGCAACCCTGCCTAAGAGGCATGGAAATAATGTTTATCCCCACCCCAGCAGGGCTAACATTGTCTTGTGGTAGTCTCAGTTTTTGTCAGATTCTTAAAACTCATTTCTAAATGGCCATCCCAATGACTATAAATGTAATAACAAAGGAGATCCTGTCTATTTTGGAGTATGTGGCATTCTGTGTTTAATACCAGACATATATTTAAAAGTTTAAGTAACTATTTCAGCACATCAACACAAAAAGAATTATTAGAAAATCAAAGCTGTACGAGGTACTTGGAGCCTCTCTATTAACTGCATCTCTGACTGCTTGTCTATTAACCAAAGTCTGCTATTTAATTATATTTTATAATGTCGGAAAAGCATTTGACTTCAATAGAATGTATCACATGGTGCGCACACACAGATACTGTGTGTGTATGTGTGTATGAAATAAGCACATTCATAGCCACTGTGCATATAGATACGCACACGTATATTAAAAAAACCCCACAATATTATTTCACCTTTTCATCCACTAATCTGGTATGATTAGACTGGCCCTGCTTGCTTGGCTTGACAGGCAGGCAGTGACATCAATCAAACTTTCTGCCATTCATGATGCTTCCACTCTACCAGTGAGAGTCCTGACAGGTTTCTTTCCAGTGTGATAGTGATAGCATCAGGATGTTGGTTTCCAACAAGGGGAGAAAAAGTTCGTGTGTGTGTATTTAACTCACGCACTTAGATGATCCATAGTTCTTTGAAACTAGGCCTCACAGATATATGCTCAAAATAGTTGTTGTTTTTTCTGTAAATTAATAAATTGTTAGGAAAATAATATGTTCAACTTATAATATTTTCCTGAAAACTTATGATAAAGTACCTTTTGTTTTCCATTGTGCATTGTGCACATTTACTGCAACATTACTATAAATAATACTACTAATAACAAAAACAACAAAAAAATCTCATCCTGTCTGCAAAGTACCATGAAATCAAAACAAGACTTGTCTTAAGAAAACCATCCCGCAGTACCTTCAAGGAATCTAAGTTTACTTCTGCTACATAGTATATCCGTAAGTCCTCAGCTGTCTGTTACAGTCATAGGTGATGTGCAAGTGCTGCCAGTGCGGGGGCAAAACTCTGCACTGCTGCCACAGTGGGGGAACACAACTCTGCCCTGCCATAGCCCCTGCCACCACACTGCTGCTGCTAGACTTTAGGTGCAGCCAGGCTGCAGCCCCATGCTCTGCCTTTGGAATGGAACTGCTGCTGGGCCCAGGCTCCAGCCAACCCATGCCTCTGCTGTTGATGTAGAAATCTGGGTGGGGAGGAGGCATGTGTCCTCCTTTGCCACCCAGTGCATTACCAATGATTAACATAGATTTTCGTGGTATGTTGTAGTATTATTAACTCTGTTAAAAAAAATACTGATTATGTAGGCCCTGCTGTGCCCCAATTAGCTGTGAGAAGAGTAGGGAGAAAAGTTCATAAAACTTATCTTGTACTTGGTACAGATGCTAATGCCAGGGATTGAAGGAGAAAGGGTGAGAATCTAATTCAAAACCATGCATTATCCTCATTGTGCTGGTAAAGTGCACATGCACAGCAGTCCTGTGCCCCATGAAATGCCATCTGGTTGCGTAGTTCTTTTATCTCCTTCCTGATAGGTCTTGCTCCAACACACACTACCGAAAATGGAAGGGCCTCTGAGAGAACATGTAATACGTAGCGTTGGAGTACTTGGAGATCCTGTGGAATTGCAGGAACATGGTAAACATGTTTCCAACTCCATTCTATCTACAACTCCTGGCCATATTCTCAGAGCCCAATGATTTAGTGGATATAGCCAAATCCCCTCTTGTTTCTACCAAACCTGAAGGCAACTCAGCAGACATAAGTGTGTCTGAACATGCACCATATTTAAGAGCTCCTGTTGACTATGCAAGTGATGACATAGGCAGCTGACTGACTCTTTTACTTCCTTTTCTTTGGAGAGGCAAAGTATTCAGATGTTGAAGATGTTCCAAGTTTCCTGTGGCATGTGCATTGTTGCTCTGGAAATGAGCGAGGCTTGAAGGTTTAGTAGTTTATGCATAGTTTTAATCTGGTATTTTATGAAGTTTGAATATATTTTTGAGCTCCGGTTGTAAGTAACCATTTACAATTGCTGAAAAGTTTTGTTTTGTGCTTAAGTAGCTGTAGTTATGCCGAAGGGTCATTTTATTTTTTACCAACAACTGTAGTAATAGCTGTGGGTTGAGAATGCTTTTCTGTGGCTTGGTGAAATTTCAGCTGAATGTCTTCTTCACAGCATTTTTTGGGTGGATGGTGGAGTTCTATTTTGTGAGTTTGTTCAAAATAGATAAATCAGAAGTTGGGGGGGTTGTTGATATGTAAGACAGTGTTTTTACATGGGTGTAATCCAGTGGTTGCTGATGAACAATTTTATCACTGCCATTTAACCTTCATGGCAAACCCAATTTGCTTTTTGAGCTTGCCATTCAAATCCTTAGGATTCCTTTTCATTGTAAAGCTGTAGACCCTGATTGCAAATCAATAAACAGATGATAAGTAAACTACAAACATTATTTATGGGAGTGTTAGCATTAAAATAATCAAAACCCGTCTGATGTGTAAACTTACGCATGTTTAAATGTTCTGCAGCACTGGGGCCTTAATGAACTGCTTATTTTCAGTTTTGTGTCACCTGTTTTCTCCATAAAAGTATGATGAGAGCTGTTTTGGCTCCAGTTTTTAAACTCAGTTTGGTCTTTATCTTAAACAGAAAACTAACTTCTATTGTCATGGCTTAATCTAAAAAGCTCCATAGGGAAGCACCTCTCTTCTAAGATTTTGAAGCTATTAATGCTTTTGAAAAAAAAACTAGCTTGGGGAAGAGGAGAAGTTGAAGTAGGCTATATAAGTACTGAAGGTTAGACGTTAGATACTTTATTGTTGAGAACTACAAGGCCATGTGGACTTACGAGGGGAGAAAAAATATTTAAATGTACTATTTAGGCATCAAAACAGCAATAGTTCATTAGACTGCTGCATTGTCATAGATTTAAGACCAAATCTAAAACAGGACTTAAGTACCTAGAAGTGAAATGCTTGAGGATCTACAATTTAGGTGTTTGGCTGAAATAATTTCGATGTTAAGCATGCTATAAGGTTAGAAGGTCATTAGTGCTTAAGCAGAGGGAGTGAGTTTTTGCCTAGTTTTTGGATTTTATATATCAGTCAGCTCAATGTGATCTAGGTGGTGAGCTGCAAAGTCCTATCAATACTAGAACAAGTTTTGGAATGCACAGAAGCACCAAGGCTAGGGGCAGACATTACACATAAACCGGTTTAAGTGATCAGAAACTGGTTTAAACCTGTAACAGAACAGATGTTCAGTGTACATAAACCAGTTTGAAAATGGGTGAAACTGGTTTGAGATAAACCTGGCTGAATGTAGTATCAGACTTAACTGATTTGGGTCAAACCGGTTTATGCAACATCTGTCCCAGACTCCTTCCTGGTTTAACTTAAATCAGAGTCTGTGCCCTGGGCAGGGCTCTCTGCTTCAGAGCAGGGCTGGTCCCGCCTCCCTGCTCTCTGGTTGGAGCTCTGGCAGAGACTGCAGGCACAGCAGTATCTGCCTAGCTTCCTCCTGCCCCCACTCCCTGCTCAAGCAGGGATTTTCCTCCTCCCCTCTCCCACAATAGGGACTGTAGCAAGCATGTGGTGTGCCAGCTAACACTGAGAGGTGTCTGTGTAAGGGAGACAGGACAGTGTCCACTTAGGGCTTTTTGGAGCTAATCAACAGGTCAGCTGGTAATATCCCTCCATTGTTTCCTTGGGAAAAGTTGTTCAAGAAGAGCTTGAACTAATGAGAGAGGCTTTTGTTTTCTTGATCGGGTTCTAAATGCTGTGTTACTCCCCATGTAACTCCCTACTCTGTAACTAAATGTTGTGCAACTCCCTGCTGGATCCCTCCCTGGTCAGGAGCAGCGAGGAGGGAGGGGGACAGGGCTTCTCCCTAATCAGAGCATCCCACCAGGGACTGGCCACACCCCCCTCAGCTCAGCATTGTGGAAGGGAAGGGAGGGCTGCTCTAGCACCCCTTGGCTTCTAGCCTGAACCACTGTAGGCATGTGCCTGCATTTCTTCAGTCCAGAGGGAATATCTGAATGGTTACAAACTGGTTCACCCTAGCCAGGTTACACTTACCTGCAAAGATTGAATCAATTCAGGCTCAGGCTTTTTGAATGTCTGTCCCTAGCCAAAGAGTGATTACAAATCAAAAGTGAGGTATGTATAGGGTATATACCCTTCCAGGATTAAGGGTGTAGCTAACTGGAGATTTTTCAGTATTATTGTTTTGAACTTCATTTGAAGTCTTAGTTGAAGTCTCAGCTCTGGGTGTGTCTCAGCTCTGGGTGTGTAAGTCCATTGTTATATCTGGCTCTTAGTTTCAAGTGAGACATTGAATTTCCTTCTGCTCCTTGTTTGGCTGTCCTGAGATACCCTGCAGCAGTTTTTTAAACGGTTATCCTCTAGGTTATCTATCCTTAATGTCTTATTCAAGATGGCTGTGTGAGTGAGAAGTCTTTTAGAGTATGCAATTGCTGTTGCATCCCATTATATTTTCTCTGTGATCAGAGTATCTATTGCAGTTCAAAATACATTTATCCCTCTTACAAAAACAGTTGTGATACTGAAATATTTGGAAAACTGTTTGGGATATGATAGGTCAGTTACTGTACATCTGCAAAACCAAATGGTTGTTTACATTTCAGCAGAGACATTTTCATTTTTTGGACAGTTTAATTATGGTGAATTTAAAGTTTGTTTCACAATAGGCTTTCATTGGCAGGTTCTATGGAATACAGAAAAATATCTTTACTATGTAACGTATAAACCAGTGATTCTCATGCAGGGTGCCATGGATTCTTTTCAAAGGTGTTACTTGAAATATTAGCACTGTTAGGTGTGCAAACACCTACATATGATTCGTAAGATAAACCCAGAGAGTTTATGCAGGCACGTGCGCTTGTAGCAGCTCAAGTAGAAGCAGTGCAAATTTGAGCTGGGACTTTTTGCCTCAGTGCATGGACATGCACTTTGGTGTGGGGCAAATTGTGCCACTTGGGGCAAAATAACCCTGCCTGGCTCCTTCTGGATCTGCAGCCGGGGGGGCTAGAGTCTGGGGCCAGCACCTGTGCCTTTGTTGGCCCCATCAGTATAAAAACCTGCCCTAGCAAGCAGCTCAGGGCTACTCACTCTCAGGAGCTTCTGGGGCCCGGCCAATTGGTATCTGGGGACACTAGCCCTTGTGCCAGCTGGACTGCTGCATCAGCAGCATCCCAAATCCATTTTTAAAAATACCCCAAAATCTAATTGCCTCAATTAGAGCAAAAGACCACTCATATATATGGTCCGCTGTTTCCCAGCATGGATTTTTTTGACCCCTGGATATCCAGGGATCTTATTTTTCCCTCATTCTGCAACCTTACAGCTTCGGCAACATTTTCATTCCTGCAGCATCTCAAAGGGCTTTGAGATGCTGTAAGAAGCACGTGCACGTTCATATAGGACCCTGCAGTGTCAAAAACATTGTGACCTATTGTGTTCTTTCTTAGTTCTTTGCAACAGAATTACACTATTATTTTTCCTCAGTCCACAAAAACAAGTGAAAGCTAAGAGCTGGCATTTTCTGAGAGGGTCTAGGGCCTCAAAAGGTTAAAAAACCATTGGTCTAAACCAACGTACAGAATTCTATAGCAATGATAGCTTTATTTTAATAACTTCTATACAGTATTTTTTTCAGATGATACTTTTTTTTACATTCTGTAATTTTTATTTAATACCATGTTTAACTTCTGTTAAATTTGACTGAACTTGAAGGGACAAGGAAATGGAGGATAGGAGGTTCCATTCTTATAATGGCTTCCAATCCCTTAATGTAAAATAGCTTGGATTTTCTAGTGTGAATGTCTAGATTTGTGTGCAGTTCTCTTTATCCTCTCATCCTAGCATGGTTTTGTTTAAAGTGGGCTTCAGAAATAGGTAGAACCATTGTCTGGATCCCATGAAGCAAATCCTTTGTCATTCTGTGTATTTGGCAATGATCAGTAGTGCTCCTGATTTGAATAGGTTGACATTAGGGCTGTCCAAAGCTTCGGTCTCTGATCCGATTTGGCGGAGATTTGGCCTGATTCAGTGGCTGAATCTCTGAATCTGAATCAAGTCAGAGGACCCTTTAATCTCTCCGACTCAAATTGGAAACCTTCTGAATTGATTTGGGGAGATTCGGACATAGAGACAGCTTTAAATGTTTTTTCTACATACCTCTAGGAAGGTAGCAGGGGCTCATGAGTGTTGCAGTGCTGGGGCGCATGGAGTGTCCCACAGAAGCACGGGGGGGGGGGCGGTTGCTCCCCAGCGCACTTGGCTGCAGACCTGGAAGTGAACCAGAAGTGCTTCCAGTACACTTCTGGGTCTGCTGGGAAGTGTGGGGGGGCCCCCCCCAGATCCTCCCCAGCTCAGTGACTGATGTATCCTGGGTCTGGGGCGGGGGGACCTGGGGTCCCCCTGCGACTGATTGGTGAGCCAGGGAGGCACGGGGGGGGGGGGCCCCCAGGGCGCTCCCCAGCAGACCTGGAAGGGGACCAGAAGTACTTCCAGTCCACTTCTGGGTTCACCTTCGAGCATGTGGAGGGCCCCCCACACTCCTGTGGGATGCTCCATGCACCCCAGCATTGCAGCGCTCACGAGCTGCGCCTACTACCTCAAAGTACATAGAAAAAACTTTTAAAGCTGTGGCTATGTCTGAATCACTGATTCTCTGAATCAGCATCGACTCCTCTTCAGATTCGTATTCGGCCAAATTGAATCAGGGACAGCCTACTCCAGTCGGAAAATGGGAAGCTTCACCAAAGAGGACTACTTGGCATTCGCACCTGTAGGGAGTGGTCTAGAAAAGCCAAGGCACAAACCAAACTCAGGCTAGCTTCGGACAAGAAAAAATCCTTACTCAGATATGTGGGAAGTCAAAAAAAAAGAATAAAGATAGCATTTGGCCCCTGCAGGATCAAATGGGGCAGCTGATATCCAATGCTCAAGAAAAAGCCAATCTCCTAAATGACTTTTTTTTGCATTAGTTTTTCACCCTGCCAAGGGAAGCACACCATCAGAAAGGACATAAACCAGCCTGGGTGCAGGTGGCAAGCCCAAAATTGATGTGGATCAGGTGAAGGAATACCTTGAGACTCTAGACATTCACAAGTCCATGGGCCCTGATGGAATGCACCTGAGAGTCTTGAAGGAGCTGGTAGACGTCATTGCATCCCCCTTGGCCAAGATATTTGAAAATTTGTGGTGCTCAAGCGAGGTCCTGGAAGACTGGAAAAGGACCAACATGGTCCCTATCTTCAAGAAAGGGAGGAGGGATGACCTAGGGGATTGTACACCAATGAGTCAGATGTCCATCCCTGGAAAAATTCTAGAGAAAATTGTCAAGTGATCCATCAAAACCAGACTAATGGAAAGCAAACTTCTGAAGCCCAGCCAACATGGCTTTGTGACTGGCAGGTCTTGCCTGACCAACCGCATCTCCTTCTATGACCAGGTGACAAGAGCCCTGGACAAGGGAGATGATGTGGATGTCATATATCTGGATTTCAAGAAAACCTTTGACCTAGTTCCCTGTGATGTCCTCATGGTTAAGCTGGGGAACTGTGGCCTTGATCACCTTACAATCCAATGGCTAGGTAACTAGCTACAGGGTCGGACCTAAAGAGTATTAGTTGATGGGACTAAATCAACGTGGCACAGGGTGAGCAGTGGAGTCTCTCAGGGCTCAGTACTTAGGCCGGTACTCTTTAACATCTTCATTAATGATCTGGAGTCGGGAGTCAGATGCAAACTGGCAACGTTGGTGGATGACAGAATTATGGGGGAGGACAGTCACACCGCAAGACAGGCTGGGGATACAGGCTGACTTGGACACGCTCTCGAGGTAGGTTGACCAAAACCTAATGGCTTTCAAGGTCGAGAAGTGTAAGGTGCTTCACCTCTGTAGGAAGAACCCTCAGCACACTTACAAGCTCGGCAGTGGTACACTTGCTAGCACCACGACTGAAAGAGACTTGTGGGTCCTGATTGACCACAAGATGAATATGAGTCACCAATGCAATGCTGCAGCTGGCAAAGCAAACCAAACACTGGAGTGCATCTACCGATGCATCTCAAGTAAACCAGGGATGTCATCCTCCCACTTTACTTTGTCTCTAGTGGGTTATGGAATAGAGAAAATCCCACACAATTTACTGATTCGTTTTGATGCACTGGCTGGGGGAGTAGTTAGCTGATTGTACGATTTCACAATGATTACACACTTAATTCATACAACACAATTTTATTTTAAAA
>NW_005841852.1:4235038-4254777 GCF_000455745.1 Alligator sinensis
CTCAGCAATACGATTCAATGGGCTGGCCTCAATACTGATAGGACTAAGTCCCCTTCTTTCAGTCCCTTTCGGGCGCTCTGCAGCTTCAGCGTGAACTAAGAGATTCGTGTTCACGGAGAGGGTGGTTCAGGTGATCAGTCTGATCCGGCCTACACTTGCGATTCTTCCTTCGTTGTTCTGCAAGTATAGTCACCTCCAATTTGGGAGAGTAAGTTACAGTTTTTATTGAGTGAGTTACCGTCCTGGGCCACTCCTACTCAAACCTGTCATTACCCCCAAATTTGGGCTCGGATCTTACGCAACAGATTATTTTGCTAAGTAATTAGTTTCTTTTGTTGATCATTTTAATTACTTTTGGGGAACTTCCATATCACTGCAAGTGACCTTTTCTTTCCAATTTTGTCAAAAGGCCCTAGGGTTTGATCTCTCAGAACTCAGGATATTTGCTTAAGGGTCAATTTTAGGTTCTCTTTGTAAAAGACTTCTAAAGATAAAATTCAAAAGTTAAAACTTTAAGCAAAGTCTGGATCTTCCACACGTAGTCCAAAACAATGACCTAGATAAGGAGATAAATCTTATCTTCTTCCTGAAACTGGCTACTGGGCAACCATTACAAACATTCAAACTATTTCATTCAATATAACATACTTGGCCTTGGTTAGGCTGCAGCTGGAGTACTGTGTGCAATTTTGGGCCCCCCACTTCAGGAGGGATGTGGAAAAGCTTGAGAGTCCAGAGAAGAGCCACTCATAAGATCCAAGGCCTGGAGGGCAGGCCGTACAAGGAGAGGCTGACGGATTTGGGACCCTTCAGTCTGGAAAAGAGAAGGCTTAGGGGTGACTTGGTAGCAGCCTACAATTATATAGGAGGGGTACATCAGGACCTGGGAGAACAGCTGTTCACCAGAGCTCCCCAAGAGATAACAAGATCTAACAGCCAATTTAGACTAGACATAAGAAAAAAGTTCTTTATGGTGCAAGTGTCCAGGGTCTGGAACAGACTCCCGCCAGAGGTGGTACAAACACCTACTCTGGGCTCTTTTAAAAAACATCTGGATATTGTTCTTGCTGGGATAACTTGATCCCAGATGACTTCCTGCCTATGGCAGGGGGGGGGGGGGCTCAATGATCTCACAAGGTGGGACTCAATGATCTCACAAG
Organism: Alligator sinensis; assembly: GCF_000455745.1. Lineage (NCBI taxonomy): Eukaryota > Metazoa > Chordata > Crocodylia > Alligatoridae > Alligator > Alligator sinensis. Next base: position 4,236,199 of record NW_005841852.1, read on the forward strand.
GTCCTTTCTAGCCCCTAATGTCTATGAAATCCAAATCAACAAATCAAATCACTGTCCCTGATTTGGGCCGAATCCGAATCAAATAGGGCCTGCTTCATACACCCCTAATTGACAGTCAGGTATGCCCAAGTGCTTTGCATGGGCTCTGAAATGTCTGAAGGCCCTGGAGGAATTTATGTTCTAAAAGAACTCAATAAAGGCTCTGGAATTTTTATTAATAAGTAAAGAGACAAAATGAAAAGCTAATGTTATTTTTTTTTACATGCATTTGGAAAATGCTTTAGAGCAATATGTGTTTTTTAGTACCAAATATATATATTTTTAGTGAAAAGTGGAGTGGTGTAATAATGTGAACACTTTTGAAACTTCAACCCTTCCCCCCACCAACTTATTGTTTGGCTGAGTTGTGAAACCAAATTCTTGACTTTGTGGTTGTTTTAGATCCCACAGCTCTTTTAAAACAATGGGGGTTCTGTTCATGTGCATTTTGGCCTGCATTTACCTTAGTTATGGATGATAGATGGATGGATATTCTTGCCAAGGCAAATTCCAGTTGGGATAATTATGTTCACTGTACCTACACTTCTCCAGTGTTTCTTGGATTCAGTATTTTTTCTTTGCCGTAGAGAGTTGAGCAAAGATGCCTGCATATCAGTGATGGGTAAAACAGTGATATGGATCATAGTTTGGCTCAGTATATTCAGAATTAGACACTTTCAACTTTTATTTTTTAAATGTTAAACACCACTGAGAATATTTTCCTGAGGTAGGTAGAAGTGTCTTCTTTTTTGTACAGAATCATTAAACTTCAAGGTCCTGTTCCTGGGGGAAGTGATGAACTGCTTGCTGATATCCCAAGACAGAATAATGAATGAATGGGCCTAAAACAGAATCTACAGGCCCTTCTTTCCAGGCTCCTGCTCCAATCACTGATTATACTGGCCCTGTGGCATTTGTGTATGAAATCAAGCTTGAAAAGGGATGAAGTGGTCATTGTCATTATTAACTTAAGTATCTGTTGAATCCCACAACCATGCTAAACAGAGCATAGTCTAGGATAGATTAACTAAAAGTTCTACCCAGAGAGAGAGGGAAGGGCTGGTAGTTTTTGCTGGGGGTTCTTTCTTTAGTACTGCCCACCAAACGAGGTTGCCTTGCTTGCTGCTCTGTAAAAACATTTTGTATGGCTTACTGCTTTGAATTATTCCTGAATTTATGATGATGGAGAGCTTATATTTTATATAAAAGTAAACTTAATTGGAATAGAATTCTCAGTAAGTGTGCTTTAAATGTTGTAATGAATTCACCGATTCAATATATTTGCAACATGTTGCTTTTACAGTATCTCTAAAAAGGCCCCCTTCCATCACAAAAAATTGTTCTTTTTTTTTTTTTCCCCTTAATAGAATAATAAATAAAGTTGACTGCTCTGGATTCTATTACTATGTAAAAGCTATTTTAAAACATCTAACCATCTGCTTAATGGCTGGTAATATGTTTCTAATGGTCACTCATGATAAGATACTTTCAATTTGCTACAGTAATAGTAATCAAACAGCCAAGTGCATTCTAAAGTGATGTGACTGAGATTTGTTCACTGGTTTCATATCAGCAGAGGGCTGTTACAGTCTTTCAAAGGAAAAATATAGCTACTTTAAAAAGTTTTCTGTTTAAACAACCTCCCTTCTGGATGAGGAATGCTGAATTTGAAATGCATGTATAGGCGAGTACTTGTAGTAATCCAAATTTATAGCTTTATTTTCACTATTTACACATCCAGGTGCTGCTGCTACTGTGGCTGTAACCAGAGGTCAGTTTAATTAATATCTGTCCCTTTCTTTTGGATGATATATGCTGAATTGTTGTCATCAAGGGCCTTACATCCTTTTGTCTAATCCTGGCAGCTGGTGACGGCTTGGCAAATTATGAGTTTCTTGGCTTAAAACAGACTAAATTGCAGACAAAACAAGCCATCAGCTGAGTAAATACTGCACCTCTGTTTTGGCTTCAGTGAGAAGAAGGAGATTAGCATGAGTACTTAGTGTTCATAATTACTAGTAAGAGGCAAATAGTAGGCTCAGGCTGACTGGAGATTGTTCCATTATATCCAATTAACACCCACTTGATTATTCTTAATTACTTGTGTTGGATGACAGAGGAGTAAAGATGTCATACTTCAAACATACAAATGCCATCTGGGTCATCGATATACTGACATTGATAATATAACATTATACTCATTCTTTAAGGCTATTAAATATTTTCAGTGCATAGTTCTTAGATGAAATGCTTGCTTTTACTTTTTATTTCTCTTTAAGCATACAGGCAAAGTGAATAATCTTTTTTTTCCTCTGGAAGAAAGAATCTACAATCATACTATTGAATAAGAAGAACAAGATCCAGATAAAATAAGTGTTCCTTGGCTGCTTTTTTTTTTTTTTGCAAAAAGTCTTTTTATGCAGTAGCTAGCTGAGATTGATATGCAGAGTACCTGATTACGAATAAAATGCAATATGCTTATAAATATAGGTTGAACAAAAATTTAAATTTGAGATTTTCAAATGTAATGGGCATTGGACACTTAATTCCCTTAAGCCCCTTCGAAAACCCCAGGCTAAAAATGTAAAATGTAGTGATGTACATAAATACTGTTGTCACCTTTAACCTGGTTACTGATAATGCATTGTGATAAATGATTGAAACTAACACATAAAAAGTCTCCCAAGTGCAATAAGTTAACGAAGACCTTTCTCATTTTAGGTTGTAATATATATTTAAACAGTAAAGGAGCAGGCATTATAAAGTCTATTGAAATAAAGAATTCCTAAGTATATTTAAAGATTTAAACAGGGAATTGAATGTCTTGGCTAGTCATTGGGAATCTGTAATGTTAAAATAGTCTAGTTTTAAAGGGCACACACAACATTAAAGGTCACCTTCCAAATACTGTAAATATATATATTTTATAATGAACAGTTATCAGTAAAATGGAATATTGTCATAGGATAATAGGTTCTGGCTGATGAATGCTGAAGTAGAGCCAAAATACTCAATTTTAAAGCAGGAGACATTGATCCTGTGACAAAGTTCTATTACAATTACTTTTATTTCTATTATACCAGCTGGCCAATGTGGATACCATCATTTTATCTGATCATATTAGGTAGGATACTGGAGTGAGCGGTTCCTGTAGTGAACAGCTGTACTCTTGCTCCTAACAAATATACTTACGAACTTTATACAGTTGGATACCTTTAAAAAAGGTGTGACTTGCCGCATGAAGCCCATGCCCACCTAGAAACTTCAGTTCCTCCTGTGCTGTAAATCATAGGGTTGGAACTTCCTGTCCCAAAAGAACAGATGGCAACCACTTGAACTAAAGTGACTAGCGTTGGGGCAATGACACAGTGGAGTAGTTCAGGTTCTATCTAGTAGATTGCACTGGCAGACACATACTTCCCAGTCTGTTATAATATCCTAGAAATTAGAAAGACCTTTAAATCACAGTATCCCATTTTCCTTGCTATTGCAAGACTTTTTATAGCATGTGTCCCTGTTTTTGTTTTGAGCTTTTTTAGTAAACTGAGTGAGAGCCATTCCTCTGAATTTCATATTCCACAGTTTAACAGAACACACCATTAGTTTTTCTTCTTATTAAGATTTTAACATTTCCTTTTCTTAATGCAAGTCCAGTAAATGGTGAAATCTTATGACAAAGACCATCTTTGGTTAGATATCTGTACAGTGCCTAGTATAATGGGTTCCTGCCCTATGACTGTGGCATTTAGGCATTAATGCAATACAAATTATGATAATTACTATTAGTTAGGCAGTTTTGTTCTTCTCAGAAGTCTACTTGTCTTGTAATTGTATTACTGATGGGTTGAAGTTGGTATTTTTTCTAGTGTGTCAGTTACAGAGAAATCAAAGTGTTTGGCATAGATTCCATTTTTCATAATAATATATAGCCGAGTAAACAGCTAATATTTTACATGGCTTAGTACAGAACCATGAGTAATCTTCAGATGCCTTATTGACGTGCTCCCAGTGATAATTAGTAAGCCCTTTAAAAAAACAATTGTCATTGTGATTTTAATTACTGTAACATACTGTTTTCAACAGCACATTTTACTAAACTAAAACCTAAAGGGTACAGAATAAATTGAAATAAATTATGTTCTCATACAGAATAAATTGAACCCATATAATTTGCAACAGAAAACCAAAAGTGAGTTATTGAGTCCCACCTCTCCTACTTAAGCTGAATCGTGTGTGTTAAGTTTTATGCTCAGTTCAGGAATCATATGAAACCAAACCCCATTCAAGTAGTGTTGACATCCTGAGGCCCCCTCTAATATGCAGGTAAAGGCACCATGGGATCTAATGTGCAATTCATAGTCGTGCTTCCTGTCATGCCACACATTCATGGCAAGAGGTGTGCTGGGGTCACTTGACCCCCAGTTACCTTTCCTGCTTGGTGCAGGGGGCTGGACCCATTGATCTTCTGAGGTCCCTTCCAGCCCTACAATCTATGTGCAAGTTAAAGCTGTTTGGAAAGCAGCTATGATGTTATTGCACATTTTCAAGCAATAACTTTATAGCTGGTTGGACTGTTTTAAGGCATCATAGTTAATTTGCACATGTAGCCAGTCTAAATTTATTGCACAATTAACAAGGTAAGTGTGTAATAGATAAAACATGTAGAGGGGGCCAGAGTACCACACTGAGCCTATTGAATTTGTGAAGAAGAAAGGTGATATCAAATACCTTGTTAAATACTTTGTTCTACTAGAAACAATGAATGATAGATTAGGTAGTCGATCTTATTACTTACAGGTGTTCTTTAAGGGAGTGCTTAGGAAGTTTTACTCAATTTAACTTAAGACATAAGTAATATTCCCAATTCAGAGCAATGGTTTAGAACCTGGTTGAATGTCCTTTTTGCTAAGTAATTATACTGGTTTCCTTGCTAAATGTTATTTTATGTATTATGTTTAATAGCCTCTTTATCTTTGATATGGTAGAATGGTGATAGCACTTCCTATCACTCAGGTTCATTTTTAAGATACCTTCTGCTTGGATTTTGTACATTTTGCTGTGCAGACATTGCAGTAGTGTTTCTCCTATTGCATGTGGTCATGATCAAAATACTGGCCCAATTAGAATATGGGACTTGTACTTCTTTCCCTGCCCCTAGATACATACCTGTTTTCAAGTGGCTGAAGGCACTTGTTTGTTGGGGCACAAATAATGCTGCGGTGTTTTTTGTTTCCATGGGCTTATTAATGATGTCTGAAACGTTTTCCACTGAAAATCTTGTACTTGTTAATTTAGTGATTTTCTGAGGTACTACCAAATAAGAATTTAGGTTTTTTGATCTCCTATCAAATACTTGCTCTACAAACCAAATGATAGAAAATGGTTTCCAAGCAAATTTTCTGTCTATGTGTAAGGGAGTCTGGTCACTAGGTGTGACTGGGTAATAAGTTCTACTTCACAACTTTTTTGGTTGCAGAACCAAAGAGAAAGTAAGAGAAAAGTAGCCAACAGGGAGATGTTCTGTTCCTAATACCAAATGGTTCACTTATTGGTTTTTTGTTTCTTGTTTGTTTTTGTCCTAGGCTACTTCTGGCATTGTGATCTCCAGGTGTCAAGGTTTCTCATGCCAATCTTCCCACCTTACTACAGAGTTCTTTTCTTTCCAGCTCAGATACTCCAGCCCTAGTTGTGTTTTGTCTCTGACAGAGCTTGAAAAATGTTCTCTCCAAATAAGCATCTGTTTAATATTTTCCCAGCCTGATATTCTGCAGATCTGGCAGTGGATCCTTCAGTGGATGAAATCTACTTGTTCTCGTACAGAATGCCCAAAGTGTTCTCTGTTATCTTGCCCTGCAGTCTCCCTCATAGATGGTACAGTGGCAGAACTGCAGAGAATAATCACTGAAGATCCCAGAAGGAGAATAGCTGCCTGGGAGGTCTCACTTATCTGGTACCCTGTAATGCACCAGTTGCCCCATGATATGGGGGCTGTGGCAAGATTCGAGGGCTGGGATGGTGCGGGTGCTAAGTCACATGGTATTTTGTAGGGCAATACTCTGGCATGCATCAACTGATGCATCTCAAGCAAAACCAAGGAAGTGAATCTTCCACTTAACTCAGCATTGATGAGACTGTGGCTGGAGTACTGCATCCAATTGTGGGTCCTGCACTTCAACAAGGATGTGGAAAAGCTTGAGAGAGTCCAGAGAAGAGTCACCCATGTGATCAGAGACTTGCAAGATGAGCCATACGAGGAAAGGCTGAGAGACTTGGGCCTCTTCAGCCTAAAAAAGAGAAGGCTGAGAGGGGACTTGGTAGCAGCTTACTGCTACATCAGGGGAATACATCAAGCGCTTGGTGAACATCTGTTCACCAGGGCACCCTGGGGGAAAACCAGGAGTAATGGCCAGAAACTCCTGGAAGACTATTTTAAGCTTAACACTAGGAAAAAATTTTTCACAGTTAGGGTGTCCCAGACTGTGAAATAAACTCCTTCCAGAGGTTGTGCAATCACCTACTCTGGAAATCTTCAATAGGAGACTAGACGGTCACCTTGCTGGGACAACCCCAGTTGTCTTCCCTGCATAGTGCAGGGGGGGTGGACCTGATGATCTTGTGAGGTCCCTTCCAGCCACTTACAATCTATGAATCTATATTTACCAACTCTGGTTACATGAGTACACCAGGGTATGGTGTACTCCTTTGACTGCATCTTGTCGTTCTTCCCTGAGGAAGTAGATACAGCCATCTCATCATGAGTTTCTAGGGTATGTGGAGGAATACATCTGTGATGACCACCTTATCCCAGGTCTGGAACATCTTTCTCCTGGATTTGGAGCATCTTGGAATGAATTGGCAGTTAATCCAGCCCTCTCCTTATCTTTCAGCATTTAAATATTTAAAACCATCTTAGGACAACTGCATTGCACTTGAAGTCACATAAGAGTGGTTAGACACTTACCCATATAGTGTCATTGTGCCAGGATACCAGTCTCTCCAAGAAAATCTGACATTATCCCTGCTTTTATTCTCAAATCTTGTATAAAAAAAACATAAAAGACTTAACACCTTTTGCTGAGACCTTATCAGCATCTAGTATCTTGGAATTTTTGGTAGTGCAAACAGTCCATGAAAAGCATCAGGAAACTACCATGACCATTTATTTTTTTCAAGAAGGCGAAGAAATGGGATCTTTTCAATAATAAAGTCAAGTCACTTGTGCTTGTAGAGGTGAGAGTGGCTTGTTATCATGTCCTGCCCCTGAAAAAGGCTTACTTCTTTGGATTAGGTTATGTGAGAACAGAATGAACTAAAAACACTTGTGGCTGAAGGTCAGCTTATAACTATGACATTCTTGTAAGTCTCAGTTGATACCTTCAGGATGTGAGGACTATGAGAACTGCCATCATTGCAAGGTGGTTCTTCCAGGCTTATGGTGCCCAGTATAGTGTGGGAGGTCCAGACTACTAGAGGACTTCCCCTGTGAGGAGAGTAAACAATTTTTATCTTGCCTTCAATTACATTTTTTCTTAGCCTTGAGAATTAATTGCAGAAGAGTGCAGTAGAAATGACAGTGCGTCTGGAAAAGGTAGGCGTCTCATAAATTGACCATTTTTCCTGCAACCTGGATCTTGGGAGTCAAGAGCCTGGCAGAGCTTCTTCTGGATGCTTCTTCCTTTTCTCTTCCTTTCTTTTTTCCCTGCTTTATTTTTGCCCAGAAGCTTGGATCAGGATCATTCCTGGTGATATAAGGTAAATAGCTAGATGTACCCCATCTAGTACCAGACTTGTCTTTCCTGTGTCTTCATGGGCCTTTCTCATGAGAGAATTTGTATCACTATAAAAAGAGAGACTTTTATAATTCCATAGACAAAGGAGAGGACGGTTAGAGATGCACCATCTGTCTTTATCATACCTACGTCTTCACCCATAATTTCAAATTCATGTAAACATCTTAGTTCCCATTATGTTTCCTGGATCCTTCGGACCCACAGTCCTCATGGTTCTCACTATGTTGTAAGTACTTTCGTATTTCCATTCATGCAGCTCTTTGGAGGTCCACAGACACTTCATAGGAACATTGGCCTGCCAGTACAGAATGCAGCATGCAACCTCCTATAAGGCTGGTTGAAAGCTATATGGCTAGTCAACAGGCAACATGGATTGCCTAGTCATAGTCCCCTGGGAGTCCTAAGCTAGTGAATGAATGCAGTTCAGCTTTTTAGCAAATTTTCCCCCTCTTTTCAGGTCTTCTTTCTACCAAAGCTCTGGTAATAGATATCTTAACTCATGGATGGGGAGAAATAGTTTCAGTATCTCAAAATTCAGAGGAGGGCAGCCCTTACAAAGGCATACTGCACATACATGTATGTAAGGAACTTCTGACTCTCTTACTGAGCAGGTGTTTAGAGATGATGCATCTGCATGCTATCAGCAAATGAAGAGGATTGCAATCCTCCATGTACTTCAAAGTGATGCATCTCTGGATTTGGTATGTATATTACTACATCACCAGTTAGGTCCTTAGTTGGTCTTCTGGCACTCCTGGCAGATAAATACAGCAGGTCCTTGTTAAGGAACAATAAATGGTACTGGAATGACTCTGCCTTTCAAGACATCTTTCTCAGACTGGGGAGTTGTTTGCAACATGTCACTGTGGTTGCTGTTAGTGTAGAGTTGTTTAAATTTGCAACCCAGGTGATTGCACACAGATTTGGCTGTTTAGAAAAGCCCTGTGTACTCAGGCTTTTATGACCCTAGTTTTAAATGTAGTTAATTTAAGCAGTTGGGGTGGCTTGGAGGATGGCTAAATGGGAAATGTTACCTTTTGCCGCTAGGACAAATGCAGTGCAAAGTAGTAGTTATTATAATTTATTACCTAATGGTTGTGTGAGCTTTTAATCTCAGTCATTTTTCTATAAAACTAATATATTACCACTACTGACATCTTCAGCAGAGAAACCAAGCTTTTGAATGAGCACGGGGACTAATAGTACTCTGTTCCTGGAATTTGGCCTGTATGAGGCCCTATGTACTATATATGGTTCAGCATAAAGATTTAAACAGTCTGTAGAGTGCATGCTCTTTTCTTCAAATAGCATCTCTTGGTGTGGGGAAGCACATCTACCAATGTAGCTGTCTGCAGGCTTCAATAAACCACATTTCATCAACCTTAACAATCCAACCCACTTGCTCCCTGATCTCTAGCCTCTCTAATAAAATAAGAATAGTGTTATAACAGAAATGTAGGAAAAATAAGTGATCAAAATATCAGGTATGCAACCCTGAAAATTGTGCACCTTTAGGTGATCATACATGATATGTCTACCTCTGTTGTCTCTTCAATTTGCCTCGGCCGTGTTATGGATTGGCCATTTCTATGGGTAGATATGGAACTTTTATTCCTGTTCAGCCTGGATTCATATCAAGGGAAAGATTTTTCTTGTAATACTTACCACCCATTATAGAGGCTGGGTATGAAAAAGAAATGCATTATTTTTCTACTGAGGGTATAATTGACTTTCCTCACTTACGTGAGTGTTCTTATGGGAGAGCTATGCAAATCCACATCAAACCTAAAAGATAAATGTTTCTTGACAGATCTCTATTAATTTGCATAAACATTTGTGTATGATTTTATTTACATTGGTTAGGCATAATAGTAGCTCACCAGCTTTGATGTGCATGAACCTTGGAAATTAGAAATAGAGTTCTTCCTCGTTAAAAAGTAAACACTTTTGTGTTGATTTGAATAAGATACCTAGTAAGTTTACAGTTGAATAAGAATGCCATAATCACTAATTGTATACTAGAATACGACACATTTATAACATTACTTTTAAAAGATTACAAACCCGTCTAATTTTTTTGAATGAGTTATAGTTATATTGTAATGAGGTACTTGTACTAAGAAGACATGTCTTCTATTTGTTTCAGTCTATATAACCACCTCTTAAAAAAACAAAACTGTGGAGTTCAAGTATTATAGTTTTAAAAAAATTACTCCCCCTGCCTGTAAAAATGAAAGTCCTCAAATGTTTCTCAAGCCTGAAATATTGTAAATACAATTTATTTAGTCTAACAGATTTTATCATTCTAAATCTGTTTTGTTCTTCAATATTAATATAGAACAATGAAGCACAGTGCTTGTTGCCCTAGGCACTGGAGGCAACACAGGCTCAAAGTTAGGACACTTGGCAGCAAATCCTGAACCAATGTAAATCTTTTTTTGCTGCCGCTGTGACAGTTTAAACCTTCTAGGACACCTCATTGTACTGATGATTTTTTGAGGTACTGAGTAATTCATTTAATTCCTTTCATAATTCTTAAAAATGGGCCAATCTCTATTTTGGTTAAATTCATGAAGGAGTGGAAAGCTTGCTGAGTGAATTTTTGCAAATTTCCACCAGGATTTTTTGCTAGTAACTATGGATCTTGAGCGTCCACAGTGAGGTGCCTTTAAGGGACTGATTCTAAATGAGTGCCTAGTATCATAGAATCATCATAGAAATCTAACAAACTCATTTTATCCAGTTGGGCATCCAAAATCGTTAGTTACTAGATTTTAGGTCCTTTAGAGTTGGTATAGTTTATTTTTGTATGTTTGGATAGCAGCCAGTAACCTGGCTTTTCCCTTAGGTATAAATTCTACTACTAAGTGTCTGTGGCAGAACAGAAACTCTTTTTGGAGATAAGGTAAACAGCCAAGCCTAAAAGCACATGTATAATGGGTAATTTTCATAACTTTTTTTTGTCATGGTGGTTACAATCATGAGTTTGTATGGTGTGAATCTAGATATGCTTTCGCATTTGTATTAATGTGTTTGTCTGTGGAGTCCAAGAGATGTTTTTAAGAAAGATCCTCTATACCGGGTTGGGCAATTATTTGGGCTGGAGAGCCACTTAGGGAGTTTTAGTCAGCTGTTACAGGCTGGGTTATCACCCTTCTTCTGCCCCCTTGGTCCACAACAGCTCACCAAACCTCCCTCAGCAAGTAGTAGATTACTAGACCACTGTAGATGGAGCACATAGGTGGGGTCTCCATGGAGAGCAGCCCATGACCCCCATGGGCAGGGTTGGCTGAGGCAGGGATGGGATAGGGCTGCAGGTGGGTGGGGCTGAGATTGCAGGACTGGGATTGTGGGGTGGTGACAGGACAGGTCCAGGACACAGGGCAGAGCCGTGATCTGCTCCCAGCATAGCCCCACACTGTCACCGCCCCAGAATCCTGGACCTGGCCTCATCTACCTATGCTGCTCCCAGAGGCTGCTGCCCACCTGCCTGCCCACCCACCCATGGTCCCATCCTATCCACCCAGCCAAGCAAACCCAGCCCACAGGGGTCCAGGGGCTCCAGTCTCCATGAAGACCTTGCCCACCCACCCACTCCTCCTGATGCCCCCAGCAGTGGATGTGGGGTTGACAGCCTTATGGTGCCTGGACAGTGGGGTTGGGTCCTACTGTGTGGCAGCAGCAGCTGGAAGGAGCTGCCACTGCTGGGAAGTGGACTCTGGCTGCTGCGCTGCCCTAGCCCTGCTGCACAACTGGGGGTGGTAGGACTGGCTACACACACCAAGGCCTGGGCTGCCCCCTACACCTGGGCTGGGCAGGGCTGAGAGACCCTCGAGGTGGGTCAGTTGTGTTACGCAGGCTGTATTTTGCCCACCCCTACACTATAGGCATCCTTCATTGTAAGTGTCTGCTAATTACACAATATTCTGTTTCTCAAAAGCCCTTAAATATATATATTTTAACCAAAGAAGGCTTTGCATACTATGCTTCAAAAGAGATTGGCATGTATAACATCTCTCTCACTACCGGTCCCAACACTTAAATATGCAAGAAAGTGTGCAGGCATTAGGAGTTCTCAGTTGGTCACTGGCACTATTAATTTGATATACATTTAACTGAAAATTGCTTTGTGAGATCTGGGGTAAAGATGGCATTTTTCAAATTAACGATAGTTCCGTACATTGAAGCTTGAGTGCTCTTTCAAAGCAGTATGTAAGGATTTAGGGAGGTTATTCCTATTAACACTACATTCCGATGTTTGCCATACCAAAAATGTGAGTATCTGTTTAGACACAAAGAGAGGAACCAAAAATGCAGACCTTAATTCTTATACTCTATCTTTAAGGACTTCATAAAATTTGGATAATTTTATGCTGCATTGTATGTAGGTAAGTTCTAGATATAGACCACCTTGATTACCATCCTTAGCCCTAAATTCTTGTTGTGTATAGATTTAACTCAGACCTTTTCACACAGGGGTTGTTTTTTTTGTCAAGCTTACAAAACAACATTGTAACAGCTTGTATGAAGGACTGCTTAATGCATTCCATTTTTATGCTTAAAAAAACCCACGCTTGACTTATTTTCTGCAATCCTTAAATTAGGACAAAATCCTTTTGGAGAATATGACATGAGTGCATTTTTGTTGAATCTTTAATCTTCACTACTACTCCTCTGAATCATACAACATGTGACAAATGTGAACATTAATTACAGTTAACAAAGCAAAATAATGCAAAGTGTTTATGGTGGGTTTGTTGTTTTTCTTGTTTTAAGCCAATCAGTGAGATGACATTTTACACCAAGCTTCAAGTCAAAGTTCAAAAGTCAGAAATCAAATACTATCAGTTTTTAAATTATGTTAATGATTCTAATGAAAGCTTCTGGTATTTTGCTCAACACTGTGTTGCTATTATGGTAACTAATAGAACAAAAAAAGCTGATGGCCATGAATAAATTAAATCTGACTGCTAGAATTTCTATATATATCTACTGTGGAGTACATATACACATACACACACATATGAGCGTGCACATTTGACAATCTATTTAGTCACCCACAGTTTTTATATAATGCACTCATTTTTCCCAAACTGGAACTTTGATAAGGCATGAAAAGGGTACAGAACGTATATTTTAATCATATTAGCATACAATAACGCCCTACTTTTACTTGCTATTAAGGACGTGATACACACTGATGAAAGCAAAGAAAATCAAAGTGAAGGCTGACACTTTGCAATTGTGCCTAGTTTCTGCAGGGCACATGGTATACATTGACCTGAAACTTCTGCAACATTGACAAAGGTGTTGATTTTAAGTCCTTTATTATTTCAGTTTCTGTTAATTATGATATATTAATTAGCTGTTCATAACTGCACAAGATCAGCAGCACTAGCTACTGGAATGTAGATATGAATGGGTTTATAGCTTACCATTTCTGAGCCTATGTGAATGCTGAGTTAAGTAAACTTACTAACAGGCTTTTTTTAAAACCACCTACCCTGAAGGCCAGGTTATGTGGAGCATTATTTAATGTGCCTGGGTTTTTAATTATTTCAAACAATTTGCTGTATAAGTAATTTGCTATGGTGTCACACTGGTCACAACCCATCCTCTGTAAGCCCAAGCCTTACCCATATTTCCACTTCCTGTTAAACTAGCTCTTTCTATACCCCTAGTGTTCAGGTTTTTTTGCACATTATCCCACCCAGCACTGCTAGTAAACTTTGGAAAAGACCCCATTTTGACACCAGTGAGCTTTACCTCAGGCATAATGAGCCTAACTTGCAAGGTTTCTTCCCGTTCAGTCTTAGGTATTTGTTTAGTTGAGTCTGTTACTGTGCCCAGTTCTGGGTTAAGTCTGATTTCTAGGCAAAAGGAGAATAAGATGAGAGCTGTGAAACATACTTGGTTGTATCTATAGAACCTAAATGTTAGTTTTCATAAGTTTTTGCTTATAATTTATATATTGTTTTTATGGTCTTGGTATTTCCTTATTTTTAAACAGAATAATGATTTTCTTTTTCACAGAAATGACAGGAAATTGTTTGGTCTTTTGTTGTACGATGTAGTTAGATCAGGGGTTTTCAACCTTTTTTGGCCAGTGTACCCCCAGCGGCTGTTAGAGAATCAGAGAGGCCCCCAGTGGCCGGTCAGCAGGTGGGGGTTGGGAGGGCAGGAATCCCCTGGTGGCTGATCGAGGGGGGGAGGGGATGCGGTCCTGAAAACTGGAAGTGCTGGCAGCGCATGGCAGTGAAACAGGAATTGCCAGCAGTGCATGGCTGTGGAAGTGCCGGCGAAAACAAACACACTGGTGGCCCATGGCAGTGCAAGCACCGTAAAGTGCTGGTGGCCCTGCCCCTGTTTCTCCACACCGCTGCTGCTTACCCCGTGGAGCCTTCCCAAGTAACCCTGCGTACCGCGGGTTGACAACACCTGGGTTAGATGATACTGTTTAGGATCTTTAAATAATACGATGGACTTCAACATTTTTAGTAGTGCAGGATGATTGTACATAAGATCCTGCACTTAAGACTGTAGCAGGCCTATTCCAATCTATTTTGTGGGATTTAGATTTTAATTAATTTTATTATTCAGTCATTTTTATATTCTAGATCAAACATGCCTCCCCCCCCCCCCCCCCCACCCCCACCCCTGGGGTAAATGCAGCTGCTGTTTGCCTTCCTGCTGCCAATATATGCCCCCAGTATGACTCCATACATCAGATTTCAGCAGCGTACTTTGTCCCCAAATTCATGGTCCTTCCAGGAGCCTAGAGGGCTGAATGAAATGACACCCGTGTTCAAAAATGGAATAGCCCAGTATCTAGTTAGCAAAATACAAACAAGACTATGAAGAAACAATGAGGAAGACAGACTGGCAGGCCCAGCAATATATGAAGGAGCACCAGAAAACTGTTGAAATGATTTCATACTCCCATTTATGTTGTAGTATAACCACTTGCCTTGCAACTAGGATACTGATTCACATACTGATGGTTGTGATTTGGAATAAGTTGAAGGCCAATTTTGTTTCATGTATGTCAGCGAGAATGGGTGAATGTTGAAATAACTTAATATTCAGTCCACCCCCCAATCATTAGGCATGTTGGCACAATGTTGGCTGAGATTTGCAAAGTGAGTTAAGGGTTTTAGTTGTCCAGTCCTATTGATGTTGATGGAAGGGATGGATGCACAGTTTCTAAGTGCAAATTTTTGTCTTTGCTTTTTTGGTTGTTGAAGAGCTTATAAATGCTATTAAAAAAATCTGGCAAAAAATATTATACTGGATTTCACCTGTTTTAGCTGATGTGGTGTGTCATAGGATGCCTTTCACTCAAGATTCTCAAGTGCTTATATACTCTAGGTACTGATAAAGATTTCATTTGAGCTCTGACAGTATTCTAGGTACTGATGAGACTAAAGAAAGATAATGGGTCATAAACTCATAGAACTTTTAAAAATTAAAAATAAAACTCAATGAGTGTTTGTGTGTAGATCATCAGGTCTCTCTTCTAGGGACTGGACATATTGTAAGGATGTGCATTTCTTATGTATTTAAAAGATGAAGAAGCATTACTTTGAGAACTAGCTATCGTCACAGTATTTTGAGTGATATTTCAGAAAAGCAAAAAGTAAGAAGCTTGTTAGACCAAAAAAGGGATGGTGTTCTGGACATAGTCAGGATTTACAGAAGTGAGAAAAGAAGGTATGAAAATGAAGATTAAACATTGTTTGGGAGGGAACAAAGTGAGGAGGAAGTACTGAGAGATGGGAAAGATGCAGGCAAGATGTGTAGTAGGTAGACAGACCTTTGAAGGTAAGGATTATAGACAGTGCTTTCTGATCTGTCTCCCTCTGCTTCCTTTCCTTTGACTGTTTGCACTGCTGTGCTCAGGTTCAGTAATTCTCTGGTGAAAATGGTGGCTAGCTGTTAGTTTCCTTCCTCTTCATGTGCAGGGAGTGACAGATATTTAGATATCAGATATTTAGCCCTTATTTTTTAAAAAATGGAAAGCCTCATACATGCCTCACTGAACTTCCTCTTAATCTGTCAATATGACACAGTGACCTGAAGTAAGGTGAGCACCACCAACCTTGATTACAGAAGACATTTTCTGCCATGTCCAATCTGGTGTTTCAAGGTATCCATGAGTTAGGGAAGACTTTAAGCCTTTTAGGGGTTTCATGATGCAGTGTGGAGCTTCTGTGCTGGTTGCACTTCATTTCTAGCCAGGACAGTAAAACTAGGATGAGTCATAGTGCTGCAGGACCCATTTACCTTCTTGACAACTCAATCCTCCAAAACTACAGTGTTAGTTCATTGGCAGTCTATCAGGCATAGAAGGCATAAGATAAAATAATAAAAAATTAGGTCAGAGAGAATTCCTTGGCAATGAAGAAGGAACAGGGGACTTGTAATTTCACCTTTGCCTTCTGGATCAAGGAATGAGGGACACATTTTTGTCCTGTCTTTCTCACAAGCATTGAGGTGGATGGAGTCTTGGCATGTGAGGAGTTTCCTTCCAAATGGGCTGTTTAAATGTGATATTTGGAAAAAAATACTTGGAACAATGACTGTGAAGGCTTCTATAGAAAATCCATACAGCAAGAAGTGTGTGTGTGTGTGTGTGTGTGTGTGTGTGGATACATGTACTAATAAGAGATGCCTTTGGGTCACTTGCCATATTCAAGCTGTAAAGTAGAAAGTGCTTCCTGGAGCCATTGACACTGAGTGAGAGGCACTATATGTGTTGTCATCTACCTTTGGTATGTTAGTGAGAGCATAATTTAGCTATATTTATTAATATATTTTTATACTGTAAAATGTGAAGAAAGGTATTTGAAAGGAAAGCTAAAATAGAAGTTGTTCTCAAAATATAATAATTCTAGTTAAGAAACTAGGGGTGGAATCAGATAGGTATTTCATAGAGTTTAGGGTCAGAAGGGACCTTTTAGATCATTGAGTCCGATCCCCTGTTCTGGACAGGTGCTGGGGTCAGATGACCCCAGCCAGGTGTTTGTCCAGTCTCCTTTTAAATACCTCCAAGGAAGGGGACAGCACCACCTTCCTTGGAAGCGTATTCCATGTTTTGGCAACCCTCACTGTAAATAATTTTTTCCTGATGTCCAATCTGAATTTGCTCTCCTTCAGTTTGTAGCCATTGTTTCTAATTACACTGATGGGCGCCCTGGTAATCATTGCATCTCCTATTTCCTGCTGTCTCCCCGCAATGACTTTGTAGACAGCCACAAGATCACCTCTCAGCCTTCTCTTGCGGAGGCTGAAGAGATTCAGGTCCCTCAGTCGGTCCTCGTAGGGTTTTTCCTATAGGCCTTTAACCAGATGGGTGGCCTTCCTCTGAACCCTTTCTAGGTTACCTACATCCCTCTTGAAGTGCGGTGCCCAAAAGTGGATGCAGTACTCCAGCTGCGGCCTGACCAGTGCCACATAGAGGGGAAGTATCACCTCCTTAGACCTGTTTGTGATGCACCTACTTATACAAGAAAGAGTGAGGTTAGCTTTACTTATTACTTCATCACAATGGCGACTCATGTTCATTTTGAAGTCGACTATGATTCCGAGATCCCTTTCCACAGTTGTGCTATTCAGAATGGTACCTCCCAGGCTATAGGTGTGTTGATGATTCTTCCTCCCTAGGTGCAATACGAGGCACTTACCTTTGTTAAGCTGCATCCTATTCTGTTCCCCCCACTTCCCTAGCCTGTCCAAATCTGCCTGGATTCACTCCCTGGCCTCTAGTTTGTTTACCTCACCCCATAGTTTGGTGTAGTCTGCCAACTTAGACAGAGTGCTTTCTACTCCCTCATCCAAGTCACTAATGAAGATATTGAACAGTACCGGTCCTAGGACAGAGCCTTGGGGGACTCCACTGCCCACATTTCTCCAAGTAGAAACCAACCCATCCACCACCACTCTCTGGGTGTGACCCATAAGCCAATTTTCCACCCACCGGACTGTGTAATAATGTACATTGCAACTGTTTAGTTTATTTATAAGAATTGGGTGCAACACTGTGTCAAAGGCCTTTTTAAAATCTAAGTAAATAACATCTACTTCTATTCCTCCATCCAAATATTTTGTGACCTGATTGTAAAAAGAAACCAGGTTAGTCGGGCAGGATCTGCCTGCTGTGAACCCATGCTTGTTGTCCCTTAGCATTATTTTACCTGCTGGTCCCCCACAAATGTGATCCTTAACAATTTTCTCAAAGGTCTTGCCAAGGATAGAGGGGAGGTTACCCAGCCTATAGTTACCTGGTTTCTCCTTCCTCCCCTTCTTGAAAATAGGGACCATATTGGCCCTTTTTCAATCCTCCGGGACCTGTCCTGAGCGCCACCAGTGTTCAAACAGTCGCATCAGTGGATCCACTATGACTCCAGCTAATTCTCTAAGTACCCTATGATGAAGATCATCAGGGCCTGTTGACAAAAATATATCCAACCCCTCCAAATGCCCCTTTACTAGGTCAGCGCTAACAGTTGGTGGGTTGGTATCTATCTTGTGCTTACCTAAAGTTAGAGATGGGCAAAATATGGCCTGCGGGCTGGATCCGGCCCACCAAGCACTTCCCTCTGGCCCGCAGAGTCCCTTCAAAACCACGTAATGGCGGCGGCCTCTCTAAAAGCCTCTGGCGGCACCAGCACCTCAGGCTGTTTCTTTGGGTTCTGGCTACGGGGCAACCAATCCTGACCTCAGCCTCACCCAGCTGGCCTCACCGTGCCTC
>NW_005841852.1:4254787-4314787 GCF_000455745.1 Alligator sinensis
GCTCAGGAAATTGGCTGCTGGGCAGGCTTTCCCCATGCCGTGCCACTCAGCCAATGCAGGGTCGGGCTGGGCCAGCACTGGGGAGGGGAAGCAGCAGCTGGGCTGCAGCTCCGGCCCAGTCAGCACCAGGAAGGAGAGGCAGTGCCATGTGCCACTCGGGACAGGATGAGCCCAGCCGGAGCGGCAGGGGCTCAGCTGCACTTTCCCCCTGCCTGTGCCGGTCTCCGCTGCTGCTTCTGCTGGCTGGTGCAGACCCGGCTGGGCTCGCCCCATCCCCAGCAGCACGTGGGAAGCCAGCTTCAGCTGCATGCTACTCCAGATGGGACAGACCCATCCATGTCTGTACTGGCCAGGAAAGGTGGCATGCAGCTGAAGTCGGCTCCTCGCATGCTTCTGGGGACAGGAGGAGCCTAGCCGGGTCTGCGTTGGCCAGCAGAAGCAGCAGCGGAGACCGGCACAGGCAGGGGGAAAGTGCAGCTGAGCCCCTGCCACTCTGGCTAGGCTCATCCCATCCCAAGTGGCACACGGCTCTACTGCTGCTTCTGCTGGCTGGTGCAGACCTGGCTGGGCTCCTCCCATCCCCAACAGCACGTGAGAAGCTGGCTTCAGCTGCATGCTGCTGGGGATGGGAGGAGCCCGGCTGGGTCTGCACCATCCAGGAAAGGTGGCATACAGCTGAAATTGGCTCCTCATGTGCTACTGGGGATGGGAGGAGCCTGATCAGGTCTGCATCAGCCAGCAGAAGGGGCGGCAGAGCTGTGTGCCACTCGGGACTGACCGGTGCAGGCTGGGGGAAAAGTGCAGCTGAGCCCCTGCTGCTCCAGCCGGGCTCGTCCCACCCTGAGTGGCACACGGCTCCACCGCTGCTTCTGCTGCACAGGGTGAGCCTGACTGAATTGGCAGTGGCCAGCAGAAGTGGTGGTAGAGCCTCCTTTAGTTCGGGACAAGTTGGCACAGGTAGGGGGGGGAGTTCTGGGGGGAGGTCTGATGCCCCTGAAACTCCACTGCTGGGACAGGATGTTAGAGGGGTAAGTTGTGCAAGGGGAAGGACTTCTGGTGGCAAAGGTCAGGGGGTGGGGCTTCTAGTGGTAAAGGTCAGGGGTTAGGGGGCGGGATGTCTGGTCCCAAGATGGCTACCAGGGGTGGGGCAACTGAAGGGGCGTGGCTATCCATGCGGCCCTTCACAGCTCGCTAAAACTCATCTGCCCTCTGCCCGAAATAATTGCCCACCCCTGCCTAAAGTCTTATTGTGATGCATGCTTGTATCTGTGTCGAGGAACACAGATGAAATCATTTAGGAGCTCTGCTTTGGCCCTCCTATCTGTTACCAGTTGCCCTAGTCTACCTTGAAGGGGCCCTATGTTACCCCGTACTTTCTTTTTGCTTCCTAAGTATTTAAAGAATGACTTTTTGTTATGTTTAACTTGTGCTGCCAGCCTAAGCTCCATTTCTGCTTTGGCCCTCCTCACGGCTTCCCTGCAAGCTCAAGCCAAGCAGGTATACTCCTCCTTGGTGGCTGCCCCCTGCTTCCACAGCCTGTAGGCCTCTCTTTTCCCCTCCAGGGTCTCCTGAATTTCCTTGCTCAACCAAGAGGATTTCTTTGCAGTTATCCTCCTCCTTGGTGGCTGCCCCCTGCTTCCACAGCCTGTAGGCCTCTCTTTTCCCCTCCAGGGTCTCCTGAATTTCCTTGCTCAACCAAGAGGATTTCTTTGCTCTTTTGCCTCCCTTTATGTGTACTGGGATGGTTCCTTTCTATGCCTACATAATCAGTCCCTTGTGAAATGACCACCCTTTCTGGACTCCCATCTCTCCGATGCCCATCAGTCCCTCCCTAACTAATTTCTTGAGCATGTTGAAGTTGGCCTTCCTGAAGTCTAGCACTTCTGCCCTACTAGTTATCTTTCCCACCTTTCGCTGGATAGTGAACTCTATCAATTGGTGGTCTCTATCCCCTAGGTTACTTTGTACCTGCAGATCCCCCACCAAGTCATCCCCTGTGGCCAGCACCAAGTCTAGTAAGGCATTTCCCCTAGGGGGAACGTTTACTTCCCATGTAAGGAAAAGATCCTTTAATCAGCTTAGAAACTTGCATGCAAGGGCAGACCTGGCTGCCTGTTCCTCCCAGCAGATGTTTGGGAAGTTTAAGTCATGGATGACAACCAGCTCCTTTGAGCACACTGCCTCTGAGAGCTGTCTTGAGAATTCTAGGTCTAACTCATCTCCCTGATGTGGGAGTCTGTAGTAGACACCACTACTAAGTCCCTTTCTCCCTGACCCATAGTACCTCAATTTGCCCTTCTTCTAGGTCCAACTTAACTACAGAAGATGTATATTGCTCCTTATCATAGAGAGCAACACTCCCCTCCCCCCACCCTTTTCCCTACTCTGTCCTTTCTATATAGCCCATAGCCCTCAGTGCCCACTGCCCAGTTGTGGGTAGGGTCCCACCAGCTTTCTGTGGGTCCAACCAAGTTGAATTCTTTGTTTTCAAGCAGGAAAAGTTGTTGTTTACAAGCAGAGTTCAAGTTCCTCCTGCTTGTTCCCCATGCTCCTAGCATTAGTATAGAGACATCTAAGCCCTGCAATAGGTGCCCTTAGTACTTCTCCATTCTGATGCTTAGCGGGGCCCTTGGTACTTACCTGGACTGTTCCAGTGCCTGGCTTATGGTTCATCATTCCTGGCCTCACCCTGTCGTCAACATCCTCATCCCCCGACGAACCTAGTTTAAAGCCCCACGTAGGAGATCAGCCAACCTGTAAGAGAACAAATTCTTACCTCTTGTAGAGATATGTAGCCCATCTCATCCAAACAAGGCCCTATCCTGGAAATAGAAGTTGTGGTCAAGGAATCCAAGCCCCGCATGATGGCACCACCTCCAAAGCTGTGAGTTGACCTCCAACACAGTTGCTGTGGTGCTGTCCATGACCGCGAGGATGGATGAGACCATGCCCCTGGACCTCTGAGCCTGGCTCCCAGCGCCATGTAGTCACTCATGACCCTGGCTGGACAGGGTCATTAGTTGAAGATATCTAAGGAATCGCTTTGGGCAATAAAATCCAACTTTCCTTCAATTATGCCAGGCACATGTTCTGGTGTGTTGATGGCCTAGTTCTTCAATGAGCACAACATACATGAACCTCTGTACTCACATAGGCACCCACCTCCCAACTGCTTTGGCCTTTATAAAGGTTTTTTTTGCCAGATTAGGTCCTCTGCTCATTCTTTTTTATGAGTAGTAAATGCTGTTGTTTGGAATGGACTTCAAGTATGTTTGTGGAAAGATGTATGCACCCATGTGTGTGTACTTTTGTGCATCTACCTAAACAACTTACTTCATCTTCTGTTTAACCAAACAGAAACTGGTAAATAAGACTTAAGCATTTTGTTGTATTTTATTGCTGCCACACCAGCAGCTCAAAAAAATGAATGTGTCAGTAAAGGATTTGACAGTGTGTTACGACAGTCATCAATCCAGCAAGCCCTGTAGCCATAAATAAGCTTCATACAGTGCCACACTAAAGAGGACAGTTTCTCTTCTGCAGGACATTGAAAATGTCACAGCGAGGGAATTGTTTGTCCCCGTCGCTACGACAACGCCACCAGCACTTATCATTAACTTTCACACCAAGATTTTAATCAGCTCTCTTTGTGGCATAAGACTGAGTCAACATCAGCCCAAATTTTCAAAGCCGTTATTCTAATTATGACGAGAAGCTATAGATTGATGAGCTTAGTTTTCTGCAAGGACTGGTGGCAGTTAATTCCTGTGACCTGTGTGCCTCCAGTAGTCTCTTTTCGAGATGGAGTCTTGAAAGTTCGATTATTAGTGACAGGTTGTAAGTGAGAAGAAGCTTATCTCTCCAGAGAGTGTTGATAACTTGAGACAAGGTTTAACTAGGAAGTAGCGAGACAGTAGATGGCAAAGAAAAAAAGTGCCTTCCCTATCTACAGCAAGCAAACAGTAATGAGAAAATACAGACAACCACAATTTCACAAGTTGTAAATTCTAGTAGCCTTCAGTTGTAAATTCTGGTGGTGCCTATTTCATTCGGCTATCTGATAATGTGTGAAAATATTTGTCCTCCTGCTTCTCAGGCATGAGTGCACAGTGCATTTCAGCAAAAGCATTAAACATTCAAAGCCTCAGTATATGCAGTTCCAGCAGGTTTAGAAGTCCCTGAAAAATAAATGAGAATAAATAGGGTATTTTTATGAAAATGGAAAAAAAGATAAATTTGATGCTTTTATTGCTTCTTTTTGGTTGTGTATCGAGAGTAGCCAGACAAATGTTACCATTGCTGTTTTATGTGCAGACAGTGTGCTCAGAGCTGTACAAGTCACCCAGCACAACAGGTTTGTTGCTCTGAGGTACTTGCAGTCTAAGTAGACAAAAAGCTCAAAACACACTGGGAAAACTCAGAGGAGAATTTCATGTATTTATTTTTGTTGATAGGTTGGTGACTTTATTTCTGCTGACTAGGACTGGCAGTTTTGGTTTGGTGGAAGACATGAATTCTGAAGAGCATGTGGTTGCATGGCCCATTAGTATTGGTGATGCTTTTTGAGGTGGAGGGGGCAGCATGGAGTAGGCAAGAGTGGGAGAGATACAGCATGGGATTCATTATTGGAGGGAATATTGATTACATTTCACAAAATTCTTGTCAGGAAGGTAGGTGTCATTCAACTCATTTTTGAAGAAAATAAAATGAGGCAGACAGACAGTAGTTAAAGATTACAGAGCAGCGGCAGGTATGTGCTCTAGCCAAATCTAGACATACACACATGCTCTCAGTCTCAGAAATTATTAGTGCTACAAGTGAATGTCTGTGCATGGTCTTAGTTGAAGTCAATTACTCAAATCTAAGACTAACCTATACTATTATCCTGTGCAAAGAAAGGGAACTCTTTTGGCAATAATGTACTGCTTCAGGATAAGTAAATGGGGGCTTTTCTGAATTTACTTAGTTTTGCGTACCATGTGCATCACTATTGTATATGAGTTCCATCCCCTGATGTCCTTCCCCATGCTCAGCAAGAGCAGTGGTGGGATCTGCTTTGAGATCCAGTCTGTTATCTGTTGTCAGTGGTGACGGATGACAGAACATGAAGCAATGCTCTCAAGTTGCAGTAAGGGAGATTTAGGTCAGATATTAGGAAAAACTTTCTTACTAGGAGGGTGGTAAAGCACTGGAACAAGTTACCCAGTGAGGTGGTGGAATCTCCATCCTTGGAGGTTTTTAAGAATCTAGCTTGACAAAGCCCTAGCCAGAATGATCTAGTTGGGGATGGTCCTGCTTTGAGCAGGGGGTTGGACTAGATGACCTCCTGAGGTCCCTTCCAACCCTAACTTTCTATGATTCTATGATAATGGAGGATTAAAAAGTCAAAATTATTAAGCATCTGCTTGCCCCGTTTCCCTCTTCCCACCACCCCACCCTCCCACCCATTTACCTTCAGCTTTAGGGGAAGATTGCAGTGAATGTTACAGGTGTATACACTGGGACACGCATCATTTCCTGCTATTTTTTTATTTAATTAATTTTAACACAATGTTTGTAGAGAAGGCAAAGTGGAAGGACAGTATGGGCTTATGCCCCTATTCCCCAGCTGTCTTTCTCTCACTGAACAACACAAGAGATTATTTAAATTTCTGTAATGACTCTTCCCACACTGAGGCAACTCAGAAGTTAACAGTAGCATTCAAATCATACCCTCTCTACAGATTTCCAAATTAATTCTCATAGACTGTGAAGAACCAGTTTCAACAAAAGTCTTAAAGGTAACCTAAAAAGAAAGTTTTCTTCTTTTCCAAATGAGCTTGTGTTGTATTTTGTTCTTTATGAGATATAAATCTAGTCTACAGTGTGTTAGGGTTTTTTAGTGATCTTTTCTGCTTATTTTGAAACACACTATGAGGAAAATCAAATATAGCTTTCCCTCAGGCTTTGCTATATGATTTACTGGATATTTTGGACCATGTTCTTTCCACACTTCAATTAAAGAGACAAAGGAACTTGAAACTTCAACTAAAATCTCATTTTTGCCATTAAGTAATGCTAAGGAACCAAACAAAAGCAGTGTTTTAAACAACATAGCTAAAGTTTGTTCCCCTGCTAGCTGTTCAGTTGTCTATCTTGACTCTCAGCTTGTGTCAGTTTGTGTGTTGTGTGACAAGGATAAAATGGTATAAATTGCAGCTTGCACCTGACCCCTTTTTCAAACAGTATTCCACTTGAGCCAGTTGTGCATTTGCCCTTCTAACCCAGGGGTTTAAGAAGAAACTTTATTGTTAACTCTGGCAGAGCTACATCCCTCTTGGTGGAGACACAGCATATACCAATTTCTCCCTCAATGGAACAAACTAAAATGACAAGATAATCCTCTGTCAGCATTGCTACCACCATTCCAGATGGTGTGTAAGCATAATTATATTGGGTGAGGCTGCAAAATGTTTCACACTCCTAATGGACATAGCTCTGTCAGTAAAACTATGTAATGTTGATTGAAACAGAGAGGTGAAGCTGCACCAGTGCAGCATTGGGTATGTCCTGAGTGTGGAAACAGCAGGTAGATGGATAGGAAACTCAAAGTTAGACATAGCATAAATTCCTGATGTAAGAGAAAAAAATGTGGAAAAAAACACAGTACTTTGGGGGAAATAACCTTTTTCTGTCATTTCCTATACATTATAAGCAAGGTAAAATGCATTTAAAACTCAAGTTAGGAATTAGTGAAGTGTCTTTTTCTTCAAGAAACAGTAATCTGTGTGCTGGTTTTTCTTTATTTCTTTATAATAAATTTATCTCAAAAGACTTCTGGCCTGACTTCAGGATAGCATTCAGAAGTTAACGTCCTTGGTAATATATCCTGTTTGCTCACATACTGCACATGCTGGAATCTAATACAGACCTTTTGAAAGGTAGAATAAAGATTTTTTTTTCAGAAGTATGCCTGAATAGAGCAATGACAGAACCCAACTTTTAGCTGATTTCCTCTCCCTTTCCTGCTTAACTAAAGCTGAAACCCAAGTTGCTGCTGAAGACTGGTCTTCATGGGTGCATCTATGGCTTTAAAAAGTACTAAAGAGTTTCCAAGGCTGTGAAATAAAAAGAGCAGGTATCAGACAGCAAAATTGCCCAAAGGCAAGTTAGCTTGATTAGTGGAGCATCAAGACAATTAAAGGAGAGATGATCATTAACACCTCCGATGTGAAGAACAATAAGTCATTACGTCCATTGACTGCCTTAGCTGCCTGAATAGAAATACAACAACTGTTGCACTGTGGAGCAGGAATCAAAGAAGGGCACTTCTATTCTGGGCAGAAAATCAGCCCTCCTGCTTGATATAAACACCCCAATTTTGGAGAACTGATTTTAGTGGGAGAGGTGCATCTTTTATGCAAGAAAATACTAGCTATAACAGTATTACTTTTGCACTTTTATAGAAGCTTATTAGTTACTTAGGGAAACTTGAGTAGAAATAAATGCACCCATTTTATTGGTAGATGTATATAGTATTCATAGGGTATACTGGAAACTAATAGCATTATTTTCAAGCACAGACAAAACAGACTTATGCACTTTATCATAAGTTCTTTGGGACCCTATTTTAATCTATAGAATGGAAAGTTGTTTTAACCAATGGAGCTGTTCAACAGTTTTTTTTTTTTTAAATGCCTGTCTGTCCTTGTTAATTAGAACTGTACATATTGGGAAATTAACTATGAAATACTAAAAATGATAAATTATTCCTTATTTGAAAGTATAAATTAAAGGTTTAGTATATATAAAATTTGTCATGTTTAATTGCAAGTTCAATTAAAATTCAGGATAATGATGATTTATACAGGTTTCTCTGTAATTTGATATTCATTAGCTTAGCCAGACACATGCTGATATTAGCTCGTTAATTATGTTTCCTTTTGTTGAAAGCAGCCTTGTGAAAGCAATCTGCTCAAAGTTTTCTAAACTCATTCTGCTAAATGAATATTTGGCAGCTGTTCATGTTATTGAGATGGTCACTGTGGTTTCATTTCACTCATATATAGCATCAATCATACCTACTGTATGACAAACAAGGGTTTCTCATTACAAACCCATTCATGAAGGTTATGGTTGACATTAAAGAGCTATTGCATGGCAGTATGGTATTATTTTACAGTAACATTAGAGTTTAACTGCAGTTAGTGCCTATACTTCCCACATGGTCAAAATGTTAAATAAGGAGGAAAAAGGGTAGTAGCTTCAAAGTTAACCCAACTGCGAATAATTCTTGTGGATATACGTATGAAGTAATCTCATTTCCTTTGAGCACCACAACTTAGTTTGTCTTTGTTGAAGCAAGACTGTGTGAAAAAGTTTCCTGGGTATAGGAAGAAAATAACTATTGTAGGTATGTTTGGTTGGTACTCATAAGAACAACATTTCTATGTTAATACTGGAAGGCACTGATGCCCCTTGGAAGACTAATTTGGGGACTGGCGTCACGTTTAGTCAAATAGTTGAAATGCAGACCAGATCAATAAGTATGCATAAGGAAGTATGGGTTGGATGAATGGGACTATAAGGTGGATAGAAAGCTGTATAGATCATCAGGCTCAAAGGGTTGTGATCAATGGCTTGAGTTCTAGTTGGCAGCTGGTGTCAGGTTGAGTGCCCCAGGGGTTGGCCCTGGGACTGGTTTTGTTCAATATCTTCATTATTGATCTGGAAGATGGGATGGATTACACCCTCGGCAAGTTTGCAGATGACACCAGCTGGGGGGAGTAGTAGATACACTGGAGGTGTAGGGCTAGGATTCAGAGTGACCTAGATGAATTGGAAGATTGGGAGAAAAGAAATCTCATGAGGTTTAACAAGGACAAGGGCAAAGTTCTGCACTTAGGAAGGAAGAATCCCATGCACTGCTACTGGCTTAGGACCATGTGGCTAAGCAGCAATACTTCAGAAAAGGACCTGTGGGTTAATGGGCAATAAGCTGGATATGAGCCAAGAGTGTGCCCTTGTTGCCAAGAAGGCTAACAGCATATTAAGCTGCATTAGTAGGAGTGTTGCCAGCAGATGGAGGGAAGTGATTCTTCCACTCTATTCAGCACTGGTGAGGCCACATCTGGAGTACTGTGTCTAGTTCCCCCTGTCTGCCCCCTCCACCCCCCCTTCCCCTGCAGAAAGGATGTGGACAACAAGTTGGAGAGAATCTAGTGGAGGACAGCGAAAATGGTTAGGGGGCTGGGGGACATGACTTCTTAAGAGATGCTGAGGGAATGGGGCTTTTTGGCTAGGGACAGACATTCCAAAAGCCTGTGCCTGAATTGATTCACTTTTAGCATGGTAGTCTAAGTTGCTTAGCTTAAACCAATTAATAACTGGACAGACATTTTCTATTAAATCAGGAAATGCAGGCACATGAGTGGCTCAAGACAGAAGCTGGGGCCAGGGGTGGGTGGGGGGGAGTGCTAGAGCATGCCTGCCAGCCACTACCAAAGGGGAGGGAAGAGAGAAAGCCCTCCAAGGTTCTCACCCCCCACCCCTGCTGGAGTGGGGGTGTGGCCAGGCACCAGCCCAGGGCTAGCACGCTGGAGGGTGGGGATTTAAATGGTCTGGGGGTGGGGGTAGGAGGGGAGGTGCTGCCTGATTGAGGAGTGGGGATGGGAAAAAAGTCCTTTCTCTGAAGCAAGCACGTATTGAATACAGCAATTTGCAAAGCATACAGTGGGGAACTACCAAAAACCTTCACCTAAGCTAAGATGCAGTCTAGTAAAACTCAGCATATACAACTTAGTTAAACTTAAAATGTAAAGCAGGAAGACAAGAGAAAGCCTTGCATAAGTCTTACTAATCCTGAGGGAAGAGTGTCTCCTTACAGCCATGCATTCAGAAAGGCTTTGTTTAGGTTTTACAGGTTCTGCTTTTTAATGTAAATGTAGCTCTCTGCATTATTTGGTCCACAACTTCCAGCCAGAAGCTGTCTGCAACTTCCCTTAAATCCATCTCCAGCACGTGTGTGATGATTGTCAGGTCTTTGTCAACACTTCCTACCTCTCAGTCTGATCCTGCAGATCTTAGCTCTGGGCTCACAGGTACAGGTCTTGGATCTGCACACAGGGGACTAGGTTGCCTCTCCCCTGCTCTGGGATTGCTGTGGAATTAATCCCCTCCCTGGCTGCAGGCAAGCTGGACAGAGGGAGGAATTAACTCCATCACTGTCTGGCTGTAGGAAAGCTGTGGAGGTGCAGCTGGGCTGGCAAACTCCAGCTTGCAGTCTGCAGGGTTTGCTAGCAGTGTGGGGAGGGGATGGAGGGAGGAATTTGCCATAGCAGGCCAGCATCTGGCCATGCCCCATCCCTGCTCTGGCTAGAGAGCAGAGGGGATGGGCCAGCACAGCTCTGTGAAGCAGATCCCAGCCCAGAGAACATGCCTGGATACTGGGGGTCTCTGATTTAACTTAAAGCAGCAAAGGGTCTGAGACAGACATTGCATAAACCGGTTTGAGCCAAATCAGTTAAGTCTGATACTACATTCAACCAGGTTTATTTCAAACCAGTTTTGGCCATTTTCAAACTGGTTTATGTGCACTGAATGTCTGTTCTGTTACAGGTTTAAACCAGTTTCTGATCACTTAAACTGGTTTATGTGTAATGCCTGTCCTTAGCCATTTATTCTGTGGAAGAGAAGACTGAGGGGGTATTTGATAGCTGCCGTCAGCTACCTGAAGAGTGGTTCCAAAGTGGATGGACTTAGACTGTTCTCAGTGGTGGCAGATGACAGAACAAGGAGCAATGGTCTCAAGTTGCAGAAAGGGAAGTTTAGGTTGGATATTAGGAAAAATGTTCTCCCTATAAGAGTGGTGAAGCACTGGAATGAGTTACCTGAAAGGTGGTATCTCTATCCTAGGAGGTTTTTAAGGCTCAGCTCAACAGAGCCCTGGCTGGAATGATCTAGTTGGGGTGGTCCTGGTTTGAACAGGGTTTTAGACCAAACGACCTCCTGAGGTCCCTTCCAACCCTAATTTTCTATGATTCTATGATTAAACCCTATTTGACTAATTTCTGGGCAGCCTGTCCTTCAGTGGAAGATAGGACTTTGTATTAGTGGTCCCTTATCTTTGATGAAGTAACTGTGAATTAGTCAAGGTTGCAATGAACGTAGCTTCTTAAATATTTTAAATCACCAAAATATTACAAAATGCTTGTGGCAAACAGAACATCATTGCTTTGCAGGGTCTGGTTGTATGACAATGTATCCCTGGACATTGTCCTCCATATTTTCTCTTAAAAGAAAAAAAATAACTGAGCAGAGTTTATTTCTATGTCCTTTCTGATCTCCATTGGTATGAAGGCATGTATGTATGTGGGCCTTCTGCACCTCTCTGTCTGAAAGTCTGTTCTGTTTGAGTTGTCAGTTGGGACCTTTACCTTTAATGGAATGGACCCATGTTGATTGACACCTGCAGATGTCTCCTGTTAGTCTGGAAAGCAATGCAGGCGAAAAAAGGCTTGGCTGCATTGAGTGAGGAGCCAGAGCATCAGAGCAAGGGACCTCAGAGAGCTCCCTCATCCTTTCATTGCTTATCACAAATAATATTCTTTTGCTGGGTCCTTTCTCCCACTGATTGATTCCTCATCTCTCAGTATTGCTTACTCTGTCAGAGCAAGAGGCTGTAGAACAGTGGTTACCAACCTTGGGTCGCAAGCTATATGAGGGTTGCGGGGGCAATGCCAGGAGCACCGCACGCAAAAGATGAGCTGCACTGTGTGCCAGGGGCTTCCCTGCCCCCAGGCTGCCACACTCCGCTTCCAGCAGCAGGTTGTGGTAAAACAAGGTTGGGAACCACTGCTGTAGAAGAACACATTCCATTGTCAATAAATACTTTATAGTGGTGCAGATTGCTTCAGTTCTGTGGTAAGCATTGAGCACGTCCAGCCTCTGTCCAGGATTAAGGATGCTCTCAAAAAAAAAAAGGAAGGAGGGGGGTTACCATAACAAACCATAATTCTGAAAACAAGGAATTGCTTTACCTTATTTTGAGCATTAAAACACTAAACTGTGTTGCTTAATAAGTGCCAAACCACCATTATTACAGGCCATGAAGTTTTATGCATCTCTTCTTGTTTTCCTTGGCATGGCTAAGCATGATCAGCAAACAGTTTCCCCTAAAGCTGACTGTTTTTGTTCTTTTGGATTAGCATAGCGGTTGTAAAGAGCTTCTGACAAGTATATTCATAAGTGGCTGCTCTTGGAGGTGTTGCCTATGGGATTACAGAGCTGGGTGTTGCATTTCTGTAGGCAGTATGGCAGCAGCCACCATAGGTTCAACAGAGGACCCAAACTTGAGAACTGGTGGTGGTGGAACAGGTTTCCCTATCAGCAAATAGAAACAATGAAAGGGATGATGTTGTGGTGGTGATGACAGAAAAATCCCAAGGGCCTACCTGAAAATGTCTAGCCTCCTATGTTTTAAATGTGAAAAATCTGCTTTGAAATTGAAAGTAACCTCCTTTCTCTAGTTGTTCATAGTGATTTTGATTTTATTTTAAATGGTGATTTCAGGACCCTGAGTGGGAAAATTGCCTACACAATATATGCCTTGGGCTAGGATCTGATGACTGATGGAAAACTAAAATTAGATGTATGCAATTGGCTAAATTTTTTTCCTGCTACTACAGTGTATCCTGTTCTGCTGCAGACTATGTTTACAGAGGTTGGGTACCGTGTGAGTGACATAAAATGATTTTAGCTTTTTCTCTTAGCATACACTTCATTATGAAAGAACATTGTTCAATTACATTTTTAGCCCTGTTCATTTCAAAATACTCAGGAAGTCTTCTAAAAATATAAATACGGTGTTGCTTGTGAGCCTGAAGTGTACTATATAAAATGAATACCTATGCAATATGTGCATCTCCTTTGTCTGTTGTGCAAATTAGTATCTTAAATTTAAAAAGTCTACCAAAAAAGAAGTAGCATGCCTATTGAGGGATCATATGCCATTTTTACCTAGTTACTTTTCAAGATATAATTGACGTAAACATGCATTTGATAGTATTTTAAATAGATGAAACCAAGTAGTATGGAAGATTTTGCCAGACAAATTATGTGCAATAATATAGTGTGCAACATGAAGTAAATAATTTTTTTCACTTAATGCAAAATGAGGTGTGAACTGTCAGATTCCATAGACTAGCTGTGGAGGGGAGGTCTGATTGATTTTTCACCTTTCTTAGAAAGCATTTTTGTTTCATGTCTAGGGGGAAGCATGTAAGTGATTTTTTATTTACTTTTTTTTATTTTGGCAAGGCTTTGTATTGATGAATCAGCTGAATCAGACTAATATTGCAATTTTCACCATGTATTGGAGCAGCCATGTGGGGGGATAAATAAGCCAATAGCATTTTTAATAATTTTTTTTCCCTCAGTACATTTGAGAGCAATCCTGTTTTAATTCAAAATGCCATATTTTCTGTCATATAAGGGGTGCCATGTGTGAGGGAAACAGATACCTCTTCTGCATAGAG
Source organism: Alligator sinensis (assembly GCF_000455745.1). NCBI lineage: Eukaryota > Metazoa > Chordata > Crocodylia > Alligatoridae > Alligator > Alligator sinensis. Next base: position 4,268,302 of record NW_005841852.1, read on the forward strand.
TAGAATGTATAAGGTGCTGACTACAGACCATGCTGCCTCTTTGAATCTTTAAAATAAGTTTTCATAAATTCCAGCATATAGCAAAAGGAAGTACCCCATCAATTTATAAATGATATCACCAGTTTTGTGTAAACACCTAAAAATCACCACAGGCTTATAAGAAAGTTCTCAATCTCTAGGTGCAAAAGCATGCCAGTGATTGCTTGTTGAACAAGGCCTTGTCAGCTTTTTATTGCAATACTTTATTGGGTAATAGTTTTAAAATTATTTATAGAATGAAATCCCAGCTGCACTGAAAATACCATCATTTAATATGTTGTCTGTGATTCTCATTAGCTTTTTTAGCCTAAGGGTTATGAAGTGAACAAAGGTTTAGCTGTATTTCTAAGATTGAGCACTATATAAAATTTTTCTCAGGGGACTTGTTGACCTTATGTAAAGTTACCTCTTTGAGAAGCTCTCCATATTATGGTTGTAGTTGCTATGGAAGTTTCATAAACCTAGCAACGGTCAATATGTAATGATACTGTATATTTCATGAGCTTATCCTCTAAACAATTTCAACATAATGCAAAATTGATCTTTAACATAAAGAAAAATTGCATGCTTTCTGTGCCGGAGAATAAGTATATTTATATATAAACCTTTTGTGTGTACGTAAACAGGGAAAGAACTGTGTATACGTGCACACATCTACACGTGTTATTGGTTCCCATAAAAAATCTGTTTCCTGATAAAATTGTAAGTAGCCTCCACAGCATTTGTATATCTTAAATAGGTAATGCTGTAGTACTGCAGTGCCATATATTTTTCTGTTGATGATTATGTGCACAAGTAGCTGTATAGATTATAATCAGGGATTCTTGTTTTCTCTGATTGAAAAAAATCCCCAATTTTTAAAAGAAAGTAAAAAGAAGTTAAAAGAAAAAGTAACCCCAAATCCATATTTTTCCCATGTTTAAAATGAAACGGCACTAACACATAGATATATAAATAATGGCGTTTCATTTTAATCATGGGAAAAATGTGATTTGGGGTTACTTTTTTTTTTAACTGAAAATTGGGGATTTTTTTCAAGCAGAGAAAACCAGGATCCCTATTTATATTTATTTCCCTTCGTTAACAATGCTATTGTGAACTACTTCATCATAGACCTTACGTTCAGGTAGCTTGCAGCCCCAGAAGTCTTGTGAGACTGCTTCTAATACATCCAGCCTATGCCGTCACCCTAGTGGCATTACCTGGTACTTTGCATCTGGCTGGTACTCTTGGGAAATGCAGTCTTGAACAAGAGCAAGCTATGATTGCTGTTTACTTATATGTATGGCTGACTCAGCAGTTTGTGGATAGTTTTGACTTAAAGGATAAGACAAAATCCTACTATTACCCTCCTCCTCAGGGACAGCTGCCCTTCTCCATCAAGAAGACAACCATTCAGCCAGAAAGATTGACTCCCAGAAATTCACCACAATCACTTTAGTAGTTTAAATTTCAGGTGGGACTAGAATTGATGGCGTTGAGGGCAGAGGCTTAGAGCCTTGAATCTTTATGCTTAAGTGAGTTAAGCAAAACTGCTGGCTCTGAAGAAGTCTCTGTATTTCTTTTTAACAGCTAGAAAATAGGATAAATGAGAGAGGAAAAAGGCAGTCACTGTTCAGGGGTAGGGAAAAAGACAATTTAACCCTATAACAATGACAAACACAACCTTAAGCTTATATTTAATCCTGCATGAGCCATATTTGTGTGGGTGTGAGTGGGTGTGTGTGTAGATTAAAAACCTAGGCGCAATAGTTTTACAGTTTTTATACCAAGTAAACTTACTGTGAAGAGGTTGGATGGATTGTATTTTAGAGAGTTGGCACTAATACATGTGGCAAGGTTACAGCTTCAAAAAATGCAATGGTAGAAATATAAGTTTGTGGGGGAACAAAAGGAATGATGGAAAATACTCATTTGTTTTTTGCTTTTTGTTTAGCTTCTCAGCATCTTCCATTACTATGGGTGTATTCACACAAGATTTCAGTGGAGCTTTCCTAAGCCTGAACAGTGCCCTTCTAGAGATATGCCTTTCTAAATAACCCTCAGTGCTCTTTGTTCGAGTCTTACTAAAAGTTAAATCATTCACAAATTATATTACAACTGGTCAGGCAATGGAAAAAAGAACATCAAAACTTTGTGAAGGATTATTAATTTTTTATGAGGTGGGAACAATGAAACAAAAATGAGAAACTAACAGCAGTTCTTTTTAGATGGTAACAGCGAAAGTAAACTCGGTAAATAAGCCAATGGAATGCAAGCATATTGCCATTCATAGTTACTGGTCTATAGGGCAAGCTGATTTTACTTTTTCTGTTGGCAAATTAAAAAAATTATACATTAGGTACAAAAGGGAGTTAAGGTTACCAAACTCAACTCATGTTTATGAGTCTCTGTTCAGGTGGTTGGATTCTGTTTTGTTGAAAACATAATGCATACGTTTTTTGGTGCAGGATGTAGCTTGTCATCAGAAAAGGTATACTCAGAAATGGAAACCAGTGGGAACAATTTTTTGAGGACTGCTGCAGTCCACACACATTGGAAATTCATAAATTTAGGAACAATGATTTTTAGAGCAGTAGGTTTATCCCACAGCTACTCATATGCTAGTCTGATAAATCTGGAACAGATTTTAGAAAGTAAGTGGAAAAATCTGGAGGGAATTTCATTTTTGTAATACGACATCTTTATTCTTAGGTTTCCCAACACTTTTGGGCAAAGCCACCATTGACGAGAGTGCTTAACCTTTATGACAAGAACCCCTCCAGCCTTCTAAGGGACGCCTGTCATTTTCTGGATCTATCAGGAATGGGTAAAAGTGACTATAGCTAGACCTTAGACCTGCATTTCTCTGAGAAGGAACATTTCACTTGTGCCAGAGTTTCCATACCATTTGTCTGCATTTCTGCACTTCTTCACAAATCTGCTTACAATTTTGGGAATATATTTAGGACAGAAAACTGCTGTTGAATATATTATAGCACAAGCAGGCTTATTTTATGGAACAATCCGAAAACTTGTCAAGACGGTGAGCTTGGCTTCTTTGTGTTTCAGATCCTGTGTGCGTTTCTTAACAGGCTGAAGTACAGATCAAGGGCTTTAATTTTAAACATTTGGGCAGGAGAGGTAGGAAATGTGCTGCATAATTAATGTTTCTAAAGCATCCAAAGATTTAAAGCAGTTTCCTTGAACGGACTGAGGCATCTTCCTCAAGCCCAACCTGGTGAGTCTGACAGTCAAATCACTGGTAGTGTTTGTATCCTTGAGATGGTCATTATTTATGGAAGTATAAAAGAAATTATTTCAGGGAGAGTGGTGTTTTTCCTTCACTTTTTTCAGATTCTAATGGCAGGGTCTGCAAACGGATGTTCAGCTATCTGCTTTCGGTTAAATTTAATATCCTCTGGGATGACTAGTATGATGTATTGAAAATATTGCTTTCCATTTGGCCCAAGTGAGCATGGCTTGATGAAGTATGCAGTTCTGAGCTGTACAAAATGTAGGGCCCAGGAATATCACTTAAAATCAAGTATTCCAAATCTACATTTCCTAGATCCACAAGGAATGCACCATTTTAACTGAGGCAACTGAAATCTCTAATAACATCTTGTTGAAGAGAGGTGGCAAATCATACTATTTTGGTGTGGTGGGCCAGGGTTCATAAGCAAATAACAGAAATCACAAAATTCTGTCAGAGTTATCAGCAGATGAAATACATGCTTAAATGTATTTTTTGTATACACAGAGGTGTAGACTCTGTGACCCAGGAAATCTTCTTAAGTCCTATGTTTCTGTGGAGTGGCTGGTCTGTTTATGAGATCCTTTGTTATATATGTTACGTAACAAGCAACGTGCATAACTGACCTTTGTAGAGTTTCTTTAAGAAACCATACAAAGCATTAAGTAGTTTGATAGGAAGTGTGGTGGCAAGATGGATAAAATGGAGGTGAATAACCATCTTGAATGTGTTTATTCCACATTACTAGCAAACAATAAAAACTTTCAGGTATTCCAGGTCATCACTTCTTTCTTCTACAGAAAAGGGGAGATAATTTATAGCAAACAGCGAAGCAAGAGTTGGAGGGATATGATATTTAAAGGTGTCTTTAATAACAGAAAGAAAGCACGTGGAATTAATTTTTCCCTTTTTTTTCAGACTCCATTCCCAAGCGTTTTGTAGATACTTTTGGTTTATTGATTAATTTATCCAGACATTTTTCCATTCTTCCACCTGCCAGATGTTTGAACAGACTAGGGTTGCAAAAGAAGCACAGTGTCTTCTACAACCAAATGATGCAATCCTACCTCCCTGACTAATTCTGCGTCTGACCTGCTATAGAAGGGGGTTGGGAATGGCATCTCTTTCACTTCTCAGCCTCAGGCAAGAAATACTAAAGCATTATCCGCTCTAGTCAAAACAGACAAAATCTTACCTGAATTCATGGAATGTTATGGGGAAGCCTGTCTTCCCTCACCACTTCCTCAGTGGCCACTTTTTTTTTCTTAAGAAAATAGAAAACCCTTGTGGTGATAAGATTCCCTCAGGGGTTACCTCTGGGCAATTTTATTGTTATAGTTTGTGATCTTAGTTCCCATTTGTTTTTGTTTTTAATGGATACAATAGTAATGAATATTCGCATGGTGAAAATGTGGTGTGAAATCAGTATAAATTTTGTTAAAATATTTGTAAAAAGCTTCATGCTGCTTGGTTGAAAGGAATTGTATAAATGTATAGCATTATTGATTCTTGCATACTGTCTTGTTTATAAATCTGTAAGAATTTATCTATAGGTAGCATGGGGGCTACAAGATAATAGAGTCTTTCACAATTCAATACAATAATTTTGCATTTACAAAATATCTCCTTTATAAATGAAGAAAATGGTTATGAAACAGTGCAGGAGTTCTTATTCAGGCAGAAAGGGAATCTGAAGTGGTGAAGAAAAATAAAAGATTGGAAGTTTTATGAATTAAAGGTGTACAGTAAGTGATTGTTCATGCAGACAGGTTACTGTGAAGAAGTGGGTAAAAGTAGGAAAAGAATAATGGAAGAAGAGAGGTGATTGCAGGAATTGTAGTGAAAAAGATGGTTTTAATGTGATGTTTGAAGAAATATTAGTGACTCAGATTCCCAGAAGGAGTCTGTTTTAGACAGGGCAAAATAAATGAAAATAAAACAAAAAAAAAAATCAGTCCCAGATACATTGTGTCATAGTACCTGGAAAAAAAGCCAAGAAAGGTAGGATGGGTGGGCAGTCCTACAAAGATTAGTGAAGCTGGATGACTCCTTGATTGAATCATAAAACTATAATATGGCATCAATGAATGAGGTAGGAAACTTGAAGGAAGGGTGTAAAGACTTAATTTGAGCCAAGAAATGGTATTCATATTCTTCAATTTCATTGGTTTTACATTTTAAACCGTTACAATGACACTGAATGTATATAACAGTTTACATTAAAACCAGGTATTACTTCTTTGAATTTTTTTTTGTATTCACATTTCTTATTTTTCTCATCCCATCAGTCTTTCATACTAATTAAGTAATACAGTAAATACTTTACTACTATTTTTAGTATTGGGTCACAATAAGAACAAGCATCATAAATGATTCTGAACTGTTTTAGTCGCTTTTGTCTGTAGATCTCAAAGCACTTGTTAAAAATGGGTAACATTTCCTCATATTTTTGTATGCAAGGAAACTGAGATGCAGCTACTTAACAACTCTCCATAACACAGGAAGCAGAGGCAGGATGGGAGTACAACTCAAGTTCGGTATGTTCTCCACTGGACCAGGCTGCCTCCTAAAACTGGTTGAACCATTAACTGTATCTGGGCCATTGCAGCTGTTGTTGGGATAATACAGTAAATGTCTGCATTGAACTAATGTTGGGAACACACCTGTGGAGAATTTTTTAGGCCTTATATAAAACATTTAACTTGGAATGGGGAGGGTGATGATGGGGCAGTCATAAAAACAACAGCTTTGCAGAAAAGGACCTGGGTGTTACAGTGGACAGTAAGCAGAATATAAGCCAACAGCGTGCCCTTGTTGTAAAGAAGGCCAATGGCATACTGGGCTGCATTCATAGGAGTATTGCCGGCAGATCAAGGGAAGTGATTCTTCCTCTCTATTCGGCACTGGTAAGACCACGTCTGGAGTAGCGTGTTCAGTTTTGGACCCCCCACTACAGAAAGGATGTGGACAAATTGGAGAGATTCCAGTAGAGGGCAACAAAAATGGTTAGGACACATGACTACTAAGGAGAGGCTGAGAGAACTGGTCTTATTTAGTTTGAAGAAGAGAAGACTGAGAGGAGATTTAATAGCAGCCTTCAACTACCTGAAGAGTGGTTCCAAAGAGGATGGAGTTAGACTGTTCTCAGCGGTAGCAGATGGCAAAACAAGGAGCAATGGTATCAAGCTGGAGCAAGGGAAATATAGGTTAGATATTAGGAAAAACTTTCTTATGAAGAGTGTAGTGAAGCACTGGAACAAGTTACCCAGAGGGGCTCTGGAATCTCCATCCTTGGAAGTTTTTAAGAGCTGGCTAGAGAAAGCCTTGGCTGGGATGATCTAGGTGGGATGGTCCTGGTTTGAGCAGGTGGTTGGACTAGATGATCTCCTGAGGTCCCTTCTAACCCTAATTTTCTCTGACTCTGTACTTGAATGGGGAAGGTGGCTGCTTTTTTTTGGAAGAAGGTGTTGATGGCATCTCCATCCCTAATAAATGGCCGCTAATCTAAATATGCTATATTTGTATGTTTATATTTAATGAAGTAGAAGTGGGAGGAAAGGAATCTGAGTTCATACTGAGGAAAGTAAAGAATTTGGATACACCCAAGAATAGAGTTCAGTCCTGCTTTCATTGTACCTATCGTGGCTATGAGGAATAGCTAATTGAAATACTTTGACTTAGCTAGTTATGTTAGGTCAGTGAAAAGGAGATGAGGGGCATGGGAGACGGGGAACATGATAGCAGTTCCCAAATATATGAAAGGCTGCCATAAAGAATAGGGAGAACAACTGTTTTCCTTTGCTGCAGGGGGCAGGGCATGAAGCAATAAATTTAAATTGCAGCAAAGCAGATGCAGCTTAAATATTGGGACAAAATGACCTCACTGTGGAACAAGATGCGAGGGAAGTTGTGGAATCCCCTTCAGTGGAGGTTTTCAAGAAGAAGCTTAATAGATGTTTGTTTATCTGGGATAGTATAGAAATAATGCATGTTGCATTTGTGAGCCCTTCCAGCCCTATGGTTTCATTAGGTTTGTGACACTGCAGCATTTAAAATTCTTAAACTGGCAATGACCAAAGTGACCATTAGTAATAATACAACAGTAACATGAGCACTGCCTTCACTGACCACTGCCTTTCCTCATCCTTTCCTTTGCTATAAGGAGCTGTCAGGCTGGTTCAACAGCAGAAAATGATTTTAAAAGCAGTTGGGCTACTTCTAATGAAGGGGAGATTTTTTAAATAAAGCTTGGATGAATGAACTTTTTTCCATGTTGGTGCATACTACACATTTTGCAAGCTTTATAAGCATAAAAGTTCTACTCATGTTAATTTGTATTTATAACTGTAAAACTGTGTACATAGTATGGCTTAATGTGCATAACTTGTATGTAGATAGGCAATAATGTTGAATGGCCTTCAGACTTGTCAACAGATTGCTTACGCTAAGAAATTCCTCACCTATTCTTTTATAGAGGGAGAAAGAGACTAATTCTTGCCTTTTTCTTAAGTGGGTCCAGTTTGAGATTTTATGACTGTTAAATGAATGAAGTTCTTCAAGAGAGTGTTATTTCTGTAGAGATTTTTTTTTTTTTTTTAGTTCACTGAAAGATACTCATTGTGGCATAGGACGAAGATGTAGGCCAAGTGGAAATACACCAAAGTGATTTAATAGAAAAGGTAATTCCTATTCAAACTGGATGGTCCCTTATTCATTTCCTCGGATTATCATCAAATTTATGTCACCAGCAAAGGAGCTTTATTGAGTTTCACAGATATATTCCTTTTGCTTTCATTGTCATTAGTTGGCACACTGACATTTTCATATGTGTCTCAGCTAATGCCTCAAAATTACTCCATCTACAAATGTAACAATTGAACAGATAATTTTAATAAGATTCAGCTTGACTTCAGACTGCACTCCTTCCTTTCTTTATAGAATGCAAATTGTAACCTGTTTTTAAAGCCGTGCAATGCAGTGAACTTTAATGGGATTTGACAACATCATATTAAGCACAACAACTACGCATAATGTACCGAAAAATTGGACGTGAAATTGGAAACATAGCTGAGAACAAAGTAAATTTACATGGTTTGGTAGTTTGAATGTCTGATATCATATTCTCTCATGCAAGCTCCATAAAAAGCAAGGGATTTAACAATGGATATCAGCGGAAAGTGCTTTTAAAGTTAAAGCTGATGGATGGCTTGTCAAAAAAAATAATTGCATTGGTTGGAAAGTCGGGATGCGTGCTGAGGGGGAGAGAACAGGATATACAGAGAGGATGATGGGAAGTGACAGTGGTCTGTCAAGAAGCAGTGGCTGCCCAGAGAAGTGTGAAGCCAGAGCTATAAGGTGGCAGAGTAGAACAGGCTGTCAGAGCGGGAAAGTGGCTTTAATACCCTGAAAAGCAAAGGAATCCGCCTGTCAGCCTTGCTCAGCCGTGCTGAAAGAGGAAAAGAACATGGCATAAAGTTAGAGACATTAAATGGGGGGAAAAAAAGAGTCCAAGGAAAGCGAGGGGGGTGAGGGGAAGCTGTTCTTTTTTTTAAATAGACAAATGACACATTTTAGGTATATGTTTACTTGCAACTAAATTCAGCTTTTTAAAATGGTTATGTAAATATAAACAAACAGCCTGTAAGAAACAGAGTTGATTAGGGGCCCTCTGGACAAGGAACATGGATAGAAATTGTCTTATTTTAGCATATTTTAAATACCACAATATTCTTTGACCTTCCCCCGGCTTCCATTGTGTACATCTTTAGTGGCCCATCACTACTAAGAAACTCAAATGGGTACCTTCTGAGAGCAGTACAATATATTATTACTGTTTGCATGTGGAGGACTACATACAAAGCAAAACATGATCTCTGAAACTTGTCTTTTTTGGCTGTGTCAGATTTTGGTTTATAAATCGAATTAATGACCCTGCCACAGAATTTTCCATCCTCCTATTAAAATTCTTACAGTACTGAGGTTAGTTATCCAGCATTTTTTCCTTGGGCGTTAACATTTACACCCGGTATTATTGTGGTATTGCTATAAGTACCTCTACCTGAGATTAGGTTTCAAAGATTTTTCCATAAATGATGCTTTTAGTAATAGAAAAGTTGACCTAAAATATTATTTACATCATTAAACTGGTAAGAATTATTTTAAGCAGTTCTTGTGTATATATACAAGATATGTGTGTAAGAATGAATATCTATTTAGAGAGAAAATAAACTATTTTCCAAATATGGTTTTCTGTAATCATCTGTTGGAAAATATTTTTAAAGGAAAATTATATATATTATAATCTAAAAATGAACACATACTAAGATATGGCAGCTAAAATACTATGTATTTTAGAAATACATAGTTTTACAATGGGGGTTTATATAATTTGTACTGGTATGGGATAAGGCATAAATAGCACACTGAACAAGTTTCATATAAGAACTACATGAGAAACATATCCCGAAATGTACTTTTGTGTACGATTTCAATGCACTGCTTTGACTTTCTGGGACAAATAGAGCCCATTATAAATATGCAAATATAAAGCAGGGTACAACACATGCACAGATCAAAGATTTGTGTGCAGAAGACACAGATTGCATGTTAAAGATATTCTGAAATAAGGCCTAATCCTGAAAAATATTGAACATCCTTGACTTTAGCTAATTTTAATGGCAGTCATTATGTACAACAGTTTATAGGTGGAACTTAACACAAAACAGGATTTGGTTTGTATGTGCTTGAAATTTTTTTAATGCAGTTGCTTTCCTGGGAGGCTTGATCCACTGTACTATTCCTGGAAGCAAAGGCTGCTTTGTTTAGAATGGAGCCAAAGTGTGCGGTTCTGAAATGGCTAGTGGAATGGAGGGGAACGGTTACAATTTAAAATTATATAGGCTTTCAAGTTATTATAACAATAATTTGGGCTTATGGTGACAAGCCAAAAGCAGTTAAGAACGTGTTAGTATTTTCATGGCATTGCATTCTCTTATGATGTTTCCCTCTAATTATTACATTAGGAAAATAGCTTTCTGTCTACATTTTTAAAGTAGGGTTGAAGTTAGGATCGTCCACAAAAAGCACCCTGGCATCTGATATATTTTTAATGTAATAAAAGGAACAGTTTTACCACTTCATTAAAAAAACAAAACAAAATGACCTTCCCCCAACCTTCATTTATATATGAAGTTTTCTATATATGGTGGTTTGTTATTTCCTAGGTACCACAGGTCCAAAGGCTGTGTTAGGTTGATCCCATCCCAGAAGCGTTTGTACTCTACGTAGGGAACACTACTAAACAGCAGTAAACGTATTTTGGTTTTGTTACTAATGCAGTATAAGAAATTTAAAACTACATTTGCGTTAAAGATGGTATAATCTATTATTATAAATTATAAGCAAGGACAATGAAAATTGTTGTTTAAAACAATAGCATCATTAGATTTGAAAACTGTCCTTTGTTCATGAAGTTTGGAGTATATTGAGGTTTTTCTCAAAAAAGTGCATTAAAAAAATAATATTTTTAATTGAGAGCTGACACCCCACTTCTCTCCACCAAAGGATTCAAAGTGATAACAACTGAATTAAAAGGATCAGTATTTATTATTTTACAAATTCTGTCTCAAAATAAGGAATTTCAGAAAATAAAAAAAAACCTTTTGTCAGGAGTTAATGTCAAATGAATCCATGCAATCAACAGAATAGGAACATATTGCATCCAAACTCTTGCTTGTCTGGTTGTTACAAGAGCTTCAAAATAGGAGAGGATTTCAGAGATTACATTTCTCTGTCCATGTATCCTTTTCTCCAAGTGCATTTGGAGGTTATGCAATATTTAATACACTAAACAAATGCATGGCCAATCAAACTTTCTATTGGGGTAGAATAAAAATGCATTTGTGCTGAGTTTGAATAGCTGCACTTACCTGACAAACAAAATGCTATGTTCCTTCTCTCCTTTAGTCAGTGGAAGGCCTTAGTACAGCAATATTTGCTGCATTTGCTCAGTATTAAGGGGTAGAATTACAACTTCACTCTTGTCCATTTAAAATGGATCCTTACTGTTGTTTGGAACGTAGTGTTGTGTGAATAAATAGGCTTTTTGGTTTGCAAATAACACCTCTGTGTGCCACTTTGTGGTTCCAGAAGGGTCGCTGTTTTTTTACATTTAAGGAAGATTGTTGCTGTTATCCATAAATCTACTGTTTGGACAAGAGTAGGATTACATGATACGAAATAAAACACTAGCAGCTGTGCTTTATTCTTTTCACAAGAAAATAATCTCTTACCTGGTGGGGCTAAAAATATATTTAAAAAAGAAAAAAAACAACCCTGCTACATTTGGTAACAGCTTCTGTCTGTATTACTTCAGCTCAATCTGAAAAAAAAAGTCTTATTAAGTAAGACATAAGGTCAACGAATGGGAGAGTAAGTCAAATGACATCTAAAGAAGTGTGATATATAGCATGGGTTCTTATTGTTTGGTAAAAAGCATTTAATGTTTAATATAAATGCTGATACTTAGATGGTGGTGTTTTGGTAACTTGGATGTTGCCTCTGAGTAGCATACCAATGAAATGCTCCCTTTTTAATGTATGATGATCAGTGATAAAATCACCTTTGACTCAATAGTGTCAAAACTGTGTAATACATATAGATATGGAAGGATCGGGGGAAAATATTTACTTGTCTGTTAACAACATTGGTGTAGCTGGGCTAATTTGCAGCCTGCCTAGTATCAATCAGCATGTTTCAAAATAGGAAGACTTGTAAAGAGGGGCTGAGTGTTAGGCAGCAAAGGAACTCAGTACAGGTTTCAGTTATTAGCTCAGAGAAACAATGTGGGAAATATTTCTTGGAAGGAGGTGCTGCATTCATTGTCAGTCTGGTTGGAAAATGACTTATTTCTAGGTCAGTTTTTTCTTTCGCAGGAAAGTACCACATCAGATTAGGAAGCTCCAAGTTGCAGTGAGATAATTGTACTGAGGATCCAGAGCATAACTTATGCCCTGTCAACCGAGTGAAGGGTTGTCCTAAGTGACATAATGTCTCTGATGGGCAGGAAAGCTATGTATTGGTACATTGCCTCCATGGCATACCCTGTGGCTATGTGTTGTTGCCAGTGTATCTGTCTTAGTTTGGTTGGGCATCACCTGGTATCACCATCACGTCATTGTGCTTTACAACTATTAATGGTTTTACCTTTGCAATGCCCTGCTAGGCAATATAATATTATCACTATTTTTACAGATGGGCAGAATAAGTAGATTGATGAGTTGTCCATGATAACATAAGAATTCTGTGGGCTGGTGAGTATTTTAACCTATGTCTCTGGAATACCAGTTCACCACTCTCTGCCACAATTAACTACAATAGCTCTCAGCCATTTTAGCCTCAAGACACCTAACCAAAAGTCTTCAGAATTCTGCAGTGCTGTATTTAAAACACAAATACATATTATGAGTATAATTTAAGCATTTTCTATTATATTATAAATATGTTCATAATATTGAGTCTGGGGGCCATAAGGGACAGAGTCTAGAGACAAGGTGCTGGGCTATGTGCGCAGCATGTGGAGAGAGCTGAGTGGGTGGGAGAGGCAGGGGATGCACAAAAAGACATATGAAGGTCTGGGAGGGTGCCAGGCAAGGTGGGTGCCACTGCATGGTGGGTGCCGCTGCTACTGGAGCAAGATGGGACTTCACTATACTCCTGTGGAAGCAGCTGTGGCAGGAGCACATGTTCTTGTGCAGACATTCCCAACTCTGCATGGTGTCTCCAGCATGGCACACAGGACCTGCCTCATGTGCCACAGTTTTCAGGAGACAAGGTTCCTTGGGTGAATTTGATATCTTTTATTAGACCAACAGTTTTCAGGAGGCATGTCAGAGCTGAAATGAGGAGTGTCTGCAGCAACATTACATTATGCTGTTGCCGCTTTTCATGATTCAGCTCTGATGTGCCTCCAGAAAACTAGACACTAGGGCAGTTTCACCCTGAAGCAGCAGCAGCTTGAACATCAGTGCCTCTGTTTCCAGGTAGAACTATCCTGCATGCCTCTTCTTTCAGGAGGCATGTCAAAGTCAAACCAGGTACAGCTGCAGAAGAAGTGGTGTATCTGCCTGCCTAATGTGATGCAGGAAGGCAGGCCTTTCTGCTGCAGCTGCTTCTCAGTATGGCTCCAGTGTGCATCCTGAAAGCAGAGGTGTATGAGACAGCTTGACTCCTTGCCAGCATTGTCAGTGCCAGCATCATGGCACCCCTGGCAAATTCTCACAGCACCCCAGTTGAAAACAGCTGACTTAGTATCTTTCTTCAGCTGCCCCAAACTTTATTGGTCTCCACAACAACTGACTGGACTACAAAGTGTAAGAACCCTGCTTCTGGGAGTGAAATCATTAGCAAAAGGAAGGCAGCATTGCAAGGTACTGCTCCAGAATGAATTGCATTCACTTCATTTGTAATGCTGCCATCAATCGGGGAAAGGGTAGGATACTGTGAGAAATAACAATTCATGGACTCCTAACCTCTTTTTGTCCAGTCATATTCCTTTCAGAGAGATGTCACAAGGGAGGCAAGATAAACACAGTTAATAACAATGCATCTTTTATGTAACAGAAATTAAAGTAAGTTGGCAGAGGATCTATATTTTCCTGTCAATTTACCTCCTTGGGTATTTTTAGAACAGCATATCACCTATGAAGGCTATCAGAATTGCTGCATAACTTCTGCAGATGCAGCCAGTTGTTTTGCTGCCACCACTCCTTATGTTGATGGAAATAATAAAGGTAGAATTGGAGAGTCCTAAATGGAGCATCCTGGAGATTTAGCTTAAATCTTAAGATAATATATATTGATACATAAAGGGAATCCAAGAAGAGATCTAAAATTCTACAAGCCTTCAGTGGTTTAAAAAAAAAATCTTGTGAGAGTGGCTAGTTAACACAATAGTTTTTAGAGAAAAATGCACCTTAAAAGTGTTTGGGATAAAAAGGTTGTAATTTGGTCATGCAGCTGTGAAGATGCATTTAACTCTGGTCTTTGGTTATGTGTAGATGTTTCAACTAATTCAACTAAATTTGAGGTTTGGGGAGAAATTTTCTCTCAAGCTGTACTGCTATGGATCTTGGGCGTTGTGTAAAGCAATGAACGAAGATCACTCATAAGGATGACCTGAAATACACTCGCACAATCAGTTTTCTGCAACTAGAGTGGGAAGGTATTTATGGCTCTGTTACTGCTTATGGGTCCATCCTTTTGATTGTCTTGGCACAAGAAGGAGAAGCAGTATGTTGGTCAGGAGGAAAGAAAACGGTCGATCCAGAAACTCGTAATATAGGTATTTGAAGGTTCTTATACATAGATATTGAATAAGGTTTTGGAGATTACTTGTCAGGGATACTGCAGAAGATTATGGGAGAAAGTAAATATAATTAGATTGGGCAATTCTTTATGGTAAATTGGGGTACTGGGTAAAGATGACAGGTGCATCAACTGGCAAGTACAAAAAGGAAGGTCTGCACCTACAGTTACAATCACATTAATTCTGTTAGGGAAAGCCCAGCTTGCTTTGTAGTAGTTTAGGGTGCCTTGCTGTGAAAGTGGTCCTTACATGAATGATTTGTGCTGAGTGTCAAGTCTAATTTGCATATATGAATTTGCATAAAGCATCATATTTTCTCATATAAACATGCCTCAGAATATAATATACACTTTATTTTTGAAAGGCAGGATGTGGGGAAAAAAATTCCAGTCATGGCTGCATAGAGCAGGGACAGAACCCAATCTCCAGGTAACTCATTCTCCTTAGCTGCTCCTGGTCTCAGCAGACAGCAGAATTGCCCTAGGAAAGGTTAGCTTGATTAATGTAACATCAGGACCATTAAAAAGGAGAGGCTATCATTAACACCTGTGGAGTGAAGAACTACGAGCCTTTAGGTCAGTTAACTTTCTCAGCTACCTGAATAGTAATGCAACAGCTGCTGCAGTGTGGAGCAGGGATTAAAACAGGTTGATTTTATCCTGGGCAGAAAATCAGTTTCCCTGCTTAATCCACACATCCCAATTTTGGGGGAGAGAGGTGCATGCTGTGCACAAGAAGATAAGGTATTAGTTTATATTCAAATTGTGCACTGCAAGAGCCGGTACCCTATGCTCATTTTCATTTTATAGGAATACACTTTCTTGTCTGAAGCGTAACCCAATGTCTTGTTTACCTTTTCCATCTTTTTTTTTTCATTATGAAAAACAGTATTTTTTAGAAAAGAGGTGGACCCGTGAATCGTCTGAGTCCAAACTTTTCCAGAGATGACAATGGCATGCCAAGTTTGGGTCTAGAGATGAGCATATTTTCAAAGTGTATTCTCTTTAGACTAGTGGATTGATTTTTGTCTGTTGTAAAACAGTGGATTGTATAATTTGAAAGAAACTTTTGCTGCTTTTTGTAGAGTTTTTTCAAACTTTACATTTCATAACATCATGTAATAATGACAGGCAGGCCTTTGAATGATATTATTAGTATTAGGGATTTAAGTTCAGTGGTTCCATTCACCCAAACATGACCATAGTCTCATAAATAACAGAACCTATCTTCCTCTTCTTTATTGAACAAGTCATATCCTGAAGGCTTTTGTAAGTCACTCTGAACCAATATTCTGCTTAGAAACTGATTTTATTGTAATGTAACTTTATATGACTTATACGCTGTCAAAAAGGTCATGCAATTCATTACTATCTCTGTTCTAGTTAGGAATTTTTAAAGGAACTCTGCTAGTATCCCTTTGTAACAGAGCTGCCTTTGGATTGTCGGGTGTTTCTGTCTTGTCCAGTTTATTTTGATTCCTTACCCAGCAAAATATTGTTTGTCTCTTGCACGTGCACACTCTTGCATACCCCTGTCCTTCGAGCAGAGCATTTTCTTCAAGCAAATTAGGGTCCTAAAGATACAAGGGCACTGAAAAATATAAAACTGGTCAAGATGGATGGCAAAAAGCACCATGCATAAATAAATTACCAAAAAAAAAAAAAATGAACAATGATTGTGTGGTTGAAGACCTGGCTGAATAAGTATGTCAGGTACTGATTGGAAGAATGATAAATGGAGTGACCTAACAAAGGATTGACTTCTCCAAAAGACAGGCCTTTTTAATGGATGGAAAAGGAGGAAGCCTCATTTAGAAGGGAAAGGCTGTTGGCAGTGCAGATATGACAAAGGGGAAGTCGACAACCATTGATTTACGTTTGGGAATGACAGTTGAAAAATTCAACAATAATCATGACAAATGAGAAGCGATGCAGTCAGAGGAAAAAATGCCAATACGTTAAGCCTGAGAAGAAATGCCAAGGTCACAAGAAAAGGTTCCCAAACTTCTGCTTTTGACAACCCTAATGGAAATATTGGAAAACATTGGGTACAGGTTAAAAGGTATGGTTTGGAGTGAGGGGATTGTAGGTGATTCTAATTAGTGTCTGTTCTTTAAAGGGAGGTCATGTATGGTTCCTATAGTAGTGCTGAGGCAAACTGACCATTAATAGACTCTGTGTATTCTCCAGTGTATCTTTGTTGCCTGTAGAACTGTTGAAATAAAAAAATAGATATCAACAGGAAAACTAACCGTTCATTTTCAAATACTGCTGTGGTTATTAATTGACTAAAGCAGATGTGCAGGATTTACCCTGGCATTAAAACTAAGTAATTTTTTTTTAACAAAGGAAAAGGTCTGAAGAATGATAGGAAATAAGAGTGCACAGCATTTACATCACATGTGGAAAAATAAGGCTCTTATATTAGAGCGCTCAGTTTAACAAATGGAAATACAGACAGTGCAGATAATAGTGTAGTAGAGGTTTTTAAAAATAATTTCAGAAGTATAGGAAATTGCAGTTCAACATTTATTTTTGTTTGTAGCATATTCAGGTAATATTTGTCAAATGAGCTGAGCATATAGATAAAAGCAATTGTATTCTCCAGCAAAGTGCATCTTACTTATTATTAAGCATTTTTCAAAATCACAGTGTACAGAGTAGTCCTGGTCATTGGTGTAATGAGCTGCATAGCTCTCTGCTTGTGAAGAGGACGGTGGAAAGCATTAGCAACAGGAGTGTGAATGAATAAGAAAGCAGCAAATAACAAAAACTATTTTATGTATGCACTGTTAAGAGGCATGAATCGGCTTGCAAATGTATCTTAATTTGCAAATATTCTGTTCTATCAATAAAAAATGATTTCATCTTCAGCCAACAAAATTCCCCTTAGGTAGGGCTAAAAAGAGAAGTTACCTAATTAGAAGAAATGATCAGCTTATAACAAGGCATTATCAAGAGTACCTTTTTCAAATTAAATTGAATTTTTTTTTGAAAGTCAGAATCTTGACTCTGAAAGGGTTAACTCTTCTTGCACTGGTACTAATCTCATATATTTAAGATGTAATTTCAGCCTTGCATTCAACAAAGCAGATTAAGTATTTAAAAAAAAATAACAAATTGGGAATACAGTGTTGGCAAATGATATCTAGACCTCATCAGTTAAGCCACCTTTTAAACTTTAGAAACTGAGCAAAAAAGCAATGATATAAATGGCTAGGACCTGTTATTTGAGATAATCTTGGATCCATAATGGCTTCTCACAACTCCACTTACACCTGGGGCTGCAAAGCAGGCATATAAGGAAACTAGCCTCTTTAGATTAAACATTTTCTAATCAGCTTTATCACTCATATCTGAATTTATCTTATTTGAGGAAAATGCCAATATATTAGCAGGCATATATGATACACAAGGTGACCCTACCAACTTAATGACATAATACATTATCCTTAATGAAGTCAATATCTTGTCTTTTAGCTGTCTGTCTATTGGGGCGATTAATTGCAGTGTCATTAAAGTTAGCTCTCTTTTCATTTGAGCTTGACAAGTCGCATAAAACTAATGTTCTTAGTTATCAGCCACTGGAATAGGATGGAGGATGGAGGAAATTGTAGGACAAATAAGGGGGTACTGCAACAGCTAACTTGAAGGAATTTTTCCAATGACTGTTTTCCAAGGCTGCTATTGCCATCAATGCTCTAATAGTTAGTGTTTGGCGCAGTTAGAATTAACCCTCCAGTTTAGGGTTTTGCTTCTGTGTATTAAGCTTGAATGAGATCATAATGAACAGTAAAGTATCAAAGGCCATTGCATTATTAAGACTTTTAGACTGAAAATTTGCAGAAATTGCCCTATGATTAAAGTTAAATGAGATTACCTATCCAAAGTTGTAATGTAATAAACAATATAAAAATATGTATTTTTCATCTACTCCAGAGTTTCTCATTTATCAGAGTGCAAAATAAATGCAAAACAAATTGGGAAACTAATTTGTACAAAACAGTGGCTTCACATGCCTGTGATAAACAAATATTAGTCACTGGTGTCGATACAGATGTAGCTCTGGTGTCCAGTGCTAATTGTGGAGCAAAAGCATCACTCCCTGCCTTCCCCCTACCTCTGAAACTACAAGACAGGATGGCTGTAATTTACAGTGTGTTATCTTTGTCTATAGCGGCAAGATGATATGAAGTAAATCAAGGTACGAGTAATGAAAGACTGAAAATTTATTCCTTGGAGCACACTTTAAAGTGTAGTATCTGTTATAGTGGCACTGCCTGAAGACCCTGAAATGAGACTTGGATGAAGGGCAATAAAGAAGCATAGAGGCTCATGTTAATGTTGTTTGTCTGAGGTTAGTAATTGGGTTCCACTGATGAGTTGTGTGAAGACAAAGTGAGAATCCTAGCAAGTATTGTAAATCTTACATTGTTGGAACAAGAAGCAATCCTAACAAATATTGATCCTTCCTGTGCCCAGAGGCGAGGAAGAAAGCAGCATGCTGCTGAGCCAGTGTTGTTTCAATAGCACCAATTACCTTAGTGAAGCTAGGGCTCTGCATGAAATCCCACCAGGCTCACAAATTGTGAATTATCAATGATTAGGCTTTTTAGATGTATCCCCCAAAATCATGCCAGGTTAGCTTTTTGTATCAATTATCCTTTTATCCCTAAAAATACAGCTCTTGAAAGCCTTTGTTTAGAGTTGTTGTTAAAATACTCTAAATTGGTGCAGGTATATCTGATACTGTGACACCCACTCTGCTCTCAGACCCCACAAAAGGAAAGGACAAATCTCAATATTGTTTAAAAATCTCAATTTTTTTGGTAACATTTATTGGATGTTTAATAATCTGTTTGATTATTCTTTTATTCTTGGAATTACCTACTATAAAATATATGAATAAAACATTATAAGATGGTCTCAAAAGGTTGGGATCTTTTTAGTAAAATCCATATGCTATATCTAACATTTTTTAGCTATTTTTAAATTTAAAATTCAGATGCATTTTAATATTCATTTAATTATAATTTTATTAAATGCCACAATATCTCTCATCAAAGTGAAGTTTGTGTCTTACTGTTAGCGCATCAGGGAAAGATGCATTACTATTTTTAAACATACTGGATTTACTTAAATATAATATGAGGTCCCTCCGTCTCACCCCAAATCAACATGGGGGAGGGTAGGAAGTTCCTCATCCTATATTTGCATTCAAGGAAACTTCATTAAATATTTTGTCTACTGTTAAACTGCTGCCAAAAGCAGCATGTGCTCAGTAATGAAAACCATCTATGAAGTTGATTAAATATAGCTAACACTGAGCATGACTATAAAATACATGGTCCATATTGGGCAAATATAGTGATGAGAACCTACTACAAGGATAGGTTAGTGCAGCAGACTCTTTGTCAAGTCATGGTGAGCCACTACATTGCATACTTTTTTTTACTTCCTCTTCACTCTCACAGCTGAACTGCACCTTTCTTTCTCATTTCCAATTATTCCTGTTTCTTTACCTTAAATGTCTGGTCAACATCACCAAACAAGGCCCCAAATAATTCACCCAGAATCCCTCTCGGCTGCTCTCTCTGGTAGTCTCATACGATTAGTGTGGCCCCACCCTCCCTGAGGTGGACCTGGACCAGGCTGCTCTGCATCTGATCTGCATATAAATTTCTGGAGGATCCCAAGACTTATGATGAGAATGCCTGATTCCAGTCATGGGGGGGGGGGGCTAATAAGCACATGAATCCTTTTTGGTGGGGTATCTGGTGTGTGTAGTGTGTAGTGCTGAGCTGTGGGGTAACCATGGATTGAAATGCTGTTCACTCTGTTGGGGAGCAGCCCTGTGAACCATATGGTAAATAGTGAGCCTTGGACTAATATCATGTGTAGTTTGCACAGTGTTCAAGCAGGTAGAAAATTACTTCTTTAAAGTGTGTTTACGGAGTGTGTGTACCTGTGCTAAAACTTACAACGGTTTAAAAAAAGTTAACATGCATCAATTCTAGATGTACTAGGTCTATGGGTACCATATACAAATTACTACAACTGTTTCTTTTTAAGTCAGTATTTTCACATTTGCTCCTCATTTCCATGTGCTCAGGGAGATCCGGGTCTGAGAGTAAGAAGTGGTGGAGAGGGGCTGCAGGTGCAAGAAGATACGGGGCACTGAGAGGACGGGGGGCTGTCTGACCTCCCAGATTTTTCCCTGATGTAGCAGTGAGAGGGGGACAAATTCAAGGCAGACCTCCAATAATTACATTCTATACCTAGAAAATTATAACAAAGTTGTACATTTTCCATGTAGAGAACCTAATTATTTTGGGGAGGAGAGGAGTGTCATCTTATATTCAAGTAAATATGGCAGGTCTCCTTGCCTGGTGTGTTAGGAACTATACAGGCAATTGCTGCTCCAGAGAACTTGCCATCTTTAGAATGTTGCAGGGAGACTGAAGTGCAGAAAGGGGAATTGACTTATCCAGTACTGGATAGCAAATCAGTGGCAGCTAGGCATGGGATCCAGGTTTGCTGACTCCATGTCCAGGGCTCTGTTTAATAGATCACACTGCATCTTCTTTTACAGTATACAATACTATTTAGTTGATGTTAAGGCTGCTAACAGTCTTGTAAGCCCCCTCTACACATTACAGGTATTGTACAATTTGTTGGTTAATTGCTCAGTAAACTGAAACTAGCTACATGTGTAAAATACCTGTCATGCCATAAAAAGGTCCAACCAGCTGTAAAGTTAGACCTCAAAAATGTGTACTAACTTTATTGCTGGTTGGTATCCAGCTTTAATTTGCCCACGTAGCAAGGTTTCCCCTGTAGCTGCAGACACTGGGTTCTGGCAACTATGGGGCACAGCTGTGATCTCCCAGCCATGGGGATGCATGGAGCCCCCAGGGTTGAGTGATCACAGCTGCCATGATCTCCTGTCTTGGGGATGTCTGAAGTCTCTGGGATTGGGAGATCGCAGCTGCTGTGGTTTCCTAGCCTTGGGGGGTGTGTGAAACCCCAGCGTTTTCAAGTTGTTTTTTTTTAATTATTATTACTATTAAGCTTACTTTGAGGCTAGCATACAACTCTAGACTACTGATGGTTCTGCATGTTGCATTGGATGCAAGGCCTCCCAGCACCAGAACTCAGGGTTAGAAGCTTCTTGAGTTGTTTACTCCCATCTCTTTATTTTTCTTTATTCATGTTGTCATCACCTGATGTGATATCTTGTCTCTGTGCAGTAACTTGAACTATTATAGCTATTGGCTGTTAGTGATTGGCTTGAGCTGAAATAACACAAACTATTTTACGCTTTCCCTTCCAGTCAATTCTGAGCCAAAAATTAAATCAAAGGGTTAAAATATATGGTCAATTGCTTTTGGAATAAATGTAAGTGCTCTCATATATGTACTCAATTACAAATGAGCATCTTCATTGTACTTTCATCACAAAATGGAATGTTGTAGTAAGGAGAGAGCTGAAAATTTGAATTGTGTATACCTATATTACATGCATATAATTTGTATGCATTTATAGTTTTCACATACACTTGAACTCTATATGGTGTGGAAAGTATTTAAATGCTGGTGAAGGCATATTTTCACAAGTGCTACCTAAAGAATTGCTGAGACCTTGTGCTCCTGGGTCTCAGGAATATGTTAATAGGAATTCTATCCTGTCTACATTAAAGAATTAAACTATTTTTGATACCATTTTGAGGTGCTCAAATGCCTGCCTTAGGAGTGTGTGCCTGGGAACATTTTCAGCAAGAAGTAATTTTCCCTCTCTAGTAGAGACCTTAAAGGGGTGGGGGGAGGGAGAGAAGATGAAACTAAAAAAAGGGACTATATAAACAAAACTTGAGATGAAGTGGGAGTGCCATAAAGTGTTTATTGCTGCTTGTTTGGGAAGGCTTACATTACTCACTGGTGACTCCACAATTTGTAAGTAACGTGGTAATCCCATACTCCAGGTGGTAAAAACTTTATAGCACCCATACCACCACATATCCAACCAAACTGTAAGTGATTGGCCCACAGGTTGGAAAATTGACTTATAGTTAGCTATAATATTTGAAGCTGCAAGCTGTTGGCGTTATTGATGCTGGATCCAACCTTTCTTCTACTTATGGAACAATAGCTTCTCGTGTAAACTTCAAATGTTCAGTCTATACATAGCTTTTTAATTTTCTTATTTTCCCCTATCTTAAGTGTCTTGCTGTTTCAGTTGCTTTTGGCCAGGCTTGCATAAAAACAAAATTTGTTAGGAGACGCAACCCTGTGAACAATCCAAACACTAATACCATCTCCTGTAGCAAATCTTTTGTTTTTGTATTTTCCTTTTAATTGTTTGACTACATTCACACTTGGGTTAAGTATTTTTGCAGTCTTTGTCCCTCAGTGGATAAACTTCTGCTTCTGAGCTTGATTAGAATTATTTTTTACAATCTTTGGCTAGATTGATATACATGGCTCCTCCTTTATGATTTAAAACATTCCATAATTCCCCAGATGCTTGTCATCTTTTTAGGATGGATATTCACAAAGAGTTTTAGTCCATAGTAAAATTGGAACTAATTTGGTACCTATAGGTAGCATAGAATGTACCTGGCTAATTCCTAAGATAAGCTTGTCGGAGTAATCCTGGAACTCCCATTTCTTTCTACTCTGTTTTGATCCATTTTAGCATTAGGGTGCAGGTCATAGTGTATATTCATCTTTGGAGCCCTGGATGATCTAGAGGTCATATTCCTCCAACCCTGCTTCTCTGCTTTTATTCTATACCACAGCTGTTGTCACCTGGCACTATCCAGTGGTTAATGCCTGAGCTAAACTCAAGGTCAAGCATGCATTGGATTGAACTTAATGCTCATATCAATGTATAGACAGCCACACAAAGAAATTTACTTTGCACATTATTGCGTTTAAATACAGTAATGTATACCTAGGCTGCTAATATTGTACTGGGGTAATGTGTAATATTGTTTTGTAGTAATGCCTTAATTTCTGTTTTCCACTTAGTTCTTCAGCTGATTTAAAAGCCTGATACAACCTCTAGATTGATTAGATTACTGAAAAGTGCCACATCATACCAAAATTCCTAAATGAACAGAAATTTGTCTGCACTTTCTTGGCTTAATTCTGTGCAGACTGCACTTCCCTCCCAGGCTCTGTAGAGTACCAGAAAATCATGCTTCACCTTGTGTGGCAAACTAAAAGAGTTTGTACATATCTGCCAGATCTGTCTAGGCTCTGGGAGGGCACAGTCTTCCTTGTTTCCTGTTATTCAGTCAGTCTGGATAATGTTAGCTGTCCTTCCCTGCCAACCAGTCAGCAACCTCCTTATCCCCATTTATGACTGACTAGCTCTCCCATTTATGTGTGTTCTTGTCTTGACACCTGAGTCAGGTGTCAAGGGGAGGGTAGACTAGGCCCCCAGCTGCACATTAACTCTTGTGTGAATTGTGGAGGGTTTTGTATATTCCAGGGGTAGGCAACCCCTAGTGCGTGTGCCAAAGTGTGGCATGTGAAGGCATTTTGCTTGGCACTCGTGCCTCAGGGAAGGGGCTAGGGCTGTGTTGCCACAACAAGAATTGGGTCCCTTGTGGCTCCCCTTCCATCTGCCCCTGCCACATCAACATCTTACAAATTGAGGTTTTCATAGATTCATAGATTGTGAGGCTGGAGGTGACCTCAGAAGATCATCAGGTCTAGCCCCCTGTACCAGGCAGGAAAGACAACTGAGGTCAGGTGACTTCAGGAAGGTGACTGTCCAATCTCCTCTTGAAGATTTGTAGGGTAGGTGATTGCATCACCTCTAGAGGGAGCGTATTCCACAGTTGGGACACCCTGGCTTTGAAGAAGCTCTTCCTAATGTTAAGCCTGAAATGGTTTATGGCTTTTACTTCTGAGTATCCCCAAGGGCCCCCTGGTGATCAGTTTTTCACTGAGCCCTTGATGTATGCCCCTGATGTGGCGGCAAGCCACTATCAAGTCCCCTCTCAGCCTTTTCTTTTTCGGGCTGAAGAGTCCAAGGTTCCTCATACTTTCCTTGTATGGCTTGCTGTGAAGTCCTTGATCATATGGGTGGCCCTTCTCTGGACTCTCTTGAGCTTTACCATGTCCTTGTTTAAGTGCAGCGCCCAGTACTGGACACAGTACTTCAGCTGCGGTCTCACCAATGCTAAGTAGAGTGGAAGAATCACTTCCCTAGTTTGGCTGGAGATGCATTGATTGATACATGCCAGGATATTATTTGCCGTGTTGGCTATGGTGTCACATTGCTGGCTCATATTCATACTGTTGCCTATTATTACCCCCAGGTCCCTTTCATTCATGGTTCTGGTCAGTTTGGCTTTGCCAAGCCTATAGGTGTTTAGGGGGAAGGGAGGTTTGTCCCTAAATTGAGCACTTTACATTTCTCGACTTTGAATTTTATTTGATTCCAATGCACCCAACTTGCTAGCCTGTCTAGATGTGCCTGTATCTGTAGCCTATCTTCAAGCATGACCACGCTTCCCCATAACTTGGTGTCTTCCGCAGACTTGGCCAGTGAGTTCTTCACCCCCACGTCCAAATCATTGATAAAGGTGTTGAAAAGCAGTGGAGCAAGCACTGACCCCTCAGGGACACCACTGGCCACTTCTCGCCAAGATGACACAGAGTTCATTAGAACTCTCAGCTCCCTACCCACCGAACTATCTCACAGTTAAGCCCACAATCCTCCAATTTACTCATGAAAACATCATGGGATACTAGATCAAAGGCCTTTTGGAAGTTGAAGTATACAGTGTCAACCCTTCTCTCCCTTATCCAGGTGGCGAGTTACCTGATCATAAAAGGAGATGAGGTTGGTAAGATAAGATCTGCCCATGATGAAATCATGCTGGCTGTCCTCAGATTCTTGCCTTCTGCAAGCCTGTTGCATATAGACTCCTTGATGAATTTTTCCAGGATCTTCTCTGGGATAGAAGTTAGGCTGATTGGCGTATAGTTACCCGGGTCCTCCTTCCTACCTTTCTTGAAGATGGGCACAACATTGGCCCTCTTGCAGTCTTCAGGGAGCTCTGCGGAGCACCAGGAGTTCTGGAAGAGTTTTGCCAGCGGTCCCACAATAACTTTGGCCAGCTTCTTCAGCACCCTCGGATGAAGTTCATCTAGTCCTGCTGATTTATATGTGTCTCATTTTTTCAAATGTTCACACACCAGTTCTACGGTAATAGTAGGAAGACAGTCATTCCTACTCTGCTCGTTCTGAACCTACTCTGGCATGATTTTGCCCTTGGCACAGTGAAAGACCGAAGCAAAGTAGTCATTCAGGAGTTTAGTTTTCTCCTGAGTGCCAGTAACCAGCTGTCCTGAGTTGTTGAGCAGTGGCCCCACACTCCCATTTGTTTTCTTCCTGTTCCCTACATACCTAAAGAAGGACTTCTTGTTTTCCTTGACTCCCATTGCTAATTTTAGTTCGATTTCTGCCTTAGCCCTTCAAATCTGTTCCCTACATGTGCGGGCCATTGTTGTATAGTCCTTCTTGGGACATGCCACAAGCTTCCATTGTTTGTACACCTCTTTCTTCTTTCTTAAGAGGACCATGATATCCCTGTTTAAGTAAGAGGGCTTCCCAGCCCTTTTCTTACCTTTCCTCGGCGTGGGAATGGACTTCCTGTGTGCTTTGAGGATCATGTCTTTAAGGAATGACAAACTCTTCATGCATTCCTTTCACCTTTGGCCCCTGGTCCTGCAGCCCTTTCCCTTCTAATGACCTGAGTTGATTGAAATTTGCATTTTTTAAGTCGAAAACTTCAGTCCTGCTATCTAATTTGTCTAGTTTGTGGCAGACAGTGAACATGATGATTTCATGGTTGCTGTCACCCAGGCTACCTTCTGTTTTTAAGTTGGTCACCAGGTCATCCCCCTTGGCCAGGACCAAGTTCAGAATAGAATTATATGTGGCTGGTTTGTGCACCTCCTGAGACGGGAAAAGCTCTTTGATGCAGGTCAGGAAGGAATGCAACCAATCAGACTTTGCTGAGTGTTCCTCCCAAGAGATACCTGGATAATTGAAGTTATCCATGACGACCATATCCTATGCTTGTGTGGCCTCTGCCAGTTCTTGGGTGAACTGTAGATAGAGTTCCTCTACCTGGTTTGGTGGTCTGTAGTATATACCTACAGTTAATTCTCTCTCATTGCCACCCCCCCGGCATTTTGACCCGGAGAGTTTCAGCCCATCCTTCTTTGGAGCCAATGTCAGCCCCCAAGGAGGTGTACTGCTCCTTCATGTAGAGAGGTACACCTCTACCTTTTTTCCCTACTCGGTCCCTTCTATACAGGGCATAGCCCTCCATGGGTATGTTCCAGTCATGTGAGGAGTCCCACCATGTCTCCGTAATCCCTACTAGATCATAATGCCCACTGGAGAGTAGGAGGGCTAGCTCCTCCTGCTTGTTGCCCATGCTCCTGATATTAGTGTACAGGCACCAGAGCCGTCCTTCTGAGGCCCTCGACTTCCTGTCATGCTGAAGGAGAACTATTCCCTTGGCTCCTGGAAGAGTAGCTCTTATAGTGTCCCTATCTATGGAGCTTTCTTATATGATGGTCCCTGGGCATGCTCGAATTAGTATATCCTCATATCCCAGCAATCTTAGTGTAAAGCCCTGTCCAGAAGATCAGCCATCCTGGCTGAGAACAGGGACTTACCTTTCCGCATGAGGTGGATGCTATCCCTTCCCAGGAGTCCTCTCTGTCTCTCTGAAATGTGCACTGTGGTCAAAGAATTCGAAGCCCTCTCGGTAGCACCACTGTTGGAGTAGTCGGTTCACTACTTCAATGCATCCTTCCCTCCTAGGACCGTGGCCTATAACAGGGAAAACAGAAGAGAAGACTACCTGGGCCCCTGAACCTTTCAGTCCAGTTCCCAGAGCCATGTAGTCATTCGTGACCTGGTCTGGATTACTCCTGCCTGTCATTTGTTCCCACATGGATGAGGAGCATGGGGTAGTAATCAGAGGGCTGGATGAGCCTGGGGATCCTCTCTGCAACATCTCAGATGTGAACCCCAGGCAGGCAGCAGACCTCGTGGGCTAAGGCAGAGGTGGGCTATTATTTAGGGTGGAGGGCTGCTTACTAAGTTTTGGGTAGCTGTCAAAGCCTGCATGGGTAGCCCCGCCCCTTGACAGTTGCCCCACCCCTGGTCACTATATTGGGACCGGAAGTCCCACCCCCTAGCCCCTGAACTGTGCCATCGGAAGTCCTTCCCTTTGCTCCGGAAGTACTCCTTTTGGGAGGAACGGTGCTGCGATCTGGAAACCGGGAAAAAGATAGATATATGTACATGCATGCACGAATATATTTCATTTAAAAATATTTTTATACTGATTTCTGTGTTTACAACAAGTACATCTAGAAGTGGCTGCATAACAGCTCAAAATACAGTACACTGTGTGTTTTGTGTGGTCAGTAAGGGGGTGTAAGTGACAGGGGGTTTGTGTGTGTGTGCAGTGTGGGTATGGTGGCTGGATGTGTGCTGAGAGAGAGAGAACCAGGGCCGGGCTGCCAGCTCCATAGTGTGCAGCTCTAACAGACTGCATGTGAGCCTCAAACAATGCAGCCAGGCAGATCCCATGTCCAGGCTCTGAGCTTCTGCAACCCCACCCTGGGTCCCTGCCAGTCCCACGGCACTTGCATGGGCTCCATGTTCCCCCCGCCACCACCTTTCCCTGCATTCCCTCCTGCAGCCTTGCCCACTGCTCCCTGCAGCCCCCTGCTTCCTGCAGTGCTCCCCACGGCCCCACTGAAACTCTGCCGCCTGCTGCAGCCCTGCCACTCGCCGTGGCTCCACCACCTGCTGGGACTCCACTGGGGCCCGCCGTGGTGCCACCACCCACTGGGCTCTGCTGCCCTCCAGTTCCTGCCTCAGCCCAGCTGCAGCTCTTCCACCCACTGGGACCTGCCACTCTTTGCAACCCCGCTGCCTACTGGGGCCCATCACAGCTCTGCCACGCACTGTGGCTCCGCTGCCTCCCAGGGCCCACCAGCTCCCCACTGCCTCCTGGGGCCTGGCCGTGGCTCTGCTGCCCATTGGGGCCTGCTGTGCCACCTGCTGGGGCCTGCCATGGCCCCACCACCTGCAGGGGCTCTGCCACCTACTGGGTCCCGCCACCCACCATGGCTCTGCTGCCTGCTAGGGCCCGCCGCAACCCCATTGCCTGCCAGAACCCACTGCAGCTCTGCTGCCCACCACGGCTTTGCTACCTGCCAGGGCTCACTGCCCACTGAGGCCTACCACAGTCTCCCCACCCACTGTGGCTCTGCTGCCTGCTGGGTCCTGCTGTGGCCCTGCAGCTTGCTGGGGCCCGGTTGCGGCCTCGCCAAGGCTCTGCCACCTGGCAGGGCCTGCTGCCTGCTGTGGCTCTACCACCTGCTGGGGCCCACCACCCGCTGCAACTGCACTGCCTGCCAGGGCCCACCACTTCTCTGCCCCCCGCCGTGTCTCTGCCACCTCCCTGCTACCTGCTGGGGCCTGGCCACAGCTCTGCCACCCAAGGGGGCCCATTGTGCCTCCTGCTGGGTCCTGCTGCAGCAGCTTCCACTTCCTGCACTGTTCCCCACAGCCCCCCCTGCCACCACGCTGCTCCCTGCTGCTCCAATCACTCCCTGCAACCACCACTTCCAGCCACTCCCTCCATCCAATCTTACCTTACTTTCCACTCGGATGGTGGGAGGGGGAACAGCTCCAGGGGCATGAGGCCAGAAGTCTCAGAGGCTTCTGGTTGGGGGCTGAAGGTGGGAAGGGGGTGGAGGAGCTGGGTGGAGCTGGGCTAGCCTTCTTGCTCAGCCACAGGCTCCCACTTGGTTCTGCTGCTGCTGATCACCTGTCATCTTTGACAGGCAGCCATGGACAGATAAAAATTAATTTTCTAAAACTTTTGAAGGTCCTGCAGGCCAGATGGGCCAGATGCAGCCCATCAGCCCATCCTATGGGCCATATTTTTTGCACCCCTGGGCTAGGGGGTCCAAACGGCAGATGGGTCCCTCAGTGCCCTGCAGGAGGGAGTCCCCCACCACCACCATCTTGTGCCTCCTCTTGGGGGTGGCAGCTTGCTGCTTACCTTCCTTCTCCTCTAGTGTCACCTTTGGAGCCTCCTTATGTGTGGGGAGGGGAGCCATACCTGTTTTGCAGGGCCAGGGGAGGAGCAGCCATGGCCCTTTCTTTCCTGGAGTGTGAGGTATCTGTCTTTCAGGTAGCTCCAGGTGCTTCTTTGTGGTCAGCCTTCCTGCTGGCCACCATCTCTATCTCCTTCTTTTCTTCCTTCTTTTGGAGAAGGGTCTGGCAGTTGCCATCAATGAAGTCTTCAGGTTGCAGGTATTTTTGGCACTCTGCCCAAAAACATTGCTGACCCCTGGTATATTCCATTGTCATATGACTGTGATGCCTGACTTGGATAGGTATGTTTTAGTTTAATGGCATGTATTATTTATTGCACTTCTTGAGGTTCACCTCACTGCCATACGACTTGATCATATTTTACCAAATATTTTTAGAAATCATGTCACAGTTTTTTGTTAAACAAAGATTTATCTGCATGCTTTTTACCTTTGAGGAACATCTTCAGTTAGAGAACTTTTTATGAGAATAAAAGGGGCAGTAGAGAATCCTTCTCTCAAGAAACACTAATACCTTTTGAATAATGCTGCTGAAAAAGAAAATGGTTGTACAAAAATGTGAATGTTGCTGAGAAGGCTACAAAAAGCCTAAGACTTTTAAGGCAGCCACTCTATCATTCAAAATAGAGAAATCACAGCTTAACCTATTTATTACATTTCCTATGGTTTCAATATGTGATCAAGTTGTAAGAAAGGTTTATTCAGAGTAACGCAATCTACCACTACACTTTTTTGAGGGGTATAGTCGACTTCTCCACATTTGTGGTTTTCTGGCATACAGGCAAAAAAAAAAGTACTATATCTACTGAGCCACAAACATTTTAAAGCAAAAAATAAAGAATATAGCTTATAAACTTTGTGTTTATCATAGAAATGTGGTGGTATTTTTGTATTTTTATGACACTGCTAAGTGATGAGTATTCATTTGTGCCACCTAGCCCCAGGTGCCCATCATAAGAGTGTAGCTGTTAATCATACACTGATCTCCTTCCCTAAGCCTAAACAAGAAACGAGGGACCACTAAAAACATGCTCTCTTTCATTAAAGAGGAAATTATTACCATATATTTTTGTAATAACCAATAACATTTCAAATTACTCACATTTATAGCTTGTAATCAAGTTTATGCTTAACCTCTAATCCCTGTGAAGTAGGTAATGACTGGTTTGTTAGTTAACCACTCATGGGAAGTTAAGGGCAGTTAACAATCTACCAAGCCAGTCATTAACTACAATAGTTACTGATTTCTCAGGTGTTACTTGCATTATAAACTCCATTCTAGGGTATGTAACAGAAATATTAATTCACAAAGAAAAATAGCGTATTTCAGTTACTGTGCTATTACAGACTGCAAAATCTGATAGCTTTGTGACATAAAATGACCAATTTTTCTCCATAAACAGTATGCAGAACACGAGAAATAGTTATTTTTTTGCATGTTTAGGCTATGTGCATGGGTCCTTCTGGAATACACATAGTAACAAGTATATTAATGGGATCAGTTCAGACATATGTGGACAGAGTTTAAGGTGCTCATGGATGAGATTTTCTTATGATGGGTAAATATGCTGTCCCTCTGTAGCACTCAGTAGCCAATAGCAATGTCATGGCACTGGTGTATTGTGGTATAACAGATGATGATTCAGCATGAGGTGTGTGCCTTCTATTCAAATATTCATTTTAAATCCATATTATTAAAACAGCATTTCTACAACACAACTCTGACACTAAAAATATAGGAATGACTAGTTAGGTTCTCAAGTGTGTCAGATTTGGGGATGATGTAAAGATTAAAAGTGAAATCAATGTAACAGCTTACCTGAATGTGTTCTGAAAATAATTTTAATTGGCCAGCATATCTGCAACAATACTGAATTACTGAAGTATTCAAGAGTGTAGTAGAGAGCATAAAAACTTCTTGTGTTTTTACATTTCTCCTTGAGCTTAGGTAACCATATGTGCATAATGAGAATACACATAACATCAACATATTTCATTATATCAAAATATTTTCAGTCAGTAAGAAATTTGAGTAAATATTTTGTATTTGAACATCCATGATTGCTAGAGACTTGACTATACAAAGTGCAACTTGTGAAACTGGTCTTTTTGTAGTCTTTTACAATGATGTACCTGTAAGCTAGAAGGTGTCCGATTTATTAAATACTTCCTATGCAACCCATGATCCATAGATCTGGATTAAGTCTACTACTTTTTATATTAGGCAGGTGAGATAACATGCTTTTTGTCCAACTCTGTGTGGACAGTTTCTCCATCTGTCAGGCTGTGATCAAAGGAATGCATGATATCTGTCCTGACATAGCTGGACCTCTCTTCAGAGGCAGAAATATTTGAGTTAGATTTTGGAACCACTCCTTGTGTAGAACTGCCTTTGCTTTCAATGGGAGACCTGTGGACAAAAGACCTAGGGTCTTGTCCCTAATCACTTCTCAGGCTTTCTAGCTCAGATAAAGTGAAGCATCAGTGTGTGGCTGACAAAGTGCTCTTTTCTGTTTTCTATGGATTGTACTTCCTCATTTAGCTCCTGGTCTTATTCCCCCTATTCTTATAATTTATATGCTGCCAATTCCACAAAGCATTTTAAATTTCTAATGAAAATTTGCAAGTATTAGAATAAACTGAACATGATTTTGAATGGAACTTCTTTTAATATAGGTTCTTTTAAATGCAGTGCTATAAACTCATAATAAAACATCATTTAGAGTTTAACATTTAATTAGCAAATTCCACTGAGTTTTTTAATTTAAGTGAATTTAATGCTGGATTCACTGTACTGGAAAACAGTCTTGCAGCTTTACAAATCTGCCAACTCTAAGTACAAAAATGCAATGCAATATCTTCAGAAACATGCTACACAGATACAGCAGCCCTGACCTAGAGCAGCCACTCCAGTAAGCAATGGGTCCCTTTTAGCTGTGAGTCCCTAGATGCTTTCAACAAGGCATCTAATTGAGGCTTATTGTGGTAGTATGTGCATAAAGTAGAATCCTCCCCAATTGATACTGGTCTAAGTCTACTAACTCATTTCATATATGCCATCGAATAGCTGTCAAATGGTAATGACAATAGGTCGCTACCAACTTGGCCCACATTGGAACCAGTGACCTAGAGGTGAAAGGCTGCTTCTGCCACTATCAATCCCCTGAGCCATCCAGTCCCTCCTCCAAGTGTCTTCCACTAAAAGTTCCACCCAATAAATTGTGATTTCATTTAATGCAACATCAGATCTTGTAAGAAAAATATGCTGCTGGTATGTCAGTGAGAGTCCTTTGATTTGTATTTAAACACATATAGCGCTACTTTATATTAGTACCACATTTTTATATCTTGCATGTTATATTGCTTAAAGATAGCTGTATTCAAACTGAAGTTTTGTATTTCCAGGTGGATCTCCTGTACTGTATGTCTCTTTGAGGGAAAAATGCAAGTTCAAGCCACAGATTATCAGAGAATTCCAGCCAAGCAGCAATTGCATTGTGATAATGCAGTACTTTGTTACTGAACAGGTTTAGAACTGATATCCTCATTATGTAGCATATCATGAAATGAATGTTACTGTTAAGTATAAGGACAGGACATATTAGTGGTATCTTTTATTACACAGTCTTCATTATAAAAGAACAGCTAGTGCTAAAATGTTATCCATTTGATAGGTATAGGTACATTGTTCTTGTGCTGCTGGCTCTGATTAAGGCTAGGATAATGCACAGTTTCTGCCTTTTATGTCCATCAGGAAACAAGACAGACCAAGGTAAAATAGATGAGCATATGTTGGCAACAGATTAAAAAGACCAGTGGTAAAGTCCATTAATAATTCTCATATTTAGGATTTGCTCTGTACTGTACTTACAGAATCTACAACATTTAATCTCCTTTCAGAAAGACCAGCTGAGAGAACCTTTTTCCCCCTCTGAGTGATAGGCCTAGATTTTCAGAGGCAGCACATTTGTCTGTCAGAGCTCTTGGCTGGTGTGGTGATTTAGTTTCCGTCAAATGATGTTGGTGTCCGGTTGATGATATAGCCTTGCTGGATATGGGGAAATTTGTTACCTTTAGCTTTGACAGGAAGATAATTGCTGATGGTTAACAGAACTGTGCAGAATCCATTGGTTTTGTAGCAACACAAGCAATGGAATCTGCTTCAAGAAGTCACGGGTTTTTTTATATAAACTTCTGTAGGCAGGCTTTTCAGAAGACATTTTATTTTGTATTACCATGAAGTGTATCTGTTTTCATTAACACTGGAAGCTTATTAATCTGTCTAATTGGGAACTGTCTTCCTATAACAGGCTTGACAATGTAACCTTGTTTTTTTGTCCTACCTAATGGGTAAATAGCATTGGGTTTTTTAAATTATTTTGAACCCTTGACAAAAGAAGGGATTCAGGTTTGCCTTTCCCTTTACTGATTTAGGTAGAAATATATAAATAGTCCACAACAATTTTCTTTCATGCTATCCAGTCAAGTGACTAAAATCACCTGAATGACTTGGATTTGATGAAACTTAACATTTATTCAGATAAAATAGTAAATGCTGAGGTAAAGGAGTCATGTGTAAGACCTAATTTTTGTTTGTTTCTTTCTTTTTAATGTAAATAGTTATAGAATTGAAATAGAAGAACTTGCCATAAATTATGATCAAGCCTTACAGTTTTGGTTGGAAATATTTTCAAATCCTAAACTGCTCTCAAAATGTTCAGGACAATTGCTTCCATCAGGTTTTTTTCCTCAAATACAAGACTTCTTGTTATAATTTGAATTAATTTTTATCAAAGTAGGTTAAACTTCCTTCTGTCTTGCTACTGCTGTCATGGGAATAGCAGTTTGGCTCATATTTGTCTTCCCAGGTCTGGGCCATAAAATGGAAAAATAGCCTAGACTATTTAAAGCTTAGTAACTGAACAGAGAAGAAAATAAAATCCATCTCTGGAGTATCAACAGGTATCACCTTGGGAATGTTTTGAAAATTATGTCAAGGTTATCTCCAGGTGTTTCCTTCTCTGAATTTTTTAGGTACTTCCGAGTTGTTTTAACTTCTGTGCTTCTGGGATGTGCTTCTGCTTTTCTGTATGGATGAATGTAGTATCTGTGCATCTGCTTGTGTCTGCCCACATGCAAAGTATATATACAAAATACATATTGACACTTGTTTAATAAAAATGACAAATGAAGTTAGGTGTTCTTTTTTAACTGGGTGCTTAGCATTTGCTCAAGTACAATGTATTCTTATTTCCCTTGTTAAGATGTTTTTCTTTCTTTTTTCTTTTTGTTTTTTTCATTGTTTAACCTTCATCGTATCATTCCTATTCTCCTTTAATACCTCCTTTCTCACTTTCAAGTGTATCCCATCGTGCACTCTCTTTATCTTACATATCAAAGTCTCTTTCTCTGCAAACATTCATTGCTTCCAGTTTTTCTTTTCTCCTGCTCTTGCTTGTGGTCCTGGGCCTGCACTTGGTCCAGTGCCAGATTTAGGATAAGCAAGCTACAGTTTAGGGCCTCACAATTTAAAAATTTGAAAATGACGGTTTTTTAAACTGGCACTGCAGCCAGTTGCAGAGCTGGGGAGGGGTGGGGGGTAGCAGCAGCCGGTCCTGGAGCACGAGCCGCACACAGTGCAGCAACACAGAGTGCATAAGGGAGGCAGCAGCAGTCACATGCAAGCTTCCCCTACCACTTCCAGGCCAGCGGGGGGAGCGGCGGCCAATCCCAAAGTGTTGTATTGCTGCTTCCATTTAGTAACTGCTGATCTGTGTAATTGCTCTCGTGTTGCTGTAGATTAAAAGTTTTCATATATGCTAATAAGGAAATCATAAAGTATTTTAACTTGAAAGTATTTCATAATGCAAATAGGCTTATTGCAAGATATATGTTTTAGTTAGATTATTAGTTTTTCATTACACCTTCACCTAAGTATATATGCAAATATAAAGCTTTAATATTTCTATTTTCATTGTCCTTTCTGTTACAATAATACACTTTTTTTGGTAATGCTATGGGGCCTTTTAAACTTGACATAGTTTAGGGCCCCAGTGTATCATAATCCAGCCCTGACTTGGTCTTTCTCTCTGTGTCACTTGGAACTTCTTTCACAGATGTGTTGGAGCCCAGCTTATTTTATGCTTATAAGTATGAGAGCTGGTTGGTTTCTGTGTCACAGAAGCTGGTAGGCTAGGCCTCAAATACATATTAGAGCAAGGGAAGGATGTGGAGCTAACAGTTTAAATAATCTTACCTGGACTTCCTGCCCCCATTTTTTGATGATGTGGATCAATAGGTGATGGAAGGTAGGGTGTGTATGGCCTGTCTCCTGGTCAAGATAAGGAGCCAGTAGCTATGCTGATATTCTTAGCTCAGTTAAGCTGCCAAAAGGCAGACATGACCAGGAAGCTGCTAAATCATAGATCCCTTACCAAGTCCTTGCTGGTTTCCAGGTGTGCATTGCTACCTGTGTCTCTGGCACTCTACATTTCAGGATCAATTGACTTGCTAAAATTACTGGAAGCAATATAAGATGGCCAAATAGTGGTGAAAAAAATGAAAATATTTTATTGTGGAAAAAAATTGAGAGATGAACAAGTGTTCACTAATATGAAGAAATTACTCATCCATCTTTGTAAGATGGGAAAATAAGATAAGTAGACTCATTTGAAGTATCTCATTCAAAAAAGTATGGAATTCACTAATTGATTAGAATATTCTTTTACCACATCTCAAAAAACAACTTTTTGTTTTCTTTTAAGTGAAGTGTGCTAACATTTTTTCTTTCCCATGCATTCTGATTCACACTAACACTACACATTACAGACTGCATAATAACTGCAGAGAGAGGGAAAAGTAGGATTTTTCAGCTTTTAGTTTATTTCGGAAGATATGGCATCTGAGAGTATTGATTAGCTGCTGCTCTTCTGAAAAGCATGAGTTGCCTGTAGCCTCACCTGATATATGACTTATTTCTCAAACTGACCAAAATACCTTTTGAATAACAGAGTAATGTATCCTGTCTTGTCTAGGACTAGTGTAGTAGGTAAGAATATGCACATTATGGTGGGAAATAATGAAATAAGGAGAGAATGTAATTAAAAATGTCATGTGCCAGCAACTCGGCTTTAATGACTTTTAAATAGCTTATAGGAAGGAAGAAAAGTATATTGTATTCTGGAAGAGATGTCACTAAGAACTAAGATTAGAAAAGTTACTCTAAAACACTTAAACTCTTCCCCCCCTCCCACCAAAAATGTTTAAATTGTATGTTGTGCTTCAAATTTTAGGTCCCCCCACCCCCGCCACTGAATGTGCATCATTTTATTTTCTTCACTTGGTTTTACCACTGTGACCTCATGTTGTATTTTTTCTGAATGACAATGAAAGTAATTGAAAATATTGATTGGCAGTACAGTTAAGTTGTCAACACAACCATTTAATTTGTCAGGAGGACTTGTTAAATTGTCAAAAATCATATAAAAAAAACTCCTTCAGTCACTGATGATATACATTAGAGATGTTCACAAATCAAATGGGCCATTTTTGAGATAAGTGTTGAAGAAAAATTCTGAAATGGTTTACTCCAGATATATTTTTTTCGGTCAGATTAAAAAAAGAATATATCCAAAGAATACCTGGCTGGTAAACATTTTCAGTAGATTACCTTGGGGACCAGATCCTGATGTCTTGTTTCCTGTCTGCTGCTTGTAACAAACCTCTTCAAAGCTGTTGGTTATGCTTTGTGTGAGGTTTTTTTTGTTTGTTTGTTTGGATTCTTGGGTCTGTGTGCGCACGTGTAACTTGTTTTGTGTGATTTATGCATTCTAAGTCCGCTGTAGGAAAAGCAACTTTGTTTTCAAATATATAGACATTTGCAAAGTTCCTTTTATTTATTTCCTCCGTACCTCCTACCTTGGGTAGCTAAGTATAACTGTTTTGAACAGTTGTGCCTGAGAGAAAAGTAAGGTGTGTTAAAAAGAGTTAGGAAGAGAAAAGAAAAGAAAGAAAACAGGCACCAACTTTCTTCTGCAAAGTATTGCTTTAACATTGTTATACTGATAGCTTGTTTCTTGTGGTGGGATTTTCCAAAGTGCCTCAGACATTTAAGAACACTTTCTATCAAAGAGATTCAAGGGAACTTGTGTTTCTAACTACCTGGGGCCCTTTTGAAATTCCTGCTATACATCTTCCTTTCTTGGGCCATTTCCAAGTTGTTGATTGGTCTTATTTCCCATGATTTTGCTCAACTTTACCCTCTATTTTATTGCTGCTGTCTTTTTTTTGTGCGTCTAAATTAGGGAAATGGAATGGGGATAGCTTCCATTCCTGAAAGTCCCCAAAATATGGAACTTCAGAATTGTGACTTTCAGGCATACATTTATTTCAAGCAGTTTTGAAATTTTTCTTTTTCCATTTTAGCTCATATAATGGGTCGTATAGTAAGGCCTTGACAATCAAA
This sequence comes from Alligator sinensis, assembly GCF_000455745.1. Taxonomy (NCBI): domain Eukaryota; kingdom Metazoa; phylum Chordata; order Crocodylia; family Alligatoridae; genus Alligator; species Alligator sinensis. The sequence goes on from NW_005841852.1 coordinate 4,306,577, forward strand.
GGGGGATGAGAAAACAATCTCTAAAGTAGTTTTTGTATGATATCTATAGGACATGAGCATATAATACATGATGGTGTATAGTAGAAGAGAGAGGTTTCATTGACAGTTGGTCTTTGTACATTTGCTCATGCTCCACACATGCCAAAACCTGGAAATGAGGCAGTAAACTTTCCCTGAGAACACTCCCTTGCAGGTGCCTGGAAGATCAGTCTCCAGCATGCTTGAGAACACTGTGAAAGCAGAGTGCATGCGTGTGTGTGTCCACTTACTGAAGATGATTGGAATAATTCAAGCTGGATCATCTGAAACGCAGGCAATACAAACTTTACAGTGCTCATCCCCATCGTGTGTTCTCAAAATAGATGGACAGTGTAGTGTGTGTGTGTGTGTGTGTGTGTGTGCGTGCGTGTGTACACATGAAAGCAAGAGAGTGAAGCATATACTAGCTTAGCAAAACAAGGAAATGTGCCCATCTATGCACAAAATGTATTTTCATCCTTCACCCTTCTGAGTGGTGATAATGAACAAACTATAGTTCATTGTACTGGTCCATCAAAAGCCTGTGATCCCTCACAAGTGGAATTTTGTAAGGCTGCGGTAAATTGTGTAGGTTTTTTGGTTTGTTTGTTTTTAATGGGGAAACCTTGTTCTTTTCTGTTTAGTTTTGGACCTCGGGTGTGGCAGATTACTGTGTATTTCAAAGTATCTATGGTATTTTACAGATCTGACTTAGTTTTTATTAAACAGGATGGGGAAATTAAAGCCAATTTTTCTGCATAAACAATGAATCCATAAGTGAACAATCATTTAAGAGAGAGCCCAGGTCAGACCCTTTAAGCAACCAAAGTAGTACAGATGGAAACAAAAATAATAAACAAATTAGTACTGCGGGGCATGGGGAATAGTTAGCAGTGATAGGTCGTCTTAGATCTGAGAGTTTTTACCCTTAGTATGTTGTTGCCTTTTGGAGCAAAAGGTGGATGCTATTAAAAAAACAAACCCTACCTCTCCCACAAAAAAAATCCCAGCCTTTAAAAAGCTACTGTATTTGTCTATAAGCTTTAATTATAGAAGATGATGAGAAAGGCTGCGTGTTTTATAAGCATGTCAAATTAGCCATGTGTTCATTATATTGGGAATTTTACATTTTAATTATGATTTGTGATGTCCAAATTATAGGTCGGCCTGTATGCCTTTGTTGTAGTGGCTTTCTCATATCTATCTGTTCATTTGAGCTTTCAGATGATCTGTAATATTACTTTATTCTAATAAAATTTTAAACTCATCAAGTTAGGACAAGGAAATTGTTCCTGGATTGGTCCCCCACTGAGCTCCAAGTAGTAAGTGGGGAGGGGAGGGTTTCTTTCTCCATACAAAAGTGCTTGTTCTGCTTGAAGGAGGTAGAGAAGCTTTGTGTCAGAGTTATGACATAGCAGAGTGAAACTGCACTAACCTGAATGTTGAAGTATCTTGACCTTAATTGTTCAGGACAGGGACAATCAATCTTGATCCCTGGTACAATCTTGCTATTCTGAGAAATCTAGTTATCTTTAGGCACAAAATCTTGGTTATTACTGATTAGAAACATTTCAGCTGAGATCTTTAGGCAACAATGATTAACATATACCTTCTAAAAGTAACTGTTCATTGGTGTCCAATCCTGTAAGAGGGCCCATGACATCAAAGTCTGTTGAAGTCACTGGAGCTGTGGCTGCTCAGCTTCTTAAAGTATTGGTCCCTTATTAAGTAACAAATTCACCTAGACACAAAAGCTTTGAAAAGCAATCCTACTCTCCCCCTCCCCACTCCTTCCACCCACATCACCCTCTCCCCTCGCCCACATGAATAGAATGGTAAGGGTCCTTTGATTATGGAAAGGCTAAGAAGTAAAGTTTATTTAGTGCAGAATATGCTGATTAACACTTTCCAGAGATGTACTTTCTGTAGGACATACCATAAATCCATTATCTATGAGAAAAAAGTTCTCTCTTTCAAGTGCTTGTTTCCCCTGCATAACTTAAAGGGTAACAATTCTGATTTTGCAACTATCCTTCAATAACTAAGATTTTTTGGAAGTTGCCTGTGCTCAAAAATAGTAATTTCACAAGATCACCTTGTGAACTACCTTGTGGCTTATAAGAGGAGAAAATTTGGTAAGAGTACTGATAGTCATATATCAATTGATTGAGAAATGGCTAATGAAAATGCTTTCTGTTAGAGGATACCCAATGTTCAGCTACCGCTTAGACTTAGAGTGCCCCTGCTGAAATAACTAATTGCGAAACCCTGCAAAAGGTGATGATGAATGAGAAAAGGTATCCATGGGCCTTGCTGAAGAAGTGGGAGCCCCCTCCCTCCCCTTTGAACTCCTTTGAACACACCTTTAAGAACTACTTCATAATGCAAGTAGTATTAGAGTGATTTTTGTAGCTCTGATAGTCCAGAAATTATGCAAGAGACAAGAATTTATTTGCATAATATCTTTTATTGGACCAATTACATAGTTGGGATAGAGTTAGACAAGTCTTCAAATGCAAGACATTCTTCTTTAAGTCTAAGGGAGAAAAAACACAGTGGACACATCCACATGTGCAATTAATTTGAAGGAATAAACTCCCGTGCTTCTTGCACCAAGTTTATTGCTCCCATGCCTGTCATTTGAATGTGCGCCCGGGACCCCAGCACATTGAATCAGGTCAGAGCAGCTCTCACTGGCAAGGGGGCCAAGGGGTCAGTCTGCCAGCCTGGGGCTACTCCAACCCCGCTCAGTGTGCTGTGGTGGGGCTGGCTGGACATGAAGCTGCTCTAGTACGGGGCTAGCCAGCAGGCAGCCCCTGTATTGAAGAACTCTCATGACCCAGTCAGATGCATTGGGGTCTATACATATACTGCTGCACATGAAAAAACACCACATCAGGGTAGTACTTGTATTTACTGTTGAGTTAATTAGTTTATAGCTTAATAGGGCTGCACATATAGATGTGCGGCCTTTACTGTGGAGCTAATTAGGAAACTGCAGTACATGTCTCATGTAGGCGTGCCCAGTGATAATCATAGTGCAGCACAGATGCTTATGATACTGGCATGCATTTGCACATGTGTATTGCTCTGTACATGTACAGATCTGTATATAGCAATCTATAACAATATAGATATAGCAGATGGAAAGATCTGTTGACTTTTGTAGTCCATCCCATTACCATCTCAAGATGGTCCCCTGCAATGTATTTGTTAGTACTAGCTGTAGTTTAGTTTGAAATCCTGGAATCTTGTGGCAAACTATTAGTTACTGCCAGGTCTACAAGTTGGCTTAAACAAGACAGTTGTAATAAAGATATTGTATGCCAGTGTCCCAGGGGGACACAAACGGAGGTCCTGAAACACCCTTCCATGGTGGGACCCAAAGCTGGGGTGAACTGCCGAAAGGAAAAAACAAAAAGCCCTAAGGAGGGGGATCACTTACCTTCTATAGGAAAAGCTGTGCTGAGAAGAGCTGCTGGCGCAGTTCATCAGCCACTTTTATTTGCTGCTGGGAGCAGCGCCGGTGGATGACGTCATTGAAAACCGCTACCTGGCTGATTTAAAAGCTGGCGGTGGGGAAATGGGAACGGGGGCAGCCACGCTGGAGCCAGAAGGCGGCAAAGCTGCTTCCCAGGTTACTGGACGGCAGGATCACCAGATGTGCAGGGGGCCAGACGGGGACTCACAAGAAGGGTCCTGGCTCCCCTAAAGGGATAAAAACCTGGCCCATCAGGACAGCTGGGCCAAGGAGGACAGCGTTGAGGGATTCTGACAACCACAGATGCTGGAGTTATGAATGGGGTGGGCTGAGGCCTGAACCCCTACTTTCCTTTTCTTTTCTCTTTTTTTTTTGTTTTATGTTAGCACCTTGAAGGGCACCCAGTGCCTGAACCAGGGAAGGCATCTCCAGTCAACCCATAGGTCAAGAAGAGGAGTGGAGGCAGCTCCGTGGAACATGATGTCTCGAAGATAAGAGCAGAGCAGATGTTGAGACAGGACCGGTCCCACACCCCGTACACACCCGGGGGCAAAGAGAGACACCAAGGGACAGGCAAGAGGGGACGAGCAGGAACGAACATCAAAGAGACAAGCCGGCGATCCATCACCTGGTTGTCCTGAGGGTTGGCATATGGCTGGGGTGTAGGGGAGGTGGAGCCCCAAGAATGACCACAAGGGGCAGTGCCTGGTCTGCAAGATTATGTGAGGGAGAGTCCTGCTACTGAAGGGAAGATCAAGTCGTGGCAGGTGAGTGTTGGGCGGGGGGGCCCTCGGGGGTGAATGCAGCCCAACACCCAAGTCCCGGGGACACACCCTGCCTGAACTGGGCATGCGCTGTATGGCTGCTAGAGAGCGCCTATACCAAACCAGGTGGGTGCAGCCAGCCTGACTAATAATTATCTCAGTTCTCCTTAAAACACATGCCCTAACCTGGTGTGAAGCCACCTTGGGTTGAAAACTGCATCTGATATTTTTCTCAAGTGTTTGGGTGCAGGCAAAAGTGCAGTTCACAGTTGTAACTCAGAACTATTTGTTGGCCCCCAGGGAAGGCTGAAAATCCTCCAGACTGAACTCCTTCCACTCCCTTTCCCCCCTTTCATTCTGAAAACAGGAACAGGCTGGGAGCTTGGCAGACACAAGTTACAAAAGATGCCACATTTTGAAATGTCTTTATCTGATGCCTCATGCAATGAAGGGTCAGATTTTCATCCAATCGACCATTTTTAAGCTGTTTGCAGCTGTGCACTTGTATTTGGTCACAGCTATAAACTACTTTCTGTGGCCAGACTGGGTGAAAATTGTCACTTCTGTCTGCATCCTTTAAGAGCCTAGCTAAAAACAAATGTCATATTTCTCTAGGGATGAAGCCTTTCATTCTGGGATTCTACAGATGTACAAGCTTATTGTTCCACTTAAGTACCTCTGAAGTACCAGTGAAGTAGAGATAACACTTCCCGCTCCCTGCCCCACCACCCCCTGGATTGCACGTGAAAAAACTAAAAACAGACCTAGTCTGAATACTCTAGACTGTGACTTGCATCAAAACAGGTGTGGAACAGTCATTTACACACACAGCTTGAATGGCAATTAAGCTGTATCTTGGTACTTCACAGGTATTTCACAGATACTTAAAGTGGGACAATGATTTTGTACCTCTGTAGGATCCCAGGATAAAAGGATTTGTCCCCAGAGAAACCTGACATCTGGTTTTAGCCTAAATGACTGTTCTGTGCTTGTTTGGATGCAAATCAAAGCCCAGGACAGTCAGACAAGGGCTAAGCCCCATGTCTAACAAGGTTCATTTGGAAAAATCCTGCTACTGATCTCCTTGTATAGCATGAGCAAACTTAACAAGAAATAGGGATAATTTATTATTGTATCCTAGTTTGTCACATATGGAGATCATAATTAGCATGCTATTTCTGCAAAAAGAGCATACAAAGATTGGGTACAGATGAAAACAAGAGGCTGGCTTTGTGTGTAGTTGGCGGGGGAACTAAGATTCGACTTGGAATCAATACCTGGCTCTGCTTTAAGTTTCCAGTATGACCTTGGGGAAGTCTCTTAATCTCCGTGTCCCAAGATTCTAGCTATAAATTGTGGGTACTGCTTCTTTCATCCTACCTTTATCAAATTTGCATATTTAATTATAATCTCTTTGAGCCAAGGGCTTTGTCTAACTATGTGCTAATGCTGTCCATGTCCCACCATACGGGTTGGATCTATTGCATATACTAGGAAGACTACAACATTTTGTTTTGTTTGTTTATTTATTTTGGAACCTTGGGTAATCTTCACTCTAGATTACAGAAGCGGCACACCAAAGAAATTGGCATTATTGTAAGGCTTGTCTACCTCAAAGGTTAAGCAATTCATTAACCCTGTAGTACCAATGCCCATAAATCTCGTATTAATTAAGTGAACATATTTTAATGTTTAGCTTCCACATCTTTCTAAAAATCAATACCAAATTTGTAGGTATATCATTGGTGATTTCTTACATAAAACTATTTTAGATATTTACTTTTCTAATATACAGAATATAATTAAGACTGATGTTGATAATCCTTTCATTTTTATGTTTACTTGTTTGTGAATGGCTGGTCCATGGCGCAATCAAATGTAATAGTAACCAAGTTTTCTGAATGACAAATAAGCTCTGAATTCCTACCAAAATGCCATTTTATTCAGCAGTGTTACTTTAGTTTTTTTTTTTTTTTTTTTACCAGTTAGCATGTGTGCTGTCATTGTTCTTTTTATGATTATGTCAGTGTGATAAAACCATATATCCAGCTGTCTATTTTATTTCTCTTCTTCTAAAATCTTGTGCTAAGTTTTTCATTGTGTCCTACATTTTTATATCAACTGCTCACTGGTTATATTCCCTTTAGGAACAAAGCATGTTCCATCAAAATATTTGACTTAGCCTTACTTTTGACTGTCCTTTGCTGAGGAACAGACTTTGAATATGGTTTTTTAAAATAATTTTACTGTAAAATAACTGACCTGCAACACTCAAAAGTGCTAAATTAGTGACAGTGCATCACACTTGGCCCTTAATTTCCATTTACACTTAGAAGTAGGTTAAAACTTTTATTCTCTTCCTTTTGGTGTGATCTTCAATAAAACTGAGAATGAAACAAGTGGACTTTAAAAAAAAAAAAATGGAAAAAAACCCTGTAGTACTGCAGTCTTTGAACCCAGGACTTGGTGATGAAAGAATATTGCATTAATTCTTGCACCATTTAGCCTCCTTATCTAATAGCACAGGCTTATTCTTTGTAACTAACAACAATGAAGGGTGCCTTTAAGAAATCTCCAGTGAGCACCGAGGCATTACAGATTAGGTCAGTAGAACTGCTGCTAGGTTGAGCATGATGGATGAGTGGGAGAATGAGTTTCTGCTGCACGGTATTGTGAAATCTTTTCATTGTCACCAACGGGCCTATGAGGGGCTGATGAATGAGGGAGCAAGTGTCAGAAACGCCCTTCCTTGCCCTGGTACACTTTTAATATCTCCCAGAGCTACAGGATGAGTATTGATAAAAGTAAAGTTTAAAAATAACCATGGAGTGATAGGTAGCAATGATTTAAGGAGAACGCAGCAATGGGGTTAGAGAGGGTTCATTTTCCAAGAGTGCACAGAAGAGAGGAAGCTGAACTGTGTGGATCAGAGAAGGAGCAGGATGCTTTTTATAAGAAGCTAATGTGATGAGGATGATGAGTTCCTTGATGGATGAGTTACTTCCATCTGGTTGCAGTATATGTAATAAATAGCTGTGCTCATGTTTGACCTCTCCCACTTACCAGGCACATCTTTCTCTTTTGGGATATCCAGGAGGGACCTTCCATTAGAGGTGGGGGGAAGGGGGAAGAAGAAGAAAAAAAGTGGTCAGGATACAGAGCTTGGTAGGTTTATGGTTTTGTGCAGGGGGTAAAGGAAAATGGCTTCAAAGTTACAGATATATAAACTGAAAAAATGAAGAGACAGTTATATTTCTTTCTATGTCATGTTGTTTTATAAAGAAAAATGTGCTTTTAAATGGTCAGCTTCCAGAATCAAAAATAAGCTTGTAGGAGTTGTTTGAAAATTCTTTTTACAGATTAAAATCAGCGTTGTGTTTATCTCTGTGTTACCTAAATGTTTCGAGTACATGTCATATTTGGGAGGCGCTGCTGTGTGTGTGTTGGGGGGCGGGGGGGGAGGAGGAGGGAGGGGATCTTCTCCAGCCTTCCTTGATCTAAGATTTTTAATGAGGGGACGGGAGCAAGACAACAAAAGGCCTTCCTTCACAGTAAGGGTTCTAGAAGGGATGTGTCCATTTAGAAGTTCAATTTAAACCCACAGGCATAGGCAGGGTTAGGGGATCTCCACACTTCCTTTTTTGGGCTAGGTAATCTCCATATTGGGTCCCAGAAACAGCAGATTATTTATTGTAGCCTTCAGATTTGTGCTGTGAATTTAACATTCAATACTAGGCTTTGTTGTTCCCAAAGCATAAGCCAAAATTAAAATCAAGCAAATGGGAAAACCCACAAACAAACAATCGAATAATAATACTCCCCCCCACCCCCCCCAAAAAAAAAAAAACCAAAAAAAACCCCCACCCCACAAACCCCTAATTTTCCCTTAAAATAGCATGGAAATTGTAAAGTTCTTCTCAAGGATCCACATTCCCAGTTTCAAAAACA
>NW_005841852.1:4319787-4329399 GCF_000455745.1 Alligator sinensis
TTGCTACAATGGGGTGAAGCCAGCAGGCAGCTTTTGTTCAGGTGTGTCTTACCTTATTGTACAGGGGTGTAGGTTGTAGTCGTGTTGGTCTAAGGACATAGGCAGACAAGGTTCCTTGGGTGAATCTGATATTTATTAGACCAACTCAAATAGTTGGAAAATAATTATTAAGCAAGCTTTCGAGTTCAAAAACCCTTTGTCAGGCTAAGGAAGTTTCAGCAGTTGGTGTGTGCTCTTCCTGGATGGAATGAAAAGTAAAGAAGCCAGCAGCTGGGCTGGTATGCATACAAGACAGGCAGTCAGTGAAAATGTAGATTGAGGAGTCAATGGGTGAGAGACAGACTGGGGGTTGCAGGGGGAAGAGAGAGAAGGGAGATGAAAGTGGAGAGATACCTGGGGAGTCAGATGTCAGGCAGGTTATAATGTGTCATAAATCCAATGTCTATATTTAGTCCATGATTTTTAGAATCCAGGAGGTTGATGAAGTGGAGTTCATAGGCTCGTCTCTGGGAAGTGTTTTGTAAGTTTCCTTTGAGCATCAGGACTGAGAGATTGGGGAGAGAGTGGTTTCTTGTGAGAAATGTGCCCCCACAGGTAATTGGGTATTTCTGTCTTTGATAGATTTCTGGTGTGCATTCATTCTGGTGCGCAGTTTGTTGTTTGGTCTCTCCTACGTATTTTCCACCAGGACATTTGGTGCATTGGATGAGAGATATTACATTTCTGGAGGTGCAGCTGTAAGGTCCAGGAATGCTGATGGCTCTGTTGCGGGGTGTAGTAATGATGGAGGTGGTGGAGATGTGTTGGCAGGGTTTGCATTTCTTGTCATGGCACGGTCTGGATCCTTTTGGTGTGGTCTAGACTTGAGGAAGTTTGCTTCTGGTGATGAGGGTGGCGAGGTTCGGTGCTTGTTTGAAGACTAGGATGGGTGGCTCTGGGAAGATCTTTTTAAGAATAGGGTCTGTTTGTAGTACGGGTTGCAACTGTTTGAGGATATACTTTTCATTCCATCCAGGAAGAGCGCACACCAACTGCTGAATCTTCCTTATCCTGATGAAGGGTTTTTGAACCCAGAAGCTTGCTTAATAATTATTTTCCAACTATTTGGGTTGGTCTAATAAAAGATATCAGATTCACCCGAGGAACCTTGTTTACCTTAATGTAGGTATTTTAGATCTTTATTTAACATGGTGTCATCACTTGGTTATGAAAAGTTCCATTGTCGATTTTGTCTGCATACTTTTAGATGAACCATTTTGTCTATGTAGTTTTACATAAACCATCAACTTCCATTAGTAACAAATAAAACCTTGGCATTGCTAGGTAAGTTAAACCAAGCAGTGTGTGTCCTAGGATGCTATTCCTGAAGAAAAAAAAATCCCCAGGTTTCATAATCATTCTGCAATTATACTATGGACACAGTAGAAGTACTCACTTATCTCATGTCTCAGTGGACCAATGTTTTTGCTTGATTGTTGCATGGAGCTGCCATGTGCAGCTCAGGATGATGTGGAGCCTAACCAATAGAAATGTTAATTATCTGCAGCTCTGAGACAGTGGGGGCCACACGTTCACCTCTGAGTAATTAATTGTCATATTTTCACTTGTGGGTGTGTCTGTTCTTCAACAATGGCAACCAGCTTTTTTGCTTTAGTAGCATCTTTAAAGTGTGCTCTAGCCCCCCCACTAGATCACCTGCCAAAGGGGACGGTAAGAGGCAATGTGTACTTCCTGCTTCTCAGTTTTTCTTAATTGCCCATCTAGAGAAAGAGTGCTCCTTCACAATTCCTGGTGGTCTTCAAGTCTCAGATACAATCCCAAGCTCTTGTTTTTTGATCACCTTTCTTTCTGAAAACACCTTTGGTAACCAGGAAAGTTGCTGAGAGTAATCTATCCTACCTTTTCTTTTTTTAGGGGCAATCTAAAACCTTTGGACTTAGGCTCAGCACCAGCCAGCACCTGCAGCCCTCTCCCCCTACAAATGCATCAACACCATGATGCAGTTCTATCTTGGCTGTCATCAAATCTATTTCTATGGGCTGAACCATCCCAATCTTAGTTGCATAGGCCAGGGTGATTCCATTGTGAATATGATCTTACTCAGACATGCTTGAAATCTTTTGGGTTCTGGCCATGTCCTTCTCTGTGATGGCCCAAGTCTGATTTCAGGTGCCTGTTGTGCCTGGAGGAGACCAACGGTGTTTCATCTCCTCAACCTAAGGATGAGAACAGTGAAAATAATCTTCAGTTCCTTGTCCTGGAGAAATGCCTTTGTTCCTTATCAGACCTAAGGTTGAAAATCTCAGAATGGCACTGTATTCCCCAGTACTAGAAACCATAATGTAACACGTGACAAAACTAGCACCTATCCCCAGCTGTGATCCAAATCTGGAAGCAAATAACTATATACATATATCTACAAATTCTCCTCCTTCTTCTTACTGTGCCTCCTCTCAGCACAGTAAGAGGGTCTGCCTGAAGGAGAAAAGACCTTTTGACCTCCCAGCCCGGGTAAGAGATGGATGATACACACCCAGGAGAAGAAAGGGATTCTGTAGCAGATACTTCCTAGTGCCAAAAAGAAAAGGCAACTGGTGACCAATCTTGGGCATAAAAACATTGGTCTTTATTATTTGTACAGTCAAGATCAAGATGATCACTGGCAGTAATAATTCTCCCAACGTCAAGAGGGTTGCTTCTCACCTCTTGATCTCCAGGATAGATGCTTCTATGTTGAAATAAGATGCTCCTACAAGAAGTCCTTTGATTCATGTTAGGACAGGACCATGTCAATATATGGCCTTGTTGTTTGGCTTCTCTACAGTCTCAAAAGTTTTCATCGGTGCTCTCTTAGTAGTGCCAGTCTGTATGTAGAAGCAGCATATAACAGTCAACCAGTTTGCAAGGTACAAGTAGTACCTTGGCAACCAGGGTACAGACAACCAGGGTGCAACTGCAAGGTGCAAACAGCTTGCAAAGGACTGTGACTTACTCCAGTTTGGGTTCGTAACCAACTACCAAAAATTACTCTGGTCCCAACTCAGATGGTCAAGCTTGTAGGGGTTGCCTCAAAATCTAAAAGGGTGTAGCTTTCGGGACCACGGAGCAAGATCATCCCTCTCAGTCAAGAGGTACCCAGAGATGACAGTTAGGACTTGTCAATCTATACTGAGGCATATGGTCTCCTGCATTTTTGTGACACCATGTGCCAGACTTCACCTCAGGGTCCTACAGATCTGGCTGCATGCAAGCTATTCCCAGGAAGGTACCTGCTGCATTGATTGCTTACTATATCCATGCTGGTGCTCTCCTTCCTCCTGTGTTGAAAGAATCAGAGGACCACGTGCAAGGGAGCACCATTCATACTTCCCCTTTCCAGCATTATGATAGTAATGGGAAGTTAGATCTTCTTCAGTTAGACCTCCATTTCCTCCTTGTCACATCCTGGGTGCTGGAAAGCTCTTGCAGTAGGAGCAAAATGTTCCACATAAAGGAGGCACATCTTATATCAAAGCAATTTGTCTGTAGTAGGAGGACTCAATTAAATATGATACCTCAGAAAATGGACAGGTTCATGTCCTGGTGCTAGGCTTTGGTTAGGTCTACTGTTTTAATGGTACAGGACTTAAAGCATAATGACCTTCTCAGCAGCTCAGTTAAATTATTGTTGGCAGCAATCTTGGCCTTCCACCCAACAGTCCTCAGATTCAGTAAGGAATCAAAACTCATGGCCGAGGTGATATGTTTCATTAGAACAACTAGATATTTGCAAAATACCTTCTTTATTTGCAAGCTTGCCAACACAGGCACCTTTCATCAGGCATAGGAGATTGCAAAGATTGTAAAAGTTCTCCTAGGTAGAAATTAAAATTCATATTTCACAGGAGTTCTGAAGGTATGGTAAAGTCTCCTGTTTGGAATGCACCATGGCAGACTTGGTTAATCTAATCAAAATGCTCCAGCATGCTGCAGTGTTTTAATAGAAATATTAAGTTAAAAGAAATATTTAAAAACCCTAACTGGGTATTTAGCCTTTAGTTGACTCATTAGAACAAGGTGGTTATTAGCTATACAATAACACAACCAAAGAAACTACTATTTCAGCTGTATCCAAAAAGTCATATAACTTTCAATTAAAAATGAAAAAGGGGAATATTTTGCTGTCACACTTGTGCATCTGTCTCACTTCTTTTGCATAGTGCATAGCTAACTTACAGAAATTATTGCCACAGGAGGTTGTAGAGGCAGATAATATAGCCAGGTTTTAAAAAAGTCTAGACGTGGATGTTAGCTCCATTAATGGGTATTCTCTGACATCCCTAAACCAATGATGTTGGATGCAGGAAGGTTATGACAGGAGTTAGATCACTTTAGATATATCCTGTTCATATATTCTTTCTCTAAACCATCTACTATTGCCACTTAAAGATAGGATATGAGGTTAGACGGACCATTGGTTTGATTTATTATGCACTTCTTACATTGTTGTGTCACTTTTTAGATATTAGTTTTTGACAGTTAGCAGAACTGGCCCTATGTTGGCGTGTGTTGGCAAATTAGGGATTGTTATTACGTCATTTTAGGTGTAGCCATTGGCACACTCAAAGGCAGTCTTCCTCAAGGTGAAATGCTCACATTACTGTAGTGTAATAGCAAATGATACTCCAGCTGTGCAGGCAGTGCTTTGGAGCATTGTGTGGACATCTGACATCCTGATTCCATCTCTGAATGATGACATCTGGCTCTTGATAGATTTTTGTTTCCTGTAGAGGAAGACTACTGCTTTCATCAAACTAGGCAAGAATTTGTTTCATGGTTTGATGCCAAAATAGGACAAATTGAACTCTGGACTTTGAAAAATAAGTTCTTCAGAAATTGTAAATGTACTATAAAGGATGGATTTGATGAACCAAAGATAAGATGTACGGAATACAGGATCTGACATTATTTATTGAATATTCATAACTTGATGGATTGATAAAAACATAGCCTGTTAAATTTGCAACCTTTTCCTCTGTATTTGCTTGCCAAAATATCTAACAGGAAAAGACATCTGCAATTACAAAAGGAAACAGGCATTCTTTTTAATTGTGTGCTAGCAAAGAAATGTATATAAGAAAGAATCTGGTACAATGACTATTCCCCAAGGAGAGAGAACAATATAGAGGAACAGAATAACAGGTACAAACTTGTATTATGCACACAGCTGAATAACGCTATGTTTAAAAAAAAAAAAAAAAAAAAAAAAGCAAAGTCAAGTTTTGTTCCTTGTTATGACAAAATCCTGTAGTAGAAGTAACGTGTGAAAGATGAAAGTTTATTGTGTTTCCCTAAAAGAACAATAATAAAGTTTTTAAAAAATGGCTAGTATTGCTGAGCTCATCTTGGAAGCGACTAAAAGTCACTTCCATCTAATGGCTGTTATGGTTACATGTGGAATGAGAGAGCAATTTTAGTCAATTTCCTAGTGAACACACATTAACAGCCTAGAGAATTTAGCCACAATTTGCACTATAGACATTCACATCACAGAGAACAGTCAAAATTGGCATGAATTCACAGGTGGAGGTTATATCCTTGTTAAAGTGACAAAAGGATAAAACTCTGCTCCCTAAAGCCCATGTACAGCAAACACACCTGCCTGTTTAGGTTCTGTCTGAGAAATGCATATAGTGAATGTCATAGTACTAACAAAGCTATTTGACCTTGAGAACCAAAACCAAAAGTAAAAAAGAAAAATAAATATTTCTAAACAGATATTTAGATCCCTTCCAATACATCTAAAAGCTCAATTGCTACTTTATATACCAATGTCCTGAATGCATTTGCTCCATTGAAATAAATTTCTTTTCCACTAGTTTCTGTTGATAATTCTAAAATGTAGTTATTCTTTTAAATTGATGCTTAAAAGGTACTGATATAGTTTTATTAACCTTGGGCCAGGGTGTTAATAATTTTCTGATTTACAGAATTTTTTTTCACATGGTCTAAAAAATAGCCACTCAGAGTAAATTATAATTATGTAAAATGTTGTTTTCTGAAGTTTAGACTTAATTTTTTTTAAATGACCAATAATTTTGGATCGTTTCAATTGCTGGATGCCTCAGCTGAGAGGCCTGAAAGGAGCTTGGTTTTCAGAAGGCAGATGTTTGGTCTTTTCTGAAATTCAAGATCCTTCTCAGAACTCCTCTATATATGCACATAAAGGTGCAATGGGATATAATGTGTGATTCACACAATCATGCCTCCTGCCACACCACACTTGCATAGCAGGAGGCACAACTGTGGGATGGTGCATTAAATACCATTGCACCTTATTTTTAGTACAGGGAGAGCCCAATCATGAGCTCCTTCTGCACCAGAAAGAAGCAAGCTCTTGTGGCTGGGAGCCCCTCAGCTGAGGAGCTCCCAGCTGTGGGGTCGCCTCATGCACCCCTTGCAGCAAAGTGATCACTGCTAAGGTGATCGCCCTGCCTCAAGGGTGTGTGAAACCCCCAGGGTAGAGGAATTGCTGCTGTGGTCATCTTCCTACCCTGGGAGTGCTTGAAACCACCCAGGCAGGGGGATCACCACAGCAGTGGCTTCTGCACCCTACCCCGGAGGGTGGGGGAAATCGGTCACACAGCCCTAGGGTGGGGAGATCATAGCCACTCCCCATAGCTGCCAGGCCCCAACTGGGTGTCTGTACTGGGAGGTAATCTGCGGGGCCCAGGTTCCACAGCTATGGGACTCTGGGACCCAGCAACTGCAGGGTGCTGCCAGGACCCAGCTTGGTGAGGTTCACCCCTGTGGCTTGGACTGTCCCTAGGGGGTGCAAATCAGGGTGACTGCCCCAGGCCCCGTGCTTATGGGGGGGGGGGGGTCCTGCAGAGCTGGGCAGAGCGGCAGGGGGGCAGATCTGGGAACAGCAGCGGCTCCGCATCCAGCCGCTCACTACCTCCGTCGCCCCCAGCCACTGCTGGCAGATTCTTCAGGGCCAGGGCCTGGGTGGGGACAGGACCACATAGGCTAATTTGCCTCAGGCCCTGCACCCTGCTTAGGTCACCTTTGCCTGTGACACATGCAAATTAAAGCTGGATAGCAACCAGTTTGAGAGCAAGTGCACATTTTCAAGGTCTAACTGTATAGCTGGTTGGAACTTTTTATTGTGTGATAAGTACTTTGCATATGTAACTGGTCTCAAGGTAATTGTACAATTAACCAATTAATTACATGATGCATAATGTGTGGAGGGGGCCTCAAGTTGGGCTTTCAAATATTAAGGTACAGAGCTAAAAAAAGACTACTGAGGTACTAGTCATTTTTAAAAATTTAAATGTTAGGCTTTTAAAAAAAAATTTTTTTTCTGCATCAACACTCGCATGTAAAACAAAAAAACAAAGTCGTTGCTTGTTTTTAAAGGGAAGAGTGCATCTAAAGCTTAAAACAAAAGTTATTCTTTTCTCTCCATGTTATGTTTGTGTGTCCAAACCAGAAAGAACTGACCTTTAAAAAAGAAAAGAGATTCTCAGCTTCAAGGCCAGGGGGATCAGGTGCTCTGTTATAACTTGACTTCCTACCATCTTAAAAGTAACAGACAGGAGTCCCAACAACAAATTAGTAAAATGGCCCACTGATAGTGTTTAAAACATACTGGGAAAAGTTCTCTAGAAATTATGGACACCTATACCAAAATATTTTCTATAACCTTAAATTTCTTTAAGGTTTTTTTTTCTTTCTACTGGAGCAGGATTTTTTTTCTTTCTTTGCATAGGATTAGCAGTTGAGGATAGGGAAGAGGAATGTTGTGAAGTTTCATTGTGGACATGCCTTGAACTGTTGTCAGTAAATTTCTCTTCTCTCTGCAAACTTCCTTGAATCTTCATCAGCCCTTTTGTCAGTAATTCTAGTGAGATTGGTTGGATGATTATGATGCAGTCTCTTAGAAGGGGTGTTAGGGGTTTATTTAGTGCTCATAGATTGATGGCTAATGGACTCAGTTGGCCTGTTTAAATGAAAGTTTCCCACAATATGATACTAAAGTGGAGGCCTTGAGTAAAGCTTTTATCACTGTTTCATGGTTCTCATCAAGAAATTCCCTTTCCTCTCTGGAAACTGTATTTCATGCTGTGTATTTCTAATCCAAGTGTTACATCAATCAGCAATCTAGTAGAAGTTTGTGGTTCTAACAAGAGCATTTTACATGCTGTGAAGTGGTTTCCTCGTCAGGCATTTATGTCTATCGTAGACTTCCATGAAAAATGTTTGAATTGGGACTTACCAGAATGTATTATGTTCAGCTTTCCTACTTAATATTGGAAAAAATTTGAAGGCTGTCTTTCATTTACTTGATCTTAAGTTGTATTTGCTTGACCTAAGAGTAGAATCCAAAAGCTTGTGCTTCTCTTGGGGCATTAAAGTGTAGACATAAGCAAACTACCTGGCAATAAAAGAATCAACTTCTGATTAAATATGTAAATCCTATTAGCAGTAGATCACAAAGTACTTTGAAAATTGTTATCTTCGAATTAACAATGGGGAAACAGACACACAGTAGTGAGACAGTTCAACCAACCTCACCCAGCAGGCCACTGTCAGCTCTCCTGTGTCTCTGGGTCAAGCCTGCATTGTTTCACCTATTTTGTGTTTTTTGGTTGTTGTTTTTTTTTGTCAAAGTAA
Source organism: Alligator sinensis (assembly GCF_000455745.1). NCBI lineage: Eukaryota > Metazoa > Chordata > Crocodylia > Alligatoridae > Alligator > Alligator sinensis. The sequence continues at coordinate 4,328,446 of NW_005841852.1, forward strand.
AGTATTTAATACAGATTCTTAAAAAAAATGCATTAATTTCATTTTACAATATTTCTTGATCAGTATTTGAGTGGGAGACCTATAAAAAAAGTCATGCAGAACAAGGTGTTACCAGTTTAATAGGTACAGGGATGTAGGTTGTAGCCATGTTGCTCTAAGGACATAGGCAGACAAGGTTCTTTGGGTGAATCTGATATCTTTTATTAGACCAACTTAAATAGTTGGAAAACAATTATTAAGCAAGCTTTCAGGTTCAAAAACCCTTCGTCAGGCTAAGGAAGTTTCTGCAGTTGGTGTGTGCTCTTCCTGGATGGAATGAAAAGTAAAGAAGCCAACGGCTGGGCTGGTTTGCATACAAGACAGGCAGTTGGTGAAAATGTAGATTGAGGAGTCAATGGGTGAGAGACAGCCTGGGGGTGGGGGGGAGAGAGAGAAGGGGGATAAAGTGGAGAGATACTTGGGGAGTCAGTTGTCAGGCAGGTTATAATGTGTCATAAATCCAGTGTCTATATTTAGTTCATGATTTTTAGGTTGATGAAGTGGAGTTCATAGGCTCATCTCTGGGAAGTGTTTTGTAAGTTTCCTTTGAGCATCAGGACTGAGAGATTGGAGAGAGAGTGGTTTTCTTGTGAGAAATGTGCCCCCACAGGTAACTGGGTATTCCTGTCTATGATAGATTTCCAGGGTGTGTTCATTCTGGTGTGCAGTTGTTGTTTGGTCTCTCCTACGTATTTTCCATCAGGGCATTTGGTGCATTGGATGAGATATATTACATTTCTGGAGGTGCAGCTGTAAGATCCAGGAATGCTGATGGCTCTGTTGTGGGGTGTAGTAATAGTGGGGGTGGTGGACATGTATTGGCAGGTTTTGCATTTCTTATTGCATGGTCTGGATCCGTTCGGTGTGTTCTAGGCTTGAGGAAGTTTGCTTCTGGTGATGAGGTTAGCGAGGTTC
>NW_005841852.1:4330075-4355036 GCF_000455745.1 Alligator sinensis
TTAAGATATATTGATGACATCTTCATCATTTGGACTGAAAACTTACAGTCTCTGATTGAGTTCCATCAGAAATTCAACAATCACCACCCCTCCATCCAACTTTCTCTGGAATACTCCAGCACCAACATCTCCTTTTAAAACACGCTGATCAGTATCCAGAATGATAAAATACAGACCATGTTATACAAGAAACCCACAGATCAACATACATATCTGAACAGAACCAGCAATCACCCTAGACGCACCAAAAAAGCTGATATACAGCCAAGCCCTCAGATACCACTGAATTTGCACTGAAGAGAACACCTGGGATTGCTACTTTACCAAGGTTAAAAAGGCTTTCACCTAACAGGGACACTCCTCCAGAGAGAGATCGCACATTTGAAAGAGCCACCCGGATACCATGTGAAGAACTGCTGCAGTACAGAAGAAACCCCCCCACAAATTGCACACCGCTGGTTATGACATATCACCCCTCCCTCAAACCTGTATGGAAAATCCTCAAACAATTGCACTCCATACTAGAAAGAGACCGTATTCTTAAAAAGATCTTTCCAGAGCCACCCATCCTAGCCTTCAAACAAGCACCGAACCTCATCACCAGAAGCAAACTTCCTCAGACCCAGAACACACCAAAAGGATCCAGACCGTGCCATGACAAGAAATGCAAACCCTGCCAACACATCTCCACCACCCCCACTATTACTACACCCCACAACAGAGCCATCAGCATTCCTGGATCTTACAGCTGCACCCCCAGAAATGTAATATATCTCATCCAATGCACCAAATGCCCTGATGGAAAATACGTAGGAGAGACCAAACAACAACTGCGCACCAAAATGAACGCACACCGGAAATCTATCAAAGACAGGAATACCCAGTTACCTGTGGGGGCACATTTCTCACAAGAAAACCACTCTCTCTCCAATCTCTCAGTCCTGATGCTCAAAGGAAACTTACAAACCACTTCCCAGAGACGAGCCTATGATCTCCACTTCATCAACCTCCTGGATACTAAAAATCATGGACTAAATATAGACATTGGATTTATGACACATTATAACCTGCCTGACATCCGACTCCCCAGGTATCTCTCCACTATTCATCCCCCTTCTCTGTTCCCCCCCACCCCACCTGTCTCTCACCCATTGACTCCTAAGTCTACATCTTCACTGACTGCCTGTCTTGTATGCACAACCAGCCCAGCCGCTGGCTTCTTTACTTTTCATTCCATCCAGGAAGAGCACACACCAACTGCTGAAACTTCCTTAGCCTGACAAAGGGTTTTTGAACCTGAAAGCTTGCTTAATAATTGTCTTCCAACTATTTAAGTTGGTCTAATAAAATGTATCAGATTCACCCAAAGAACCTTGTCAGTTTAATAGGTGGCACTCATTTTACAGTCGTTATTGAAATAATGCCTGAGAATTCTGAAGAGTAGGAATTGAATAACCAACACCTTTCTTTTTTAGTGTGACTGGAAGGGAATCATAGCTTCGTTCTAAGTTGTTTAATAATTTGCAAAATCAGGCTTGGCAGTACTGCTGTGCATGTTGATTTCAAAAGTAAAAAACTCATTAAAATATTGTTACAGATTTTCTTTGAGTGAGGAATATGGATTTTCCTTAAGTTGCTGGCGGAGTTTTGGAGAACTTTTTCGTTCCCTTCAAGCCTTTAGTAACCCCTACCACCAGTGCTGACAGGGGCATCAGTACCGTCTGCATTTTTTTTTTTTAAGTGTTATCTTCTTTGTTTGAGAAGAGTAATTTTTGAGGCAGCCATGACAGCTCTGTCATTTCACTCACACCTCTAAATTTCTCTTTCTGTTGTCAGTCAGGAGACAGCAGTCACAGAATTCTGATGATCATGATTGATGGCAAAATATATGAGAAATTTAAAAGGGGCATTGAACATTATGTCTAAAACAATCATTTTATGCTTTTATTTTTATATACTGTAAGTAGGTAGGAAAGCCCCTGTATGTTTACCTGTGCCTCAGCCATTTGTTTCTTTTAATCTATAGAACTGTGTTTATATATAATAACCTGTATGTTTGAGTATAGTTTAGACATTTTTAAAGAAAGCTGCTTATTCCTTTAGACTGCTCAGCGGTTATAGTATTTCTACCATTGTTTAAATCTTAACATTTTACCATTCTTCAAATTCCTCTTTTTCTGTATTTAAATGACTAATTTCCCATCAAACTCCAGGGCTTCAATGACAAGCAAGGAGCGAGGGAGTAATAGCAGGAAGAATCTGAGTCATATTTTTCCTTAAAGATCTTTATCTGTTCTAGGAAAATGAGTAATACACATCAATTATATAGTATGTAAATAAAACATTTAAAAAAATGAATTTTTCATATCAGCATAACTTGTGTAAGAAGGAGGGTAGGAAATACTAAAGGAATTTAGTATTTTTTTTCAGTCAGGTTTTTTTTTTCTTGGCATGTACTTAACTGCATTTTACGCTCCTAGTGAGCAAAAAATGTTGTACGAGTTGGAGCCTGCTCTCCCGGTCTGCTGCCAGGCTGCCTGCACGGGCTTGCTGCCGAGCTGTAAAGCTGCACAGAGCCTGGTGCTTTGCTCCATGGCTGTAGGGGCAGCAAACTAAAACTTCTTGAAGGAGTTGTAGTTTGCTGCACCCCAAGTCATTTAAGGTACATTATGCTACTGAATTTCCTACAGTAGCTGGCATTAATGCTCAATACACCGCCGACGTGTGCAAACACTGACACCATTAAAGTGGTGCAAAAGCATTTAGCCTACTTTAAAGTGTCGTGCGCACACGCCTCTCATTTTGTCTACAAATGGCCTATGGATCTAAACTACACCTCTTACAAAAATCCTCGTAACTTAAATTGATTATACCTCAGGCTTTTTAAATATCTGTACCTAGCCTTAGGATTTGCCAAAACATAGGGATTTGTGCTTATTGATTCACCCTGGCAATAAATGAAGAAGCAAGGAGATATCAGTGTATAGTCCCCACAGCAGAGCTGATTGGATGTGCTGGGAAGCTTTCCGTATGAGAACACAGTAGTGGTCAAACTTCCATATATGTACAACTCATTGTTGCTCTGTGGATCGCTGTGTTGCAGTCTCTGAGAGCTGCTTTGGAATGTTATGGCTCCAGTTCTGGACCCTGATTCAGTCACCATGTAAACCAAAACCCACATTTTGAGAAGAGAATTAAAAAACTGTCTAAGGCTACATCATAATCCTTGTAATATGTTCACAATAGAGTTTAATATATTTGGGCTACATAGGGGAAAATTTTGCATGTCCCTTGTCATAAGGTTGCATCTACAAGAAACTCTCACCAGTCTGGGATTGCCTTTCCTTTTCTGATTTCCTTGCTCTAAGTAACAATGCAAAGAATGTAACGTAAAGAGAACTGTACCTTTTAAGACGTAAATAACCCTTCTGGTGCATGGGTAACTGCAAACTTGAGTTTGAATTCAGAATCACAGTAAGAAGAATTGGTGGAATATTTTTAATGTTGCCATCAACTTATTTGAATTAAAACAAAATAAAACAAGAGTGATTAGAGACTGAATGTTAGGCATGTGAATCATCTAAGGTCCTGACTTGGAATTTAAGCATTTGACCCAAAAGATGCTTAAGGTTTGGGACATACATATTCATATTTATATTTGTGTATAAAAGAGGAAAAGTTGCATCTCATGAGATTAGCTCTTTCTGTACTTAATACTGTAGCAGCCTGGTTTGATCATTTTTGAGCAGGGAATCATGGGAAATATTTTGTTTTCCCTGGGAGCCAAGGCTATGTATTTACTTCAAGTTTTATTAAATGAGTTATAAATTTTCCCAGCAATTTACGCATAGCTCAAGAGGTTCAATTTGCATGTGTTGCCTTTTACAATATGCTTTTCGTAATGTTGCAGATGCTTCTTCCCTAGCTTCAGTAAACAACAGGCAGTTGGCCAGGTTTTTGACTGAACATTTGCCAACTCTTGGAAATATTAGTTAACTCTTGAATGGCCATTGTGTGATCCTTAGCCTGTCTGCTACAAAAGAATCTGAGAAGATAGAGAATGGTATGAAGCATAAAATAGGATATTAGAAGCAGTAATTTGTTGGAATATACGTACATAGTTTTTCTTTGACAGTTTAATCTTTGTAAGTTAATTTCTCTTTTTTGTTAACAATTAGTAGCAAACAAAGCAAGATCTAGGGCAGTGGTTCCCAAACTTTGTAGACTCCGGGCACCTCTTGATAGATTCCAGATACCCCTTGGAAAAAATCAGCTCTTAGGTTTCATTTGATTTTTGACTACTGAAAAATAATAGAGTAATTCTTCTGTTGCCAAAGAGCTCAGAAAGACCAAAACAGGACAGAATATTTTAACACTATGAATTCCTATTTGAAATGTCTGGGATTATCTTGTGAATCATGTTTGCATGCCTAACAGTGCTAACATTGTCTGGCACCATTGAGCATTCCTGAAAAGATCTCAAGATACCCTGGTTGAGAATCATTGATTGGTTATGTTTTCAAAAGTTTACTAGAGCAACTGTAGTATAAACTGTAAATTAACATAAAACTTTCCTATCTTGGAAATTTTTTTTGAAGATACATTCATTAATATCTGTGGAACATTTGGTTTGAGGGCTGCAACCATAGAGAGAACACTTGTAGGGGTGAATAGTTCTTTATTCAGTGCAGAGGTCTGAAGTGCAGTAAATCTAACATGAAGTTTTGGATGGAGTGGTCAGGATACAAATAAAAAAACCCAAAACAACAGCTTCTTCATTCTGCCTAGCCTGCGTGCTGAATTACGTCCTTTTGGAAAACCATGTAATTAAATATTGCATCATAAAACACATGCAGAAAGGAGAAGCAGAATTAAGATAGAAGGGATAACTTTAGTTCTGCTGTTCCTTATTTTTGTTTTTATTGTTTGATTTGAAATTTTAATTAAACACAAAAATCCCTTTTGGTTTTGTTTGTGTTATTCGTTGTTTGGGGGACTATCATAAATGAGGTTTGATTTAAATTATTTTTGATTCCTCTTAAATTGGATTAGATTTGAATGAATAATAGAGAGGTGAGAAAATTCAGTGATCCTTTACTAATTCACAGAGTCATTCAGGATTCTATCTTTGTGTATGTGCGTGTTTTATTTTTTTCCTCTTTTTAGATAGCAAGTTATTGCTTTCCAAAAGGTCTTATGATATGTAGCCAGCACTGTGCTGAAATTAAATAAAATGAAGACAGTAGGCCAGTCAGTGATTCCTCATGACCAATCTGCTCTTTGATTCCTCAAGTTCATTTCATCATGCTGTCACTTCTGCAAGGTCCCTCATTTGTGAAGAGGCACTGTATTGAATACCTTAAGACTATAACAAAGTAGGAAAAATGAGCTGTAGTGGGCAGAATAGAGTTATAGTATTTCATTTAGTTTCTTTTCTTGCCACAAGGTAATTTGGTATCTATATATGTATATGTGTATATATGTCTGTATATGTATATATATAAAATAGCATAAACTGGATAAGCTGAACATTGGGGAAGTTATTTTTTGGTTTCCAAAGATACTTAAAAAAAACAAAAACCAAAAAAATCCCAAAACTATATAGAGCTTCTGATGTTGGGATACTGGGGTGGATTAATATCAGACCATTTGTTATATCTTTTTGTGGTAACAGAATGGTGTGTTACTACTGTGATGTCATAAACTGATGTCTTAGTACCTCCTGTAAGAATTATATGCTCCTTTACTCTTCTAACAAATTGTATCTTATGACCCATTGGATTTCGCTTAGAGTGGATGAATATCCCCCCCCAACATTTCTCATTTTCTGCTTCCCTCCCTCACTTCCTCTCCCATTTTATTGGGGAATGAGAAATGTTGCTTAGCAACTAGGACAAAACAGGTCAATACTGTTAGACACATTAAACAACCTTCAGCAATGGTGGTTTTAGTGAATAAAGTTGGAGTGTGTTGAAGTTTTCACACTTTTATTGGTTTGGGAATCATTTTCCTCATTAAAATGTTGGGATCTGTTAATGATCTTTACTCATCTAAACAATAAGGACAGTCTTTCAATCTTGGAGCCTTAAAACAAGAGACCTACATGCATTTTTAGGCTGCCCCCCCCAAAAAAAATCAGGTTAGTTAGTCAGGTTTTTACATTATAGATGTATTTGAAAAATTTGGCTCAAATGTTTAAAAACTATTTTATCTTTGAATAAGTCATTTAGGGTAACTAGATGTGCCAGGAGGCTGCCCTGATGCACTACAATTGCAGTGCATTGGAGCAGACTGGATTAATCCAGTCTGCTTGTGTGTGCTAATTAGCACGCTCTAGCCAGCCTCTGTGTCTTGTGCATCAGTGTCCCTGCACTTCAAAATGGTAGTGGGACACTAAAGTTCATTCAATGAGCTTTAAAGGCCACTGCCACCATTTTGAAGCATGGGGATGCTGAGATACAAGGTGCTATGCCACTTTAATTAGAGCAGACCCCCACTCCTGGAGCACGTGTAAAAACACTCTTAATTTCTCTCTAACTGTGGCTGTCACTGTAAATAAAAATACCTCCTTTCTTTAGCCACTTCCCCTCTCTGTTGACAGCCAGATTGTTCCTGAGCAGAGCCATGTTGACTTTGGTGACTTTAAGTCACAGCAAATTGATGTTTTGGGGCTTAACATCATAAGTACTTTTTGGCCGGAGATCAACCTTTATTTTACTTTAATGCCCAACTCACTGGGGGTCTAGGCACTACAAAAATGTAAATAATTAGTACCAACTTCAGTATCAGGGATTCTAAGACTAGCAGCTGCTGTGAACATTATAATGGTCATCCAGAACTTCTGAAAATCAGGTACTTTTTCTATAAGGTTGTTTCAAAGCTTGAGGTTTGCAAAGTATTTTAACAATTTCAGGTAGTAGAGGACATTGAACAAAAAGCACTATATTTTTTCATATACAGTACATACTGTTTTCCCCAAAATCAGCTGCTGAAAATCAGGGTGTTTCTTAAGTGACTAAATATGGTGAGAGCTAGCTAGAAGTCTACTGAAGTCAAGGCAGATGTCAGCTGATTTCACAGGCAGGCCACAGGCCTGGGCAGCTATTTTTGAGGGCTGAGCATAGCACCCCCTACACCTCTGATTGGTCAAAGGGCTCCATTGGCCCTGCCTTTCACCACTAACTGGCTGCAAGGGCTTTCTGTCAACTGGCCCCACCCCTCACTTCTGATTGATGGGGAAGGGTGGAGGGGCCAGCATTTTATTTTTGGTAAGTTTTTTTTTTCCTTTAGGGAGTCCTCCAAAAGCATGACCCCATGCTTCTTTGCGGAGCCTGCATTTTTTCACAGGGCCTGCCTGAAATTGCAGTTTCCATGGAAATTGTGATTTCAGTAGGTCCCTAGTAATAGCTTCTGCAGCATGAGCTCTGTCTGGCAAAAGAGAAAGTAATGCTGCAGGGGGCAGCACAACGAGCACTTGGGACTCCCTAGCTGCTGTCTGTGGACAATAGGAGCCCCGTGTCCTCAATGCACTGTCCAAGTGCAGTTTTACTATCCCTCTGCGTTACTCAGCAAGTGCCTCTGCCATGGCATCCAAGACTTTTGTCTGTATTTCTAAAGCAGAACTGAGCCCAAGGTTCAGGGGCAGAAACTCATGCTGATTCAGACATGTCAAAGTCCTTAGTTGACTCTGTAGGTAAATGTCCTTTCCACTGTGCTGCAACTTGTAATATAACACCTGCTCATTTCTTTTCATGTCTAAATTACATTTTTTCACTTTAAAGCATTAAACATAGTCCCATTGTGTAGGCCTTGAAAAGCAATGGGATTATGTACACTTTGTTGTGCTTTGGACATGATGAACAGTAGTGGGGGGCTTGGTTTTTGGTTTCTGAGCTATACCTTGCTTTTTCACTAAGGCATCATTCTATTGTTGTAACAGAAATAGGGATATAAAACTTAGATATAGCTTGTGTGTGTTTACCAACAGCTGCTTACTGTAGTAACTGATATAATTATCTTGTATTATTTTGGAGATGAATAAAAGGTGTAGAGAAATTTCTGAAAAGACTTGAGAGCACAATTACTTTTTGTTATTAATAACTTTGATCTTGTTATGGTTTGTTCATAAAACTTTGCTTTTAATTTGTTTATGAAATTTACAAGTCCCAGTTTCACAATTTGCCATTTGACTATCAGTTTTCAGTTGCATAGGCTAAAGTACAGATGTTCAAAAAGCCCCTGAAAGAAGCACCATATCACACTTTACTTAAAGCGCTATAAGTTAGAGTGGAAGCGAGCTGAACAGATGTTCGCTGTTTGCTGGATGGTGGAGGGGAGGGTATGGAGCCTGGCCACATGGGCCAAGACCAACAGATGAGGGGCACTCCTGCACACCTCCCAGGAGGATGCTGGAGTAGCCCCTGCCCCAAGTTCCACCCCTCCCCCCCACTACCTGTGATTGTCAGCAGCAACTGGATAGAAAGGGAGCCTATGCCATATGGACTCCCCTAAAATTACTGGGTCAGGTGTTGGGGAAGGGAGGGGGGGGAACCGGGCCGGGTCTACATATCAGTTTCTGGTGCAGTCAAAGGATGGGCTGGGCATTCTCATGCTGCAGCTGCTAGCTGCAACTGTCAAGAGCATGGGGGTGGGAAGGACTCCCTGTACCATGCAGATCCCCAGAGATTTCTGAGTCAGGTCTTGGCAGGAACTGGACTGGGTCTGCACAGCAGGGGGGGGCTTCTTTCCCCCACCCCCAGTTTCTGGCAAAAGCTGGACCAGGCAATCTCATACTACAGCTGCTGACTGCAACTGTCAAGAGCCTGGGGCGGGGAGGGAGCCCCTTATATCATGTGGACCCACCCAGTCCCCTCCAGGACCCAACCCAGCAATCTTGGGGATGGGGAGCAAATGGCATGGAACTCCCGCCCCCCACCTCCAGTTGTAGGTGTGGCCAAAAGCCGGGCCAGGCAATCTCATGCTACAGCTGCTGACTACAGCTGACAAGAGGCTGGGGTGGGTGGGGGGAAAGGAGCCCCCCGCCACACAGGCCCTCCCAGATTGCTGGGTTGTTTTTTTTTGTGGGGGTTGCCCAGATCTGTGCAGCAGGGGGCCTTCCTCCCTCCTTCTTCCACCTGAGCCTTTAGAGACTAAGACTGCCAGCATGAGACTTCCAGGCCTGGCTTTTGGCTGTGCTGGGAACCTGGAGGTGGAGGGAGGGAACCCCCCCTGCCGTGTGGAGCCAGCCTTGTCCCCCTAAGACACAACCCAACAATATGGAGGACGCCCGTGCAGCACAGGGACTCTGTTCCCCTACCCCCTGCCCAGCCATGCAGAGAGGAAGACAGCCTTTTCCAGTATTGCCAACCCCACCGTGCTAAAAAACATGAGACAAACTCTTAAAAAAATCAAGATATTGGCACACAAATCATAAGAGGTTATTTTTGAAGTGTGTGGGGGGAGGTTATTTCTGAAGGGTGAGAAGCACTAACAGAGCTGGGCAGGCTGTGGCTTGGGAGTGGGGGGCAGACAATCAGAGACACAGAGACACTGACAGACCCACAGACAGCACCCAGCTGGTAAGTGGAGGGAAAAGGGTGTGGGTAAGGGGGATCAAGGCCCCTGAAGTGAAGGAGGGAGTGGGGCAGGGGTGAATGGGGCCCTGGGGCTGGGGTGGGTCATCCAGTGGCACGGGGGGCAGGGCACAGCTCCCCACAGCAGTGCACAACCCTGGGGTAGCCATGGGGGCACATGTCCTCCATGGAGCAGAGGCGAGCTACCCACTGCAGACTGGTGCTCTGCACCCTGCTGCCTTGCCCCAGGAGCTCAGCCGTGCAACCCCAGTGTACCTCCTGCCTCTGGGAAGAGGACCATGGGGGTCTCTGTACAGCGATAAGTATTCTGAGCATTTCTGAACAGAGATAAGTATTCCCTTGATCAGGAGTAGGGGCCATAAATTCATTTAAGAATCATATGTTGTGTCCATACAGGAGTAAAGGAATCTTGCTTTAAACTGCATATTACTTTCCAATTATTAAATTCAGGCATAGACTCAATATCTCTCTATTGCCTGTTTAAATTGTAGAAAAATATTTTGTATGCATGTGATATTTCATGTGGTGGATCTTCTATTGTAATAGAAAATTTTGTAATAAAAAGAAAGATATCCCATTAGCATAAGTGATTTTTTTTTAAATGTGCACTTTCCTTCTTTCTTCCCAACCAGTACTGGCTGTGTGCTAGATAAGTTTAATACTTTTCCTTTTGCACCATGTACTAATTTTTCATTACTTAAAACATTTATTTTTTTTAATTGAGGAAACTAGACAAAATGAAATTGAAGGAAATCTTATTTTAGGGCAATGCATAATTTTCTGGGCAAACATGATTTGACTAGCTATTGGTCTTTTGAAAAAAAAATCCTATAATTAGGATGAGAATGAAAATTCTTCAACTCAAGTTGCCCATTTTGGAAAAATTTAACTTTTGTATTTACCTTACAATTACCCTTGAAATACAGTTCAACACATTCATAGAAGTGAGATAGACATTCAAAAAGTGTTTAACAGTTTTTGGAACTTTGATCTTCAAATGTTTGATTTTGTATGTTTACTAACTTTACATGACTAGTCATTTGCTAATGCTTCTTTTTAGAACTTGAACCATGTTGCTAGATTGTAATATTGCTTACCCTTACTATTAGGAATATAATTTGCTTTATGAGCAAACAATAACTTTATAACTTTGCATGGTCATATTATGCATTATTGTAGGTTCGGGTATTATATCTACATAATAATTATTTGTGTATGTATGCACAATAATACATGGCTAATTGGGTATATAATATGCATATGATATATCATTAACATAATATAACCCATACTGTGTCATTTGGAGATTGTTTATACTACTGATGGCTTAAAGAAGTTGAAAGGAAATGGTAAAAAACTATGTTGAAAATGGTTTAATCTTAAATTTATGAATTTCTTATATTGATTAATGGTGATTCAGTGTCTAAACCCTGAGTTATCTACAGGCATGTGATATGTCAAGAGTTGAGTGCATTGACACCTTTGCTACACTTAGTTTAAAAAGAAGTCTCCTGATGGTCAATTAACTGATTTTCATGCCTAAAGTAGAAATGCACGCATCAGGTACATTATTATGAAACCAGCTTGGCCAGCTTTGAGGCAAAGCAGTTAGACCTTGTGGTAACTTCTGGATCCAAACTAACAGGTTGCAAAACAGCTAGAAGAACAAGAGACCCATGCTATGTAGAACTGCCTTGGCAATGGTAGCTTTGTTCATGGAGTGAGGAAGAAATAGTGAGATGTAGATCCTGTCAGACTATACTTCACGAGGCCTATCCCACTTGCAGTGAGGTGGTTCAGACCTGATGGTCCTGCTGTTTTAACAAGTACTGCCATTTGTCACTGTCTTGATGTACAGATTTCTATGTGAAGGGTCACAAAGAGAGGGAGAGAAGACACAAGCATCTTTCATGCAGTATGAGCATTATTATCTTTTGCATACAGAGAAGCATAGATCTTGTTTTTGCTATTAAAAAAATTATTAATTCATTAGTTATAATTTGAAGTAAAGTTTTGAGAACTGAGATGCCATGTACTTGGTGAAGTATAGTACTCTTTGGACATGTCTAGACGTTCATAAATGCACTGTAATTATGGAGCATTAAGTTTAATGCCTGTAAATTACAGATACTAAATGCGCTGTAATCAGTGCTACTGTGCAGTAGCGCCAGCACACATTATTTTGGTGATGCTAATAATCAGTAGACTAATTCTGTGCATTAGCACATTAGCATGGGTTTTGCCAGCCATGCTAATGTACAGTAGAAAGTGCACATTTAGCATCTCATGAAGATGTGCACTTCTGTTCACAAGAATAGATATTCATAGTGTCAAGCAGTAACATATTCTATTATCATTTCTTGCCACCAGTCCAGCTTGTGAGAGTACTCCATGTAATTAGCGCTTAGCTTGCCATTTCATTAACTACTTAAAGAGTAAGGAGCTGAGGCCTGGTTACGAGTTGTGTTTGAGGATCGTAGCTGATGACAAGAATAGTTCCCAGTATTTTTTTTTCTGTCATTGCGGTGAGTATCTTAAAGATTAAGACCCCAGTCTTTCAGGCCTTTAAGCCTGGTACTTAACTTTGGGCCTATGGGTAACCAACTGGAAATCACTGGTCAAGTTAAACAAGTGAGTGCTTGGAGGTAGGTGTCAGTAGGTTTGCAGTCTAAATTTATTCACAGTTGATTTGCTGTGGGAGAATGGAGAAACAAACTTGGAAGTAAGGCAGAGCAAAGTATGTAGTATGTGTGTGCTGGTGGGAAGGGAGCTATTTCTGCTTCCAGTATGTATGTATATGTTTGTGTGGTATGTGGTTTATTTATTTTGGCTTGGATAGCTTGTACCACAGCTGTTGAGATGATCACTACTGTGTGATCATCATTAGTCTGATAATGTAACATCATCTGTCCTCTTATGAAGCCTTTGTAATAAAGATATTTTGAGGTAGTTTAATTGGATCCCAAGATTTGAAATATTTAGGGGAATTAAATATATTCTTTTAGGCAGGAGATAAATTTCAGTGATGATGAAAACAGTAATAGGAACTGAATTAAAATCTTAGTGTGGATCAGGGGATGGATACAGACATTCAAAAAGCCCAAGGCAGAATCGATCTATGTTATGCGTTTTTCTGTAAGTGGCATATTTTAAATTGCTAGCAAATGGAACACATGTTCACCCTTTGGTTGGTGGTGGTGGGAGGGGGCACAGGGTTAAATCCAAGATCAAGTTCCACCATTTTAAAACTAATTTATGTGCTGAACTTCTGTTCTGTTATGGTTATAGACCAGTTTCTGTTCTCTTATACTGGTATAAGTGTAATATCTATTCCTGTCCAGAATGTCTGGATTTGCTTCACTGATACTTTTTCATCTGAAGAGCTTCATAACAGAAAGCATACATTTAAAGTCAAGTTTTTCACTTGGACCTCCTTGAGTGAATACCAAATCATGGGCCGTATCTACACTACACAGTTTTGTAAACAGTTCCGTTTGCTAGCAGGTCTGAAAAGATGCCATGCCCTTGCTGATAGAGCTAAGCTGACAAAAGCACCAGTGCAAATACAGCTACACTGACAGTAGAGGGCTTCTGGTAGCTTAGATTAAGTTTTTTTGGGGAGCAGGGCTATCTATGCTGGCAGGAAAAAAATCCTCCTCCATATACAATACAGCTTCTCTGGGGGACTCTGCTGGTAGAACAATATCAGGAGACTCTGCAGTATAGATAAGTCCACAATGTGGCCAATCTGTTCCAATTTATATAATTTATAATTAGACTTTATGTAGAGAAATGCAGGGTTAATAGTTGAATTGCAGGGATGGTCAATAATGTAATCTTCCTAGTTGCATATTTCAGATGTGGGATGTACAGAGCCCTACAGGCCTCTACCAATGGTTATCATCTGCTTTTGGTTTCTCTCATGGAAAAGTCCTACAATAATTAGAAAGGATTTTTTTCTATAGATTAAAAAAAAAAAAAAAAAAAAAAAAAAAAAAAAAAAAAAAACCTAACCCCTTTAATTATGTAGCGTATGTTTCTTGCATAGGTTTAAAATAACAAAAATCTGAAGAAAGATGACCATTTTCCACTGATTTTTTTTAGAATGTTTTGGTAAAGTTTGGGAGTAGAGTAAAAATAAAATTGGAGATGTGTCCTGGTTCATTGGTATTAGAGGAGATCTTTGGTGAAATTTCCAAGAGCACATTATTTTATCCCCTGTAAATTTGTGTGTGATGCACTCCTGAGCTCATGCATCCAATGTGAAAGAGTGAAATTAGAATAGTGAAGAAGGTAGAGGAAAAGGGATGGGACAAAATGTCAGGATGGGTTTTGATAGGGAGAAACCACAAAAGAAAAGGGAGAACTGGGCTGAAGAGAGAGAAGTGATAGCAAAGAGGGGGAAAAAGTGCTATGGGTAAAGAGTAGAAAATGAAAAATATGAAATAAAGAAAAAAGAAAAAATGGGGAGGGACACACAAAGAAAGAAAAAAGACAAGAACAGAAAGAAAAAAGCCCTTGATATTTTTGGATGCCATTAGAAATTACTTTTGTTATAAGAATGTATTTTATACTTTTAAACATGAACATGAAAACCTTCTTTTGTTTTTAATATGGTAATATGGCATGTGGTAAAATTCAATCAGTCTAAAGATGCCAAGGCACATTTTTTTAAACTGAATAATGTTATTGTGCTTCTTTGATTTTGACTTATAGTCCATGCACTGGTGAATGACCAAGGTTTAAATATTCATTCAACATTAGCATGTATAAGAAATGTAGGATACTTTCATTAATTGGATTAGGGTTATATGTGTTTCATTTAAAAGCTGCAGTGATCACTAATGGAATGACCTTGGAGCCATTATCTGTTAAGAAGCGTGAGACAAGATTGTTCTTCATGTTCAGTTGTTTTTGTCATTACTTGTGAATATAATTTTCCTATAAAAGATTGCCCCGTGTTAAAACTGCACCTTTTTTCCCTGCAGAGCATGGATGGCTTAAGGCTTCTAATCATTAACATTATTTTGTCCACTATAGGAAAAGGACATATTTTGCCTTTGCTAAAAGCTTTGATGTAGGGTTTCATCCACACCAAATAAGAGCTGTTCTAGTACTTAAAATATGCATTCAGTTGCATATTCCTTACCAGCAGGGAAGTCCTCTTCCTAAATTATGACACCCCCTGCCCCACTCCCCAACCACAGTGCCCTCCCAGTTAGCCATTTTAATTATTCTTCTCTTATAAAAAATTGTCATCAAAGAGGGACCAACTGATCAAGGACCAATTGATCAAGGACCATCAAATGATCAGTTGCACAGCCTGAACAATGATTATTCACAGCAAATAGTGTTCAAACTGCAAATAGCCTGGTGAAAACAAAAATAATTTTATAGGTTTCAGGGTTGGGCCCCAAAGAAATTGAGTACTGAAACATGGACTCATTTCACAAATAATTTCAGGATTAATCAAGTTAAAGACAACCTTTCCCATCTTTTCCTTCCAATACGGAGACAAATGTTGACTTCTCAATCTCAGCTCTGACTATATGCATGTGACTTGTGCTTGACTGTAATGACTCTCAAGGATATGATCTTGTACCAGAAAAATGGATTGCAGCAGTGGTTTGGCCACACCTCTGCCCTCTTGTGTCCTTTCTGTTGAGCAGAAGTGCTAGAAGTGGTGGTTCTCTAACAGCTAAGAATTGCCTTTATTGTATAAGGAATACTTGTATAGTCATCAAAGACTCTGGAACTATTTTACACCACTAGCAATCATTTGCAACGAATGCAAAATAGCCATAGTAACTATAGCCATATGTAACTAATAATGTCACTGACTTGGTGTTTTAGAGATATCATAGTGTCTATTTCTAAAGGATTGGATTTTGGTTAATTTGGATGGTATGTGTTTTCTGGGCACCTATTATTAATTAACAGCACAGATCTTGACCATAAAAAAAATAAACCCTGCTGTTCTTCCATTTAGCATTGTGTCTTTCTTTTTACATGCCTGATAGATTTTTAAAAGAAGATAAGAATTAAAAGAATCCTAGTGGCCAGAAGAAATTGAGATGAAAATAAGGACACTGTCCCTTTGGACCAGTCACCTTTTGTTGCTTATCCCGATAGCTTTCAGTTCTGATTCAATATTTAAATGCCTCTTCTTTCACCCTCCCAAAATGGGCACTAATTGCTGGCATCCATTAAAAAGAGGAGACAGATGAAATATTTCAGGTGAATCATCTGGTCTAATTTGAAAAGGTTTCAGTAAGGACAGAACAGCTTTTGATTTATATGGGAGAGTTGTCTCTCATCAAGATATACATGTTGGGATTTATTATCAAGAATCTGTTTTTAATTTTAGAGATTGTTTACCTAAACTACTGTGTGTCAAAGCTCAGGACAAATTTCTGCTTAGCATTTAATTTTAGTTGCTTGCCAGAGTGGACAGTAAAAAATGGGTCCTCGGAATTTGTGGCGTCATTATGAATCTTACCTTCTGGCAGCCCTGCAAGTAGTTTGTCTTTGAAATCTCCTTGGTACTTGTTAACCCTGCTCCAACACGTAAGAGCTATCGTTTATTTATTGGACTATGCCCATTTATGAAAAAGTGTAGAAATTATTAATGGTTTAGTATCTATTAATGCATTACTTGGGTGGAATTCAAATTCTAGTATTTATGGTAAACCCCTTTATAATGAAATGTGCATAGAAATAGGAATGCTGATTCTTTTAACTTGGGAAGCATCTCATGCCATTGGAACAACTGTCTATAAAATATGATCTTACCAGGTTTTTATTTATCTCTATAAATAAGAAATAAGCACTTTGCATATGAAGGGAAATGATTAAGAATATTTGTGTAGATAATAAAGAGTAAATAACCTGATTCAATGAACCATGTATTAGGTATACTGCTGTGAGGACTGATTTTTCTTTAGAAAGCAGATTGATAATGTCCTGTGCCGAAACCTTGCCAAGTGAATGGCTGCATGTGCCCTAGTGGAGTGAGAGAGTGCCTGGTTTGTAGTTGGTTATAAGTGGAGAGAATTGAAGACCATTAACATTTTAAAGACCGAGCCATAGGGAGTTATTGCTTGCTTTCAATAGGATCTCTTTAGGTAATAGCTATTCTCCTGCAAATTATAGGGCAGGTGGTACACACAGGTATTAAACCAAAGCACTCAAAGAATAAATAAAAAATAGGTATTTGAGTTATCTGGTAAGAGAATTCCTGTCTATTAAAGCTTAGAAAACTCATTTTTGCTGCTGATGACTGGACATTGGTGGTTCTTCTATTTTACATAATTAGTTTTTGTACTTTTCCCACCAGAATTGAGAACAACCAGACCAAAAGATACACATGCATGTACATGTACACTGCCTTAGGGTTTTACAGTAATGCCTTGCTTTCAGTCTCCTCTGTGTTGGTGTCACTCTGGAGCAGTTTTCATGAAAGTAGGTACATTGCATTGGTGTAGAAAACAGTGGAAGTAAATCAACTACATTTATGCTTCTTACAGGAGAGACGCACAATCCTGAACTCAGGATTTGTCCAGTGAAATTGGTTCTAGTTTTCTTTTAATTTATTTTATGGAAGTGCAGTTAGTAAATGAGAAATACCTACCTTTTTATGATCACTGTGCAAAAAAAAAAAAGAAGAAAAAAGGGATGCAATGAGCTGTTGCTGTGTAAATAACATAGGAACAAGACAGAGAAGAAATTTGCTTGATGAATATTGCTCATACAGACTAATTCTTTAATGTTGTAGAAATGATTAAATCAAGAGATGATTCAGAAAAAGGAACAATGGTATACAATGCAAATGTCTCCATTCCTTTTGTTCAACTGGCTGAGGTTTTCACGCTATATTAAATGCGCAAAAGAAATGTTTTAAAGGGAATGGCGTTTCCTTGCTTTTCTGTGCGTCTTTTCATTATTTTTTATTCAGTTGAATGTTAATCTTTAAAATATTCATTACCAATGCTAAATATGAACAATAGTAATCAAATTGCATAGTTCCTTATATAAAGCCAGAGCCCATCCATCACAAAGCATGCCCTATGGCTATATATCAATTTTAAGCATTAAAGTTGCACTGTATTATCTTAGCATTAGGTTAACTGTCAAATAAAAATAAAAATTAATAAGCTGGAAAAAAGAAAGAAGAAGAGACATTCCTCATTTAAAATCCTTAACAGATCCAATGTAATTGAACCATCTCTTAGCAGAAATGTTAGCTTTAGCTCAGCAGAGACCCTGACCTTAACACAATCTTTATGGTAGACCTGTAATTTTTGGGGTACAAAGCTGCCGGGTAGAAATTCAATCTAATGCCAGCTCCACCCTCCCAATTTATTGGTAAGGAACACATGTTGAGAATTAGACAACCCAAGAGAGCTTTCAGCCTTGAGACCATGGGCTCTCTTCCTATGGGGAGTTTAGTGAAATTCAGAATTCAGCAGCCACGTGGAGCCTGAAACTTCTGGTGTCATGTTACTTTTTGATCTCTTTGGGAGACTGACTGAGACAGGACACATGGAGACAGATGGTACTCTGCCTCCTTGACTTTGAAATGCAATCCTATTCCACTGTTCTTAAGTCTCTGAAAACATCTTGCAGTGTTAAGGTAAAAAGTAGAGACTTTTCATCCTTCTGGCCACTATTTCTGATTTAGGCTTAAGTTGAAGGTGCCTTACAGAACTACTCGTATTTCAGGGACTTGAGAAGGGTAGAATAGGGTCACATATAGACACTTGAACTCTTAAAAAGTTGAAGAGAAAATCTGGCCCTTGGTCTATAAGTTTTATAAAAAAAAAAGGCATAAAAATGATACACATCCTTGGAATTGGCATTGTTTGATTCTAGCTGGCTTGTCTCTAAGGCCAGAATGATATGGAATACCACCTCTTTTAAACATTACTAGCAGTGTTCCTGTTCTCTAGCTGACCAAATAAGAAATTTTAAAATTATTATTATTTTTTATTATGATACTTCAGGAAGATAATAAAAACAGAGTTCTAATGCTGTGCCAAGATATGAGTATACAGAATGAAGCTTCTTTAATAGCTGGATTAAGCAAATTCAAGATAAAATTTCCTGTAAATCCAATCAGATCACTGAGTTCTGTTTCAGCAGAGATATCTAGAATGCATATGTATTTTGACCCAAGTTGTTTGTGATTTCTGAGAAGCCAAGGTGCAAAGTATCTTAGATACTTATATAAAAATCCTTTAGTGCTTCTTTTGCTTCTCATTGCCATTAAAAAAAAAGGAGAAGGAAAAAAAAAGCTATGCTGGTCATTGTCCTTAATCATAATGTCTCAGAATAATTTTAATTCAAATTACACAACAGAAATTTCCAGGTGGAACAAGAAAAAAAAATAATTTCAGTTCCACAAGATTTGCTCCTTTTGAAGTAGGTTTTTAAGACCACAATTATATATGAAAAGGAATGGTAAAATTAAAAAAAAAACACGCCATGATATTTTTAATTAGCATGATATACTGTTGCTATTAAGAACATTGAATTTATTTTCAATTATTAATACAATGAATTCTCTTTCCAAACATCACTAAGCCTAGAGAAGAAGGCAGGGTTGAAATGTACCTTAAAAACTAATTCTGAGATGTGTAAGCTTTCATGAGTCCAAGCTCACTTCATCAACTTCTTTATCAGAATATCTTGGAAACCCCTACAGAGCATAGACACTACTGCTAAACAAGTTATTATCCCTGTGTTGTAAATTTTAAGGTGTGTTCTTTAATTATGATAACAAAAGACTGAAATCTCTTCTAAAGACGATATTTAATTAATGTCACAAATGTTCTCACAATATGCATTTAGAAAGAGAATAATGGGCTGTAATATACTGCAGACTCCAGTAAAATTCACTAATCTCTGAATGAACAATCTTAAAACATCCTAGTTTGAGTGTTACTTAAATTAGTATCTTAACTACTTTATTTGCTACTTCCTCTTAGAACAGCCCATCAGCGTATCATTCATATTTCCTATATGCATTGCTTTATATTGACAAAAGTCCTTCATAAGAGGCTAGTAAAACCTGAGGCATCTAACCTCAGGTACTAACATGGGTTAAAATCTGTCTGAAAGAGGACAACAGAGAAGGAGGATAAATGTCCAATTTTTAATGTGGCTAAAGGTTAACAGTTCAGGTACCTCAGTGTTCTGTATTAGGCTCAGTGTGTTACATATTAATTACTTTTATGACCAAAAGTAAGATATTAGGTAGTAAAATTTGCAGGTGACAAAGTTTATCATCAAGCCCAAGAAGACTCTTGAACAATTTCAGGTGGATGTTACCAAGTTACATGAATGGGCAACACAAAGGCACATGAAGTTTACTGTTGATGAAAGACATGCATGGTGGGAAAGACACTATTCATACATCTTACAGAGTTTTAAATTAACATACATTTAAACTTATATTATGTCTAAATTTAATACAAGTTACATAAAAGGACCTGGGCTCAATGAAAACTTCTGTATAGTAGGCCACCATGATTAAAAATTGAACAAAATGCTTAATGGAGAATGTAGTGTTGTGTCGCCATAGAAATCAATTGTGTGGCTAAACCCAGAATGCTGCATTAGTATTGGTCAGCCCACAGGTTCATAGATGATAAAACCGGGGGGAGGGGGGAGGCAGACCATTGTGATCATCTAGTCTAACACGTTATTGAACTGCTCTGAATTAGTTTGTGTGAAACGATATACCATTTAGAATATTATCCCATCTTAATTTAAAACTTACCAGTGATGAAGAATTCATCCCATCTATGGGAAGGTGTTTTAGTTGTCGATTACCTCACTGCTAAAAATGTACACCTTATTTCTAGTCTAAGCTTGTTTAAATTCAAGTTTGCATTAATGTTGTTCTATCTTTGTCTGTAAGTTTGAAGAGCTTGTAATGGTCTCCTGTATAACAGTATTCTTAAGTAGATTGAGCTGCTTGATTTTTTTTTTTTTTAACTGTAAAGCATGATTTCCTATCCTTCATATATTCTTGTTTTCAATCTTACAGAATCCTTCACATTTTCCAGGTCCCTCTTGAATTTTTGACACAAGAACAGTTTTTCAATACTGACTTCACTACTGCCAAATATAGAGACGATATAATCCATTGACTTGTACTTTATATTTCTGTTTACACATTCAGTGATCTCATTTCTCTTATTTTCTATAGCAGCACACTGGGACGTCACATTCAACTGATTATCCATGACTCTTGCATCTTTTTCACTGGGAAAAACCCTCAAGCTTTTGTGTTTAAACCAATCTCTAACCAACAGGGTAAATCCTTCATGAAACATACTAGGCGTGATTTGCCTATATTGAGGTTCCTGATCTTCCTTTGAGACTTCCTTTGCCTCTTTTGGTCAGAGGCTAGGTGAACTGTAGGTTTCAAACATTAAGTCATTTTCTTCGCGTTTAAATTTTAGGATTACAAAAATAATGTAGTTATTGGCCCAGTGAGATTGGCATGGGAACAGTGAGTTATCTGTGCTTGGATGGAATTTAATTACTCCTCTGTAAAGGAGTCTGAATAAAGTGGGTGCAAGGAAAATCGAAAGGTTTTTTTGGAATGGAGAGCAATGTAACTGATAACATTTTTCGTGGGCCTCTCTGAACATGAGTTCATAAAGCAGGCCTTTGATGTCAGCATTAGCAAAGCCAGAGTATTTCATCCTTCTGTCAGGGGACTAACAGTAGGAGAAAACTGGAGCAAACTCAGAAGCCAGCTAAAGAATGAATACCTGGAATGAAAGGCTTGTTGCTACCCTTATTCAATATGCAAAAGGGCCTTCAAATATGAAAAAATAAAATAAAACAACTAAATAAGATAAAATATCCAGTGGCAATTTTAATAGCATCTTGAATCTAGCCTATCTATGTATAATGTTTAACAGGAATTCTACTTGCAGTGGTGTTGTACCTGTGAAGCAGTTTCATAAAGGCGCTATGTTTTTTATATAACATTTTGTCCCTTTAGAAATTATCATGAAGCATGTCAGGAGCTTTCACACTGAAAAAAATATGTCACATTAGCTTCCAAGTTTCTGATTGTCTAAATAACACAGTAACTCAACATACAGCTGTCTGGCATTTTGACAGTACAATAACCCATAATTCTTACTGCCACTCAACACTTCAAGGTTAGCATTTTGTAGTTTGCTCTCAAGGAGTATTCATTTAAATTTTCAAGAGGCAAAGAGTTGAATGCTGTCTTATACCTCTCCTTTGATTTATTTTTTATTTACTTTTCTAGTGCGTGCGGTTTTTTTCTCCTACTGTACCTTTTTTCTAACCTGCAACTTTTCAGGTACTAAAACTGTTCCTCAGCATCCCAGGTTTTCAAAAGGCTCTGAGAATCAACCATACCCATAGCAAAGGGTACATCTTAAATAACTGGTAGCCTCATCTGTTCTAATAAGTTGCAAAGGAAACAGGATAGGAATAGAGATATACCAAATTGTTGAACAGCTTATTTGTAGGACAATGCAGAGTGAATTAATGGCTTTGGGAAAAGTTGGTGTCAGTTTTCTAGTTGTAAGTACTAACATTCATTGAAAAAATGCTGACAAAATTTACATTCTACTCTTGAGGTGAGGTTCCTCCAGTATCTGTGGGGTTGTTTACTTTTTTGGGCCCTGAGTTAGTAAAGTATTTAAATATATGTTTAACTTTAGGTATATGTTTCAGTCCCATAAGCTCCAAAATCAACAGGATAACTCCTATTGAGTTCAGCGGTCACCTCCTTTGCTTAGTGGAATAGTGAAATGACTTTCCTTGTACTCTTAATGGGAATGTCTGGTCTTCTCCACATTAACCTTATAGACTTTCCTTATGGATCAGAATGATGTATTGTTTTGTCTTTGATATTTGGAAATGTGATAGTTCTTTAACAGCAGAAGGATTAAGAAGTAAGCACATAATAAATTATGACAGGTCCTTATTTCAAGAAAAATTGCTATTATAGATTTGGTGTAGTTTAAAATTGAGACAAATTTTGTCCTCAGATACACATTCTGCACTTGCAAAGGAGTTCTTTTGTATACCAAATAAAACTCTGAACCATGTTTGTTTAGCTATCATTATAATCAATGTGAACTCTGAAATCTTTTGAATTTTGTGAAATGTTGATCTCTAACCTCTATGAGTGAAATTGTGACCCCATTTAATATTGATAGCACTAATCACTGAATTTAGTGTGATGAGATTTGAACCCAACCTATTTTTTCTCTATATTTTTTTAATGCCATCCAGTGGTCTTGCTCCATTAAAATAAAATATAATGGACCCAAAGCCAAGGTCCGTTCTCAAGGCACAGAGAATACTGTGTTTATAATTGAAGCGGGGCCAGCATGATTAGCAGTGATTTCTTAGGAAATCATATATTTCCACTCAATCTTATATTGTGAGAGCCAAGCTACCTGTTAGGGATTTCTATCAATTTCAATGTGCTTTCAATGACTGGAGAAATAGTAGAAGTGAACCTCTGCACAGGTAACTGGAAGCACTTAAACATCACACCTCTGTGAACTATGCAGATGTTATCCCCATGTTATAACTGAGGCACAGCAAGTTTGTGACTTCCTGAGGGTGACACAGGAAGCCTGGGCAGAAGCAGAAATAAAACCACATTTGTCAGCTCTGCTGTTCCTTAACTTAATCAGAAGGCATGTTTACGTACTATCTGACTATATTAGAAAGCATATTTTTGCAATGCAATAAAAATTTAGAAAATTGGTAAATAAATCTTGGAAAATTATTTTCTAATATTTATTTACCATATATTATGTTGCACATAATAAAAATTACTTTGTCCAAAAGGAAAGCATTGTGTCTTTTTACGTTTTTAAAATAATTTAGAAAATTAACTTATTTTGTGAGAAACAAACCATGTTTAGGAAGAGTATAGGTTCTGGAGAAGTACAGAAGGACATGAAGCAAATTTAATTATTTTGGTGGATTAGCTTACTTTCAAGAAAATTAA
Organism: Alligator sinensis; assembly: GCF_000455745.1. Lineage (NCBI taxonomy): Eukaryota > Metazoa > Chordata > Crocodylia > Alligatoridae > Alligator > Alligator sinensis. Next base: position 4,353,692 of record NW_005841852.1, read on the forward strand.
TATAATTCCTAGGAAGTCTTGTATTTTTCTAATTTTTTAAAAGAAATTTCTGGCAACAGAATTTACATCAATATACCTGGACCAAAGAACTAGCAAAGTTACTTCTTAGCTCCAACTGTTAAAGAAACACCTCAACATTGGAAATGTTGGAGTTAGCTCTCCCATGATGCTTACACAAACTGCTGTGTAAAAACATGGCTGTTACATAAGGTGAGGCATCCTTTTGTTTATAATAGAATGTTATTCAAAATAAAGTGCTAATTAATGCATCTAACTAGGTATACGGAATGTCTCAGGGGATGAAAAATATAAAGATTATCATGCCCTTGGTGGCTGTGTCCTACTGGACAGTCTGTTAATTTTGTAAATGTTTGTTATAGTCTTTCATCTTTACCACCTTGGCTTTGTCTTGACTCTTGCTCTCTCTTGGTACTCCTCGGGTCTTCCTTTTCCTTGCTGTTCTAAACTCTGCTTATGGATTCCTTCTCTATTAGCCGTTACTCTGTGGGATAGGGCTTGATATTTTAAATGTGCTTGCTTGCTTTTCCGTTCTGTATCTATCCCTGCTCTTTTCTTTTATTCTGAAAAATTCTTTCTTTGTTCTTTACCATTTCTCTTTCCACTCTACCAGTTTAGGAGATTCACTAGGCATTCTGGTCCTTTTAAACTCCGATTTACCTCCATTCCAGATTGTTTTCACATTCAACAATGTTCAGTCTACACCATCTCTTAATTTTGCTTGGAAGGAAATATTCTTTCACAGTAATACCACTGTGAGGAAAGTGGGAAGAGACAGATGCATGCAGGGGTTTTTTTCTTATGTCAATGTGACTGTAGTCTATAAATTTTGCAACAACAATTTTGCTTTGAATCTTGTTCAGATGCACAGTAGGATCTTTAAAATGATTTAAATGAGTCATTTATTCATCTCACCTAGAAAAATTGGAAACTAGCAATACGTCGTCTCATATTTTTAAAATGCATGGAGGAAGGGGGAAAAAAGCTATCTAGTATTCTCATACCAAGTCGACATAATAGTAAACTTCATGAACCTGTCGCATCATTTATTGGCAAATTTATGACAAAAGCAATGAATATGTAGTGCCGGGGGCATCCAAAAAGAGGTATAATAATAATAATGATAATAATAATGATAATTTTGAATAGGATGAAATACTTGAGCGTGGGTTTTTTGTGTACTATAGTTGTCTTGTACTTAGAACTATTTTGACCATTTTTTTAAAACAGTGAGAATATAACAAAGTAAATCTTCAAATGCATCTCTGTAGTTACTCTCTTCAGAGTAACAGAATACAGGATTTCTTCTCTTACCCTGTTCCAGCAG
>NW_005841852.1:4355067-4381195 GCF_000455745.1 Alligator sinensis
TTGACAATACTGACAATATAATTGACCTAAAAAGTTCTGGATTTCCTGTTAATGCACTTTAGAAATGTACATCAACTACAAAAAATCATTTCTATCTACATTTCACTTGATTTCCATTTTCAAGAAAGAGGTTTCATCATTATTATTCTATTTGAATAGCACTGATATCTTGAGAGATGGAAGGAGACTTCTATTGTATGCAGGAGTACTTTATTTCGATATTTTCTTTGTCTGATTATACATGATAAACACACATTAGTGACATTCCGTGCATGTTTTGAAGATAAATGGGATATCTCTTTAAACCATTCCTGACACTTCCTAACCTGTGGGCTTAATGGCATATTCTTTCTTTGATTCAATAATTTGTCTGTCAAAAAAAGCTGTGCTGACATTCTCCTTGTTGTGGGACTGAAATGGAAAGAAATCTCTTATCTTTAAGATAATTTTTGAAAAATCGAGGTGAACATTTTAGGATAAAAAATGTTTTAAAAATGATTTTGGTTAGAAAAAAAGATGTAAGTGTTGACATTATACCAACTACTAGATGGCAAGTGATAAAAGGAAGAATGTTATCTAAAACTGCAAGTCCCCTTGAATTAATTAAGGAATGTGTGAAATATTAGAAATGAAGACAGTTTCTTCTGGTATGCCTTGCATGAGTCTGTCATATATCTAGTAACTTTAAAAAAATGGGCAATAGATTAACCTAATGGTGTATGAGGTGATAGATATCTGATCAGTGTGTGCATGTTATAAAAAATACACATGCATGCATTGATATGTGAAGATATGTATGTATATATCCACGTACGGATTAATATCTCTCTGTATATACATGCAGGCTGGGAGCATTATATTTACAGAATAGCATTACTAAAGATGAGATTTACAGCTGGTACCTTGAGCCCTTTCACTTTTCTGTATTCTAATATTGTTCTGTGGTCCTCAGAATAACTAAAAACAATTATTACATTGGGTACCAGTTCTTTGAAAAAAAAATCTGTGGTTTTAATCTAATAATATAATAATAATAATAACCGTCCTCCATTAAAAAGTAAAGGGTTCCCTAGAACCTTGATATATCACCCAGAATCCTGTTGTATATCCATGCATGTTTTCTCTATCCTCAGAAGGTTTTTACATGTAACCTTGGGAGCAAGCTGTTGATACAGTGGCTTACTGGGCATGCCAATTTCAGGTGATTTTTTTTTTTGAGAAGCCATGATAGAGTGTTTCTAACAGTCTTAACTTTAAAATATTATGCTTTTATCAGTAGTAGTCTAGACAAAGGGCTTCAAAAAGGATTAACTGATTCAGAGCTTTAGAACAAACACTCAGATTTTTTTTTCTTCATTGTTTTCCCCTGAGTTTCATTTTTTATCAATGACCACTTCTTAGCACTTCTTCAATAGCCTGGAAAATGGGCAAGAACCCTGAGTGCTGATATCAGATCTGCTTATGGCTGGATAGCTGACTAACAGGGATTGATTTTGTGCAGGGCACCTGCCTTATTTCTGCTCTTCTGATGATTAGTCTTGTTCTCTTTACTTTATAATCCTGCAACACTTACCTGGTGACTGTAGCCTATAAATTATGATTTGAGCTGAAACTCTTTGTGACCAGATTCAGAGAGGTACAATGTGTTTTGAGATGTCACCATGGTAAAGCCCCAGAGCACAAGATGTTTAAAAATGTCAACCAGCCCAGCAAAATTTGCTGATGCAGTGCTTGATGGGATAGTAGCAAAGGCAAGACAGCATGGTTGGAAATCACTGAGAGAAGAAAGGAATTGGAGAAAAATAATTTATTAATCCAATCCTGTGAAAAATGGAATAGCCAACTCCTTGAACTAATTATAGTTAGATTCAGGAAAGGAATATAGTTAAGCATGGGTTAATGGTTTGGTCACATTTGCAGGGAGATAAGATTAGGGGAAAATCAGAAGACTTAAATTAACCTTGTCTTCCCCCACCCCTTGCCAGCCCTCCCCTCCCACCCCCATTTGGAGGCTGAACTGTCCTGTACAGTTATTGTATACAGTTATAGTTATGGTGTAGTTGAAACCAAGACTTCTCTGATGATAACTTTTGGATACAGCTCTGCTGCACAATATAGACAAGTATGATTAAATTCTCTACAAGAATGACTAAATTTCAAAGTCAAGACATCTCTAGATGGTCCTGACAGTGGTACTGATGGGATCATGCAGTGTCTGAATATAGCAGTAACTCGTTGAATGCTGTATCATGTTGTCATGTTTGGAGATAATGTAATCTCTATACCCAGCTGCATGGTCCATTAATTTATCACTGTTTTCTAATTTCCAGATCCCAGTGAGGTTGTCTTGTGCATAAATGATGTGGTGTAGAATGTCTTGTTTTCGATCCGTTGTTTTGTTGTATAATGTAAAAATATGGAAGATTAGGTATGGTTCTACTCACTTTTTTGAGATTTTTCTAGTTCTCCTTTGAAGATTGTCATCAAAATGATAAAGATCATATTTCTGGGAGTCTCCCAGTGGGGATGTGAAGCTTAAATAATGGTTTTATGGATTTTTCTAGTTTGGTCTAAATAGGTTCTTGGGATTGTGGGCAAATATAATACTATACCCCAAACAATGGTATGTTTGTATATGCTAATAGGATTTCTATAATTTTGCCTCCCCATTTCTTTTCTACCTTACTGGCCCAATGGAGCTTTCCCAGAAACATACAGTTTCTGCAGAAAGGGTAACAGAATACTTTTGGAATTTGACCAGCATATGGGATGAAAATCTGACTGTGTTGCTGTCACCATCATAAACTACATGTCCAGTTGCCCAGGTCTGACATCTCAAGTCTGATGTTAATCCTTAACCCTTCATCTCTCCGGTAACAGCAAAATAAACAGCCAGGTTGATACATAGGTGAGAAACTTTTGAAAATTATAAACATCATCTCAGATTAGTGATCAGTTTAAATGTTGTAGGAAGCTTGTCTTTTTCAGGCTAAACCAAAATTGATATTCGGTTGGCATGAATATGAAATATTTGGAGTCCATATATTATAGTGTTTGGAAATCAGACAAAGGATGTTGAGTTGCTTCAGTATTAAACCTTAAGCTCCTATTGCAGTGGTGTTAATAGATTTTGTTGACATAAAACAGACCGTTTGGAGTTGATTGACCTCTCTTGGCACTAACCAGGTGATGAAGCTTCCAAATAAAATGATCACTCATAGATCCCTCAAAAAACCCACACCAAACAAAGCAAAAGCTCTCAACCCGTTTCACAGGCTTGTACATAATTAATCATCCATCTACAACCAATCTAAATGGGGGAAAAAAAGCTTTAAACAGACTAGTTTAAAGGCCAAACCTGAATTTTAATTGTAGTACTTTGAAGTATACATTAGTCAGTATGACTTCTTTCTTGGTGCGTATGCAGTCTTTTTTTTTTTTTTTTTTTGGACAGGAGTGTAATTTTTTAAAAACCCACACAACATGGCTTGGCTAGGTAGCAATATACAAACAAAATAGCCCTAGTTTGTATTCTTTCATTCTGAAAGAGGTTGAACCTCAGAAGGCTAGTGTGTGCATGCACAGGGAGATTTGCTTTCTTTATTTTTATTTATAGAAGTGGCATAATTAAAAAAATAAATTAATGAGTTCATAAGAACTGACTTTAATTCTTTCCTTTTTGGTCATATCATTGAAGGCACCTGATTCAACTGTCCCCTTGGATGTAACTCTTGTATCTCACACTAGCCAATTTCGACAGTCTAAGTGCTCAAATTGAGCCATTTTGTTCCCTGTAAAATAAACCCAGGCCCATTATGCGTGATTTTTCATTCACACACTCCTCCCCTCCCCTTCATTTTCTCCCTCCTCTCTTTTACTGCAGCTCTGTGAATGTAGAGTGGCAACATTGTGAAGACCAGTGTTTTCACTCCAGGCATGTCAACTTCAATCTGCTGCGATTTGGTGTGAAATCTGTGCCATGGTGTGGGGCAGAAAGGTCAAACCCCCCATAATTGATGTTGCTTATTCATCTGCTTCCCATGTATTTTTCTCTCCACACACTGGCCTTTGTTTGGATAAATTGTTTGAAGATTTACTGTAGTTCTTAAAGCCTGAGAAGCAGCTCCTGCTGCACAACTTCAATGTCCCTGCTAGGCAGGAGGCTCAGCCAGGATGACACATAATGGCATTTAGACAGAAAGATCTTTTTCCCAAGACAAAACATAGAGGACATCTTCTAGCGTAACAATTAAGGCAATTTTCAGACTAATTTACTATGGAATCACTTTGTACAGCCCCCTTGTACACTGGTATGAAATATGTTAATTGCTATTAAAGCCTGAAATGTTATTCTAAAGAATTTATAGACTTTAAGCAAGTGGGGGCAAGAAGGGAGAAAGAAGAAGGGATTGTTTTTAATCTATATGATGATTTGCATCCTGCATTGACACTTTTCAGATTATTTAAAAATAGCTGTGTAAAAAGGAATATGAATGTTGTAATTTAGTCTATTTTGAGTCATTAGCCTATGTTCTGCTAAACAGCAGCATTAAAAAATGTTGGACCAAGAAAAAGAATGTTTGTATTCTTAGTGCCTTACTGTAGTTCTGCAAATCAAATTGTAGTAAGTGAAAGAATTTAAACTTCTTGGCTGTTATGCATTTCCATTGGACAGTATTTGTATTTGAACATAAGTTCAAAGCAAGGATCTGGACCTACAACTTAAATGTGAAACATTTTTTAAAGCAAATCTGTGTCCTTGTACATACAGCCCTGAAAAGGATGCATAATTTACTCTGCTAAAAGGAATCTTTAAAAATGGGAGAAAAGACTGGCTTAGGTAGTAAAGAAAAAAGGAAAAAGCTCTATCACCTAGTAATCCTGCCTGTAGATTGAATAAAATAGTTTGAAATCATTGTTTTGATTCCCATTGACTGAAGGCTAGAGTAGCTTTATTGGTTAAGCTGTTAAAGCTGCTTCAGTTTAAACACTTTTTTTCTTAGTGCACCCTTGCTTCAATTGACCTTGAAACACATTATCTCATCTTTTTGAAGAAAATTTCTATTGCACCAGAATCCTGAAGCTGTCTTTAAGCATTACATAAATATATTTTACTGCTTTATTGCTGTTACATCGTTCTTTTTAATTTTTTTTCCCAAAGGCTAACATGAGCATATGCAATCAATGAGTATTTCGCGTGTGTGCCTGAGAGGAGCCTTCATCATCCTACTAGCAAAGGGAACTGTGCACAGCTGACTAGCATAGTTAGGATGTGGGTGGCACCAAGAATAGTTCCTTGATTTATTTGTAAAATGTGGAATATACAGTGTGTGGAAAAGCACCCATTGCATTTAACTGAGAGCACCAGTATAGCAAGATGTTAGAGGATCATTACCTTATCAAGAATAATGGGTTTAAGAAAATCCTTTTAGAATTGAAAATAATTGAAAATAAAATAACCAACGTGATAATGTAATAAAAATTTCGTACCTTGAATATAAGTGGTGCTTATTCTCCTGAGTTTGCGTATATACCTGCTCATACTTTCTCATAATTTCTCACACTTTCTGTTATAGACTTTACATGTATTTTAGTCGGTCTGTGAAATTTAGTTGACAGATTTGGTGTTCCTGTTCTGTTCTCCCTCAACCTTGCTTTGCTCATGCCAATTATTTAAATAAAAATGCACATCCTTAAGACTGAATTAGAGTGAATTTTCTGAGTACAACTGGTGTCTTAATGTTAAAAAATTGTACGTGGCCAAAATGTGACTCAGATTTACAAAGTATGACTCAGAATTTGAAAATTCAATCAATTTTTATCCATTTTAAATAAGAAGCATTCATGAACATGTTTAAGCGCACCTGTTTTACATTTGAGCAGAAGAAAAATTCAGGTGGCCAAATGTCAGTTTTGAAGCAAATAGGGTGATCAAATGAAGTGTTGTATACAGCTTTATAAATGTTAAATGCCGTGTGACAACCAAAACGTTGCCCCATAGAATCTATACCACTCATAAAATGCAGTGCACACACCAAATCATTATGTCATAGGCCCCCTTGGGAACTGAAAGAGTGGAAACCCTTTATGATCATTTGTCAGTTGAATGATCCCCTCAAAAACAAACGAGAACCCCCCAAAAACAAAAAAACTAGACATTATTTGGTAATCAAAATTAATTATCCTGAAGTTTTAAGACTACTTTATTCATACAGTTGATGTCCCTTTCAGTGGTCTAAGAGTTTGAATTTATTTACATGGCACTTCCTGTCAAGAAGACTGCACTGTTGATTCAGTAGTACAGTTGTATTGAGCAGGACTGAGGAGTTAGGTATCTGCTTTGCACTGGTACTTTATTTGGCTTCTTTGGTTAGGAGCTGCCCATGATCTCTCCAAAGCCTGAAACTGGATGATGTGGAAGAAAATGGCACATGGTGTATGGATACTGATACATCTGTTGCTTCCTCTGTGCCAAAAAAACCCAGACAAACAAAAAAAGGTTTAATGGAAGAGGAGGAACATATTTCTTCCCTTCAGGCTAGTGCTAGAATTTCTAGCAGCATCCTCCATCTGTTGTGGTTTTGCTATGGTATAGGTGTGGAGTCATTGATGACAGGTTGTTCAACTACAGAGACATGTATTATAGATCAAATTGATTTAATTTTTATTTTTAAAGGTTCCTGACCATGTTGCTATAAGATGCATCTAAAACAGAAAATATGGACAGATTGCATGGTAAATGCGGAGACTCAGTTCAGTCATTGAACAATAAAGCAGAGGGATGGATATATTGGTTGATTGTAGGATGACCTTGAGTAGTCACTATGATGTAGCTATGAAAAAAAGCTAATGCAATTTTAGGGTTTGGACATGTGTACATTTGGAGCCATTTCAAAAGGGCAGCAACTGTTATGTTCTCCATGTTAGGTGCAGACAAGCTGGGATAATATAAATGTACCAGAAACTTCATTTTGAACAATGGATTGTTTGCATCATCCCCATCTTGGCCACATGTAATGACAAGAATGTAATACATGCTGCCATTTTTAAAAAGGTCAAAATATATGAAACCCATAGTATATATTAGGTAGGGTATATGCAGATGGAGAAAAGGAAACACTAAAACCATTGTACACGATATTGGTAAGACCTCATAAAATATACTGTGTTCAGTTCTGATCATCAGTGGCCAAAAACGACTAGAGGTGCACCAATATATCGGTTCCATATCGGATTGGCACCGATCCAAAACTTGACAGTATCGGCAATCGGCTTTTTTTACTGATTCATAGTTTGTAAGGCTGGAAGGGACCTTGGAAGATCATCAGGTTAAGCCCCCTGCACCCAGCAAGAAAGATAACTGGGGGTCAAGTGACCCCAGCAAGGTGCCTGTCTAGTCTCCTTTTGAAGATTTCCAGGGTAGGTGATTGCACCACCTCTGGAGGGAGCTTATTTCACAGTCTGGACACCCTGACTGTGAAGAAGTTTTTCCTAATGTTGAGCTTGCCTCAGTCTTCCAGGAGTTTGTGGCCATTACTCCTAGTTTTCCCCTAGGGTGGCCTGGTGAACAGTTGCTCACCGAGCTCTTGATGCACTCCCCTAGTATGGTAAGCTGCTACCAGGTCCCTATCAGCCTTTTCTGCAGGCTGAAGAGACTCTGATCCCTCTGCCTTTCCTCATATGGCTTGCCATGTAAAACATTGATCATACAGAAGGCTCTTCCTTGGACTCTCTCAAGTTTGTCCATGTCCTTGTTAGTGTGGCATATATTCAAGCGTGACCATGCTTCCCCATAACTTGGCCAGTGAGCTCTTCACCCCCACCTCCAAATTGTTAACAAACATGTTGAAAAGTACTGAACCAAGCACCGATCCCTGTGGGACACGGCTGGTCACTTCTCACCGGAATTACACTGATCCATTTAGTACAACTCTCTGGGTCCTGTCCTGCAGCCACCTGAGAGTTAAGTTATATCTCAGAGTTAAGCCCACAATCCTCCAATTTTCTCATGAGGACATCATGGGATACTAGACCAAAGGCCTTCTGGAAGTCTAGGTATACAATGTCAACCTGCTGTCTTGTGTCCAGGTGGCGAGTTACCTGGTCATAGAAGATTATGTTGGTAAGGCAAGACCTGCCCGTGAAGAAGCCAGGCTTGCTGTCATTCAGAATCTTACCTTGTACAAGCTTATCACAGATACTCCTTGATGAACTTTTTTAGAATTGTTGAGCAATGGCGCCACACTCCCATTTGTTTTCCTCCTGTTCCCTATGTACCTAAAAAAGGACTTCTTGTTGTCCTCAATTCCCGTTGCTAATCTAAGTTCTGTCACCACTTTAGCCTTTCTTATCTCTTCCCTGCAAGTGTAGTTGAGAATGTCATCGATAAATGCCCCATGCATGCGCACAGCCACAGCGCAGCACACAGGTGGCCAGGAACACAGCCTGGAAGAGTGGAGAGCAGCCAGATCCAGCTGGTAAGTAAGTTGTGAGGGAAGGAACATCCGGGGGGCGGGGGGCAGATTGAGGCCTCTGCAGTGCGAGAGTGGGGCAGACACAGGCACTGCACAGCTGGGGCAGGATGTGGTATGGAGCCTTGAGTGGCTCATGCAGGGGAGTGGAGGGTGGCTCCTGCTGCTGCATGCACCCCAGGAGTGCATGGGAGATGTGTGCCCCCAGATCTGCTCGTGGGGCAAGGGTGGGGTGCCACTGCAGGCTGGGACTGGGGGTGGCACTGGATTCTTTCTGGTGGTTGGAGGGGTTGGGCCAGGGCTGCACTCAGGCCAGGCGGTGCTGGGAGGAGGGCTATGGTGGGGCTAGGGAAAATGTTGTGGTGGCTGCAGCTCCACCCCTGTAGCCCCTCCTCCCAGTGTCACCACTGCCTGCACTGAGCATAGCCTGGCTCAACCCCCTGCCAGGAAGAGCTTGACACTGCTCCGGCCCCACCCCACCCTTGCCTCATGCATAGATCCAGGGGGCACACCTGCCATGCCCTCCCAGAGTGCATGCAGTGGTGGGAGCCACATCCCCCAGACAAGTTGCTCATGGCACCATCCCATGCTCCATCCTGTGCTCTGTCCTGGCTATGGAGTGCCTGCCCCTGCCCTACCGCCCACCCTCACCATGGGGGTCCTCCATTGCTCTCCTCTGCCCCTTCCCCCCCCAACATACGTACCAGTCAGACACTGGTCTTCAGGCTGCCCAGCTGCATATCAGCAATCAGATCGGTATTGGCCCATATGGCTCATTAAAAATTGGCTACCGGTATTAGCCCAAAAAACTCTTTCTGTGCACCCCTAAAAAAGACTGATTGAGAAAAGAAAGACAACAAAGATTGGTCACTAAGATAGCTAAAAGAATGGAAACCTGTTCTTATGAAAGAGGATTAAAAGAGCTTTGTTTGTTTGGAATAGATTTCATAGACATTAAGGCTGGAAGGGACCTGAGAAGATCATCGTGTCCAGCCCCCTGCCCCAGGGGCAGGAAGTCAGCAGGGGTCTTAGGATCCCAGCATGATAAACATCCAAATTTCTTTTGAAGGCATTCAAAGTAGGTGCTTGAACCACCTCTGGTGGCAGTCTATTCCAGACCTTGCAGGCTCAAACAGTAAAGCAGTTCTTCCTTATGTCCAGCCTGAAACGGTCCTGGAGGAGTTTTTGACCATTTGACCTTGTCATCCCTTGGGGCACTCTGGTGAACAGACATTCCCCCAGATCCAGGTGAGTACCCCTTATAAAGTTATAGGCAGCCATCAGATCACCCCTGAGCCTGCACTTTTCCAGGCTCTCAGCCTCTCATCATAAGGTCTGTTTTCCTGACCTCTGATCATGCGTGTGGCTCTCCTCTGGACTCTCTCAAGCTTCTATGTATCCTTTTTGAATTGTGGATCCCAAAACTGGACACAGTACTCCAGCTGCAGCCTCACCAAGGCTGAGTACAATGGGAGAATGACGTCCTGGGATTTGCTTGAGAAGCATCTATGGATGCAAGCTTTACTAGCTGCAGCATCACACTGATGGCTCATGTTCATTTTGTGGTCAATCATGACCCCCAAGTATCTTTCATTTGTAGTGCTAGCCAGCGTAGCACTGCCAAGCCTATAAGCATGCTGCAGGTTTTTCTTCCCAAGGTGGAGAACCTTGCATTTTTCGGTGTTAAACATCATCAGGTTCTCATCTGCCCATTTCCTGAGCCTGTAAAAGTCAGCCTGGATCGCCCTCCTGTCCTCAGGTGTGGACGCTTTACCCCAAAGTTTGGTGCTGTCGGCAAACTTGGCCAGTCCGCTTCTGACTCCAATGTCCACATCATTAATAAAGATGTTGAATAATATAGTCCCAAGGACAGAGCCTTGAGGGATCCCACTGGTCAGAGCGCACCATGACGGTTGACCCCAATGATTGACGTCAACCAGCACCCTCTGGGCCTAACCACGGAGCCAGTTCCCCAGCCAGCAGATCATGGTGAAGAGCCAGCGGATCATGGTGAAGCCAGCAGGTCATGAAGAGCCAGCAGATCGAATTACAAAATAGAGACTAAGAAGGGATATGATTACTCTTTACAAGCAAATATGTTTATGTAGGGCAAGTATTAGGGAAGAGGAAGAGCTGTATAGGCTGAAAAATGACATTTAGTCCAAGGCTGAATGGCTTCAAATGAACTACGGATAACTTTGGATTGGAAATTAGAAGGTTTCTTACCACCAGAAGTCTAAAGTTTTGGAATGAGCTTTCAAAAGAAATGATAAAGGAAAGGAATGTGTATCTTTTTAAAGCTGAACTGCATAAGTTTATGGAAAGGATGGGGTGACAGCATAAGGAATTCTAGCTTATAAACCATATTCAATTATATGTGGAGTCATGTGGTGGTCCCTGGGTTATGAAAAAGGTAGTTCTTAGAGTGTGGAAGGCATGTGGTAATTCCAAGCTTTAGAATTTTGTTAGTTGCCAGTTGAGGGCAAGAAGATTTTTGCCTCATAAATGCTGTTGGTTTCTTGTTTTGTTTGGGGGGGGGGGGGTCTCCAACCAAATTCCTCTATAGTATTAGGATATTATGTTGAAGGAATCTCAGGTTTATACGAGCTCATGTTATGCAGCAGGGGGCAGTAGAGATCACCCCCCATGCCCGGCAGCACCCAGTGAGTGGGGCTTTTTTTTTTTTAAATCACTGGGAGCTGGGGCAGCCATGGTGGGGCTGGGGGATCAGTTAGGGGATAGGGCCTGTCAGAGGTCCTCCCATGGTCCCCTCCCCCAGCCCCCTCTTCCCCACTCCCTACTTATCAGCTTGGAGTCTGGCTGCAGCTCCTGGCTGCAGCCACCGGGGACTGTCTGAATCATCAAAGCTCTCTGAATCTTTTCTGAAGGCTTGTAGAGCTTCAGTTCAATTCGGACCTTTTAATTGGTCCCCTGATTTGATTCTGATTTGGCGATTCAGCCACCAAATCAGGTCGAATTTCCTTCTAATTGAATCAGCACCTGAAGCATTGCACAGCCCTACTGGTTACCGTTAAACTGTTATAAAAGGCCATAAAATGGGAACATTTATCTGTTAAAGGGTGTTAACCCAAGCTAAGGTCTACGGTTAGGTGAAGGTTGTTTTTGATCCATTTTATCTAGGCTTTTCCAGGGTACTGTTAGTCTGCTCTGGCCCCATAAAACACCCTGTTTTCTTCCTTTCAGCATCCCAGGATGCACCATATCCAATCCTTCCCACTCCTTTTCTCCATGGGCAAACTTTCAGCCCTCCTGAACTCTACTCCCCGAAGGGTGGTGCTGGCCCCAAGCCAACACCCCCTCTCACTGCCAGGGGTGTGACCTCAGCACACACCCTGACCGTTTGGAGTGCCCAGGTGTAGTTTACCAGTTTGCTGCTTACTCTAGCACCCCCTGTAAAAATCCTGTCCCGACTCTGCCCTGGTATGAGTATTAACCCAACTCCTGTCCTAATCTGCTGGGCAACCCAATTCCAATTCAGTGAAACACATTTAAGATTTTGGCCCTTTATTTTATTTTCTAAAATTCTTTTTTCACTTTCACTCCTTTCTCTTTGCTTCTCCCCCCTGCCCATTCACTTGAAACAGTTATTTTCCCCCAAAACATTTCTCCTCTGCATTTTAAAAAGGACATGGAGAAGTTGGAGAGGGTCCAGAGATGGGTGACAAAAACGATAAAGGACTTACAAGGTAAGCCATATGAGGGGAAGTGGAAAGAAAAAAGCATGGTCAGCTTGTGGAAAAGGCGATTAAGGGGGACATGACTTAAAATAGCAGACTTAGAATATCTGAAGAGCTGCTGTAAAGAAGACCACAACAGAGAAAAGGTGTTCTCAGCAGAAAGCAGGGTGCACACTAATGGCTTAAAATTGCAGCAAAAAAGTTATAGACTGGATATCAGGAAAAACATCTTCCCTTTTAGAACCAGTGAAACCAGTACATTGGATTGTCTAGGGAGACCTTGGAATCTTCACCATTGGACCATTGGTGATGTTCAAGAACAGGATGGGTAAGCATTGGTCAGAGAAGATCTATGGGTAGTTATGCCTATGCTATGCTATGGATAGCTATGCCTATGCTATGTTATGGGTATTTCCTCTGCTTCCAGGCTTTGTTGGTTGTTGCATGGGGCTAGGAAAGAAGTCTGTTTTCCCCTCTTGGTACTGTGGTACTGCACATATTGTGTGTGTGTCTGTGGGGGCGGGAGGGGGCGGTGTTTTTCAACTTGCTTCATCAGCATTGGGTGTTGGAGTTAAGGCTTGAGATTTTGACTGGAGCATGCCAACGCTCGTGCTAGAACTAAAACCCAGAGATACCTAGGTAGAGTGGCTTGCCTCTCTGCTCAGGGTCAGACTGATTGCCACATTTGTTATGGTCATATTGGTAGAGCGTGGGGGTGAAGGGGCAGGGCACGGGGGAAGCTTGCTCTCTATAGCAGGAAGCTTTTCTTCTTTGGCGATCTCAAGAATATTTTAACAATCTCTGTAGTGACAGGATACTGGCTGTTGTCTCCCTACTTTATCCATGAGGAGTTAGTGTACTCTAACTTGTGGCTCTGACAAGGTTGACTGGGTAGTTTCAGTAGTGGGTTAGGCAATGATTCATATGGGATGGATTGAACAGGGATGATCCTGCAGGGGGTTCCACTAGATGACTTCCACAGGTCTCTTCTAGTCCTACATTTCTACCATGCTTTGATTCAATCCAGCTCCTTTTGAAGGCTTTGGAAAGAGTCCTATTGACTTAATTGGGAGTTTGAAAGAGAGATTGTTTGCAATATAACGTCTGTGCCTAATATATTTTGCCAAGTTGCTTGAGGGTATTGTTTAAATAGCTAGACATATATATCACACATTGTTGGGGGTATGAGGGATTATATGTGTTTTAATAAGGTGTGAATTTAGTGTTTTTGAAAGGTGCCAAAGTGACAGCCCTAGAAGATGAATTTATGTATATCTGCAGAACATGCAGCCAAATTACTTTGGCCTTCTAATGTACCTTGACCCTGATCTTAGAGGGATCACTACTAACAATGAGAGGTTAGTTTAGTCTCTAGGCCCATTTAGTTGCTGATTCGTCACTGAACCTGATGACAAAAGTGCCTGATGTGTGGTGGCTTTTTTGATTTGGATAACTATTCACTGAGAGGTGAAAACTCAAAACTTATTTCACATTGTCCATCAGATAGCTTGTATATGGTAACAACTCTGAAGCAGTAATGATGTGAGCTGGGTATATATAAACTGAAGACCTAGGGGTTTAGTTCCTGGAGCCAGAGTTCTGTAATCAGCCTCCCCTTGTATCATATTTTGGAGCATATATTAAGCCAATAACAAACAACTTAACTTTAAAATAATACGTTTACAAACAAAAACATCATTACAGATTCTCATGAAAGATTCTTTTTTTTTCCTGGACTCTCCAGTTTAAGGTAAACTTGTAAAGCAGGATAGTGCATGGACTGTGAGGAAAGCTTTTGAAGTTTTGCATGTAGTTATATTGAACATATTAGATCAATCTTAGCTTTTGCATCCTGCCACTACTTCCCCTCTACCCCTCTGCAATGTGCTAAAATGGGTTAGGGCAGTCTGTAGATGTATCTTCCTTTCCTTTTTAAAATTTCTTCCTGAATGGGTTTGTAAATATTCAGTCTTGACTTCAACTTACATTGCAGTGTCATCAATTATGACAGACTGCTGCCTCTTTCCTCCACTCTTCATCTTTTCCCTGTCAGAATGCACCCTTTGGCAGAATATTTTTCAAGGGCTAAATGTGAGTCTGAGATCGAGACTGTCAAGGTATTTTTCATAATTTCAAAAATATTTTTCTCTCCCTCTTGTTTATAATTACCTCTTGAAAATGTGAATTGAAATCTGTTCCTTTACTGTTTTTTCCCTTCCATCTTTCATTACATATATACACTGTGATTATAATCGCAGGGCTTCTTCTGAGGATTTATTAGTAGTGTGTTTTTTAAATTTCTTGTTTTGGGAGATTGAAGCTGTGATGCATTCATTTTTACATGGGAAAGGTACATGATATGTAAAGAGTTCACATGAATATTAGCAAGCAAATTAGACTACCCAATCAGCACTCAGATCAGCTTTGCCAGAGAATTCTGTCTCCTATTTCTCCCCACATGTCTCAAATGACCAGCTGCTCATGATCCTTGTATCCCACAGTAGGTGAATAATGAACCCCTAAGGCCACAACAACTGTTTACAGTCTGGTGAGCGCTACGTGCAAATACCACAGGAAGATGGTGACTTCCTTTGATGTCCTTGGTCTCTACTGATCTGATAATTGTGGGTTGCACTGGATTCCAAATCCTCCAAAAATAAAACTGGGCCATCCTGTAAAGTTTTGCTTGACAGGATTCTTTTTCTTTTTAATTTCATTTAGACTTCACTTGAAATTGTTTCAAAGGATCTAGATTTTCCTAATCATTGAATGCTGAACTAATTTTTCTTGAACCATGCTTCAGTCTACTTCTGCTTTATACAATGTTGCTAGCTTTGTGTCATTTTTTTGTGAGTTTTTGATATTTGGTATCTTTCTTTGAGCCCCAGCTCTGAGATCTATTACACTATATGAGAACTTCACCTGTCACTTATTTAAAGAAAGTAAGTTAGTAGCTCTAATGGTCATGAGAAATGTCTTGTAAATTATGAACCTAGAAAGACTCAGGTATGAATAGTTGAATAAAAAGAATCCAATAATTACTATTTGATTGTTAAGCTAATCTCATGAGTTTTGAATGCTTGGGGTGAAATCCTGGCTCCATTTTAGTCACTGGGAGCTTTGCTGTTGATTTTGATTGAGGTCAGAATTTCACAATTCAGTCATTGTTTTTATTCCCTAAACTATCCCCCACCACAACCTCTAAAAAAACAAAATCACCACGCCTCCCCCAAAAACCATTTTTTTCTCAAGCAATCTCTCTCTCCATAAAAGGAAAAATGCAAAAGCCTCTCTGTAGTCCCTTTTGTATTTTGCCATTATCTAGAAGGCACCTGAGTAGACAGATGCTGGTAATCCTGGCCTTATATAGACATGCAGTTTCTCCTGGAAGAGTTGCTCCTCTCCCAGGAGAAACCATGAATGTACAGATATTCAGGCTTTTTCTCCCAGAGTAAAAATGGCTGCTCCAGGAGAAAAATAACCTCCCCCCCCCCAGGAGATGGTGTGTTGCTTTCTGGATACTGCTGCTCCAGCAGGGAGCAAAACATACTTCCTTAACAGACATTTAGTGCTTCAGAGAAACGCAAACTGACCATGGGCAGTCTGGGTTAGCCAACCAGGGCTACCCTATGCACTGCTGCCATCTGTTGCCAGGGAGACTAAAGGAATCTGCAGAGCATGCTGAGATGTGTGCACAGTGTCAGCATGGCAAGTTCTCCATTCTTCAGGGTCTCAATATTCAAATGTTTGTACATGTGGCTCTTAATAAGTTTTTCTACCAGGGCAAACCTGAGAGGATTCATCCAGATTATCTGAACACCCATTGTTTGCTATATGGTTTACTATCACCTCCACAATAGGGATGCCAACTACAGTTCTGAGAGAGAAAGTCCTTCCCTTTCCATTAGATCCTATTTACCTTCTTAGTTTGCCCCAAATTCGTACAGAGTAAAGTTCTGCAGACTCTCATGTGGTAGCATATCTAATGTTGAAGAAGCTCACCCTTATCATTTTTCCTAGGAGGAAAATGAGAAGAGTGACTCTATTAGGGCTAGTTCACATAGATGATGTCTCTGTCCATTGCATAGATTTTGTTCCTCATTCTTATGTTTGCATGAAATGCAAATCACTGGAAAAAAGATACGGTTTGGACTGTTCAAGTTATGTAATATTCTTTTGCTCATGCTTATGAGTTTAAACGTGAATACTTCTCTACGCTCCTGCTTTTTTGGGGACTTCTTACTGTTTTGAAGAAATACTGGAGGAGGATTGGGTTAGGGAGCCTTGAATATTGGACTGCTTTATTCCTTGCTATAGAATTTCCAAATGACTGTGGGCAGGTTTCTGACAAGACTTACTTCATAGAGGAGTAATATAGTTGAATTGATTAGATTCCTTTCCTCTGAGGAAAGTTACACATACAAACACACAAATTACTGGCATAATAGAGCAGTTGCTGGAAGTAAAGTAGAAGAACTGGCAGGATTAGGAGACAATTTATTGACTTTCTTCTATTGCTGTTTAAAAAACTTCTCTTACTTCAGGTTAGAAAATCTGATATATACTTTGGGTTCTTTTCTGTCCTTGATATGCATGTGCAGTTCCCATTAGTGTCAGCAGGAGTTTTGCGCTTGCATCGCGAGAGGAGAATAGACCCCTGTGCATATAATGATAAGTTAGATAGCCTCTTGTGGCTCTGTGTATGATTCCCGATCTATTGTACCAGAGATACTACAGCATGAGAGAGAGCTGCTGTCATTTTCAATAGGAAGTAAGAATTTTAAGAGCTTGAGAACTGTCCTCTTTTCTGAATAGCACTTTTGCTGCATGAAGTGTAATTTATTTTTATCACAGCAGGCATAAAGCTTCCAGGTTTTCATAAAGAAAAATGATCCATTCAGTGCCCATGTCGATTGAGCAATCATTTGAAAACCTTTAAGTTCAAAACACAAACCTTCCTCACTGCAGAGCATTGTTTTTTTCTCTTTGGTGCAGTTTTTAATTTTTAACTCTCAGATCTTCATTAATACTTCAGACATAACATAAAACACTGTGTTTTGATCTCAGTAATATTTAAGTCAGCCATCAATCTGCCTTGTAACAGTGCATGCTGTTTAATTACAGTGGCAGAAACTTCTGCAGACAGGGCTTTCAACTCCTCCAAAATACTTTCAAGGAGATATTTCTTTAATTTTCTTTCTCAGTAGCGTATATGAGTCAGCAGCAAGGTTAGAATATTTCTGAGAAGAAAAAAACTGTTTGCACCTTGCCAGATACAAACACACAAAAAAAGAATAAAAACAAAGGAGGGCCTATTATTAGTTCTATGTGTCAGTTTGATTAGTGAACCAGTTGCCTCTATCACTTCTGAGAGAACACTGAATCATTAATGGTGTCCGTTCTTAAATGTAGAAACCCCACATTGTGTCTTTTAGTGCGTAATTGGACTGTCTCTTAATACAAGCAGAGGCACTTGTTTCTGCATATAAACCCTGCACCTCAACAGGTCAGGGAGATAGTAAAAACCTGTTGTTTGGTTTTGTCTTGGGGAATAATGGAGTCACTAATCTACTTGATCTCTCAGAGTCAGATAAAGAAGAAAGTGAGCGATGCATACATTTCAAAGATGGAAGGCACTTGTAAAAGCAATTTCTTTGGAGGGAAAAAACTAGAGCAAAGGCTGTTGGAAACCTTTTAATTAGTACTAATTACCTCAGCAGAAAACGTTGGAGGCTTGAAAGGATTTGTGTCAGCAAGTGAAAGATCAAAGATTGCGGCGCTTGCATTTTAATCTGTTGGCTATAAAAACGAATAAGGGGGTGGTAATGGGGCCCATGAGAGTGACAACCCAGGTGGTTGAGGCCTTAATCCCTTCTTTACTGCTAACGCCTGAGGCCTAGTTCCAATTACATAATAAGATGATTTAATTTTTGCTTTAATTTTAACAGAAATTAAGTTTTCTTTCACCCTTCAGTAAGGACAAGATGAGTTTTTCAGGACAAAACCCTGTCAATGTAGGTCTTTTAATGTTTTTTAACCCAAACCTTTATAAGCAGTTTTTATTTAATAGGGCAAAATGACTGTATAAAGGGCCATGAGGCAGCAAAAGTGCTTTGATGTAGTCTATGGAAAAGGGAGTGGTTTATTATAGGCCATTGGGGCAACTATGTTACAGACATCTATTGAGTCTCATTGATCATTCATTGTGACAGTTACTTAGAAATATGGTAACACAATGAGTGATATCTCCATTTTAAACACAGTAGCTGCCTAATTGCACAGGCAAAAAACAGTTTCTGTGCATATTTTCTGTGAGAATTTGTTTTCTCTCTTAATATCAAGTGTGTGTGTGTGTGTGTGTGTGTGTGTGTGCATGCATGTGGACACGTGACTTATAATACTGCCTGAATTTTAAAGCTTTATTTCTGTGACTGCTCTTCGAAAGAAGTCTGTTGCAGAGAAGACTGATTGCCACTGGGAGGGAACAACTTCGTTTTTGTACAAATACCCTTATCAACAAGGTAAACATGTGGCTTAATCTGAGAAGACACCCACCTTTGTAGCACCAATGACATACAGATGAATTCATGTCCAGGAATGTTCAGGCACTTTCATGTTGCAAGTGCCAAATTTTTTTCTAAATGCAGGGGAAAGAAATCTTGAACTGCTGTCCCTTCAAGTACCCAGCTGTCTTGATTATAATACAACACATGCACTTGTGTTATCTACCAGAGAGTAAAGAGGCAGGGGGTTAGGTTTTTTGCACCAGAGACAACTGGTTATTTGCTCTCTGAGAGACTTCAGACATAATAGGTTTCAGCCGTGTGTGTGTGTGTGTGTGTGTGTGTGTGTGTGTGTACGCGCTCGCGCACATGTATACACATGCATGTATAGGTAAATATTTTTAAATCTGT
The DNA here is from genome assembly GCF_000455745.1 of Alligator sinensis. Classification (NCBI taxonomy): domain Eukaryota; kingdom Metazoa; phylum Chordata; order Crocodylia; family Alligatoridae; genus Alligator; species Alligator sinensis. The sequence continues at coordinate 4,374,151 of NW_005841852.1, forward strand.
AGGAAATGGCAATGTTGTGTGTCTTTAGATTATATTTCATATTTACATTGTTTAGTGAACATTGCAGACATAGCCTAAAATAAATTACTTAGAATGTGAAAATTTACTAGGTAAAGAGAAATGTCTGAAAGAGGTAGCTTTTAAACTAAATGTGGACGTCACTAATTCATGTAGTCTAGACTCTACAGTAACTGAACCCATCCTGAATTATTAACTCATTTTCTGTTGTTGCCACCTGTAATATTCTGATAGTCAGAAATCTGTTCACTTATAAAACCCATTAACTTGGAGTCTTCTACTCTTTGCTTTTTTGTTTTATCCGGGGCTTTTTTCGGACCATTTAGAGGTCCTGTACTTTTTGTGGTGGTAGATGAGATGTAATGTAAATGGAGACCTTCTGGTACTTCATTTTCCTCAGACACAGGAAGTGACTGCTTAAAAGCAGAAACTCTTTACGTGCCAGTGTAAAACATGACAGGATGACCACTACAATAAAGTGTAGGGCCATGTAGAAATGGGTAAGTTGGTTACTGAAAGCAGTCTTGCTGCAAAGTGTATATTTACTTAATGACATGGGCCTAAAATATTTTGTTTCACTGCCCTTGCTGAGACTCATATAAATACGCGTAGTTTGGTAACAATTTGTATAGCTCATATCACTCATGCAAATTGATTATCTTCCACTTTTCTATCCCTTGTCCACCATATTCAGAGTGACATACCTGATATTAATAGAATGTTAGTTAGTCTGTTTGAAGAACCATGGATATAGATGATTTATGCTGTGTATTCTATCTCTAGGAATTCATCTGCCAAATCATATTAGTTAATGACCTGGGGGGAAAAAAATCTTTAGATGCTCTAGTACAGGGGTGGTCAAAATCTGGCCCACCAAGGGATTTTGTATGGCCCATGGTGGCTTCCTTGGTCCTGCCTGACCCAGACATGGGGGTAGCCCAGGTCATGGCATGTGTGGCCAGTCCCACTGCCCCGGGCATGCAGCAGGGCTAGAGCGGCACAGCAGCCGGACTCCACTTCCCTGCTGCCCTGGTTTTGGCAACTCCTTCTGGCTACCAGACCCAGACTCTCTGTCTGGGCAGCCCAGCCCATCTGTTCTGCACCCACCATCAGGGACAGGACCAACGCAGGCAGGGTACTCAGCCAGGTGGCTAGGATGAGGCCACATGCAAGCAGGCAGTGGTATCTGGGAGCAGGACAAGCTGACAAGGCTAGGGAGGTTGGGGCAGTGACAGTGCACAGCTGGGGCCCCAGGCATGGCTAAGGCCCAGATCCCTAGCTCCATGCTGTCCCTGCCCCAGGATCCCGGGTCTCCATGGAGACTGGCCAGGAACTGTGCTGGCAGGGTGTGTGGCCAGGTGGACAGGGAGCTGGGTCTGGGATCTTGAGGAAGTGACAACACAAGGCTGGGGCCAGGGCAGAGTTGTGATCTTTTTCCCACATGCCCCTGTTTGCAGAACTCTGCCCTTGGGTCCCACCCCACACTTTCACCACCCTCACCTGCCCATGCCACTCCCAGCCCTCCCCCCACCCCATTGCACTTTGGGAGTTTTGGTGAGCTGTTGTTGAAGTGGAGGGGATGCTGACCAAGCCTGCCACAGCTCAGCAAAGCTCCCTATGTGGCCCTTGGACCCAAATAATTGCCCACCCCTGCTCTAGTACATCCATTTTAAACTTGTATCCCACAACCCCTTCCCCACAATGTTTTGCTCAGTTCAGTTTGAAATATACTTACTTGTTAATAGTGGAGTGCCAACACTGTGACAAGAGGGTAGCATCTAACATTCTCTCTCATATGTGTGTCCTTTGTTTTCAAAAGTTACAGGAACTGGAGGGGATGCATCTGTTGTCAATCGTGTATGTTCTTGGGAAACTTTATTCACATTGCAGAGTGTGACAATCTTTGTCATTTCAGGAGGTGCAGTCTAGAATGCTGTTTTGGCCAACCATATTCACTGTTTAACACTGGCTTCTCCTGTTTTTGAAGCAAAGTATGAACAATAAAAAAATAACCAAATGGAAAAGGAAGGGGAGAATCCTTATTGAAATTAAGAATGAAAAAAGGACACATTTTTATTATTTGTTTCTTGAAACAGTTGGATTGGATGGAAGATAATTTCTTTTAGTTGTGCATATATAGTATATAGTAACAAATTAGTTGCATTAAAATGAAAAAGAATAAACGTAGACACCTATTACTTAATAGATGATGATGATGATGGTATATCTGTAGGGCGACCATATGTTCCAGTTTGGCCGGGACACTCCAGGATTCCATTGTGTAGTCCCAGCTGGTTGGTCAAAAGTCCTAGGCTGGAGTCCACAGGGGAGGCAGAGTGGCATGGTGCACCAGACAGGTGGCTGGGCAAGCTCCACCACTCCTGTGCAGAGCAAGGATATGCCACGGGTGGGTGGGGTGGCACCACTCCAGTCTACCCACCTTGTTTCTGCACAGGAGCAGCAGTGCCTTCCCGGCCTCCTGCCTGGTGCACCATGCTGCTCCGCCTCCCTGCCAGACTTCAGCCTGGGACTTTTGACCAACCAGCCAGGCCCAGGCTATGGTCTCCTGGAGTGCCTTGGTAAAACCCAGATGTATGGTCACCCAATGTATAATTGAAGGAACTGATTCTTCTTTGATTTGTGTATGCTTAGTTGAGTTCACATGTATAAGGCTATACAGAATTGGAATAAGATGTCATAAATACAATCCATGACAAAAAATAAAAATGGTCTAATCTACTAAATATTAAAATTATTCATCTGTTTAACTAAGAGTAAAATTATTCACATGATAGATAGTGTCTGTCTCATTATGTGGCCAAAACAGTGGATTGGTGCATCCCTCTTTAAAGCATGTCAGTCTATTGGGATTTAACAGGTTATAAGAGCAAAATGTGGTCCTCTGTTTGTATATGCTTAGCTTACACCTTAATGGTGTTTAGAATAATTAAATGATTTCAAAATTAAGCTTAAACACTTCCTTTACTGAGGTCAGTGGATAGCAACAAAAATATTTACAAATTGTTGCCATGTTAATAAAATAAATATTATAGGGCAATATACAAACTTATTCTGGGAACACTTATGTAAGAAGGGCAGAGATTTTTGAACATCTACCCTTATTTTAAGTGATGTGCTATAAAAAAAATCAGAAATTGAGTGAATAACTTGATCAGCACCTAACTGGTAATGCCCTAGGTTTAATGAATAGTAGCTGAATGACTCTTAGAATCTTACTTCTTCTCTAGTTTACATGTTGATAGCTCATTCTTGCTTGAGAAAGTATAAAGTTTAAATAGATCTTATCAAAAAACATTACATTAGTGTGACGAAGTTCACCTCAGCACCTTATTAGATCTATTTAAATATGCATTAAAATATTTCAGGAATATATCAAACTGAGAATACAGTTCAGCTTTTAGAGAGAGATGAATGTGGCGGCTGTTAAGTTTTAATTGTCTCTTATCTCTTGCTACCATGGCAATAAAAATAAAAACTTTGTACAGGAATATTTGATATAATACATTATTTGCTAAGAATAGGCTTAGTCAGCAAAGCCAGGCAGGCAGGAGCATATATTTTCTGCTTTTCCATTATTTTAATATCTAAGTCGTATGCTTTTAACAGTCTTTGTGTTTTTATTGTCTATATTTAACAACATTTAGAAATTGGTCCTGCTTTATGATACTCAAAGATGAAGTTTTGAGTGGGGTTTTTTTTTTTAATTCTCTTCCTCCCAAGCAAATTTGGTAAGAGAATTTAAAAGTCTGAATAATTTTACTTGATTTTATTCTTTGGCTTCTGTGCAGCTCTGAAGTGTTCTGATGAGACTCAGATAAGATGATCTGGCCTTTAGAGAGAGACACATCATATATAGGCAGACAGCTCCTGTGTCTGGTAACAAAGACTGAGGAGGTCAAAACTATCCCAACAGGCCTGGGTAGGTCAGTCAGAGGCAATGGTTGGAAATAAAATTTGGTAGGGAGGGGGGCACGGGGTCTGGGTCAAGTCCTGTTCAAAAAGTCAGCTTTGTCAAAAGCTTCAGTCACATTCTTACCTACAGGCAACCTCTGCTGAGCCCAACTCATTAATCGAACTGGAGAGCCGTCTTGACCCTAGCTCCTTCCCTTTGAAGTGTGGTGTCCTATGCAGCATGAGGAAATAATTTGCTGCCTGATTCAATGAGCCATCAGTAGAGCCAGCAGACCTAATGACATGTGAGAATATTAACCTCCTACCACGAAGAGCTGTGAATCTTGAGAGGCAGTCTATAATTCACCCAGCACTCCTGAGCCTTACCGCTCTCTCTCTCTCTCTCTCTCTCTCTCTCTCTCTCTCTCTCATATACAGGGATAAAGAGACCCTCATGTTGTAAAACTTCTATTTTCTTCAGTAGTGGGAGCATTACTGAGTCCTTTGTAATGAGTTGCTTTCCTTTTTCAGTAAGATTAAATTTATACTGAAAACTAGATGTCTTTCTTGCATATAATCATTTCTGCCTAAAATATGGTACAATCTGCATAAGAGACATTAAGAAGATGGTAATTTGGATACTTAATAAAGGAGACTATTTCTTGTTTCCTTTTTTATTTTTCATAATCGAAAGAAAAATGAGGGGGAGGTCTTTTCTTTTCCTTTTATTTTTTTCTTTAAGGGGGAAGGCACAAACATGCTCACATGCTATGCTGTGAGTGTACTCCAGCTGCCCTTGGTCACATTGATCTCTCTGCCCCCATAAAAAAGAAAAACTGTTATTCATCTTGTGTGTTAAAGCAAAAGCATCTTTCTGCCCCTTGTAACTGCAGGATGAAAACATATCATGGGCTGTGCCCTGTTGCCACTGAAGTCAGTGCAAAAATTGCTATTCCCTTCAATCAAAGTCCCACGTATAGGTTTCTACTTATGGTAAAATCCAGTTAATGAAAAGTTGTTCATTTTAAGAGAATGATTTGAAATGTGGCCCTGTGTACAATGATCAACATTAAAATGTTAGTAATTAATGTCTATTCCAAAGTAATCCAGAAATCAATTGCTTACTTAAGAGTAAAAGTAATACTGTGTTATATTAGACATCACTATGTAGTTACTGTTGGAAAATATTTCATTACAACCCCTGAATTTTTTATAAAGAAAGACACTATTGCAAACATATAAAGTAAAGATAGCTTCAAATTGCTAGTTTGGCTCTTGGTATTGCAAAGGCTAAGTGTTACTGTGTTTGGAGTGGGGAGGTGTAAGCAGGGGAATTCTGGAACACATCTGGTTTTAAATACTTGATGTATTTCAGTGAGAGTGATTGCTTAAGCTCTCTGCATTTTGCTTTTCTGAGTGAATAAGCAAGACTAGGTCATTACTCAATATAATCTCATAAGTGTGAAAAAGAAAGGACATTCCTTTGGGCGCTCATTGATAAATTCACATGAGAGTTTACTGTGATCAATATGGCAGCAAACAAGTAAAAGTTCACTGATGATTGATAAGTAACTAAATGTAAAGTGCCTACTGATCTGAAATGACTGGTTACCTATCCTAGACTAGTTACTGACTGAACCCAAGTTCTGTGTGAATTAAAAGCATCTCCAAAAAGACAAACTCTTGAGCAAAATAAGTTTCAGAATTTAAGCTTAATCTAATCTAAAAACGCTTTGCTGGTATGACTGTACCAGGAAGTTCCTTCTGCCCAGTAAAGAGATAGCTTGTCCCCTCAAAATAAGTCATTTTGGCATTAGAACTTGTTTATGGTTTGTATCTACTCTGCAGAGCAGTATTGAAAACAAATTTTAGTATTGACTGGGCCCAAGTTATCCAGGGCTGTATGTAAAGTTCATTTGGTCCAAAAGTATCTTGTATAGACCCAGACCTAGGAAGTGTATGCACCTGTGGCTTTTCTGGTTGGGGGGGAAGAGAGGGGTGAAAGAGTTTGGGGGATGAAGGCAAGAAAAGGAAAGAGACAAAAATGGCATATTTACATCATGTAACAAATATTACAGTATGCTTTATTCTGGTGTGTAATTTTAAGTTGTTCTAAAGATGCATCTTAAAATGAGAAGGATTCAAACGTTGTCCAAAACATTTCTCCTCTCTTTTCATGTTCAACTGATCTATTATTTGTTCTCACCTCTCATGGCTAGTCGCAAAGGCCAGCCCCCTGGCCTCTCTCTGCTTCATCTTTTTATTAAGTTTATTAAAACTAGTCAGATTATACTTTCTTATGGTACACACTTTGCTTGGTCCATTCATTATGGTTTCTTATCTTGGCAGGCAATCTGAATTGAACGGCACGTAGTCCATTATGCACATATGAAGCCCATCACTCCTCCAGCAATGACCAATTCATCAAACATTTATCTTTTGCCCTCTGAGCAGTGTGTCAATTTGCTTGTCAATCCTCAGCCTTGGCTGTTGTGGAAGATGGGAGAAAAATGACTTCTCTTTCCCCGTTTTCACCACACTCTAGTGGTTGAAATGGGCTTTGCCCTACTCTTTCCATGTGTTTGCTTACTTCCCTTTTTCTCTACAGAAGTGGGGAGAGGTCAAGTTACTGTCTGAATTTCAGTGACAGAATGATTCAAGAGACATGCTACGAGTTTCATTGTGCCATTGCTTTTACACTTAAGATGGTCCCTACTTCCATTACATTTCCTTTGTTCAAAGGGCTTTATATATGGGGTCAAAACTTAGCACTTGGATCAGGATAGTGTTTTATTTTAAACAAATAAATTATTGACTTTATGCATTTTTATTGTTTTTAAGGATTGGTTAGATCTTTATAGTCTATGCCCTTCATTGCTCTTACAAGTTTAAGAAATGACCCTGTGTGAATGCATTTGCATTAGTGCATCTGTGCACATGTGTCTTATTTAAAATTATTTTGGAAAGGCTTGGTTTCATTACAGTTGGATTCTTTGTTAGGAATGGAAAGGAAACAAATGAGGATATGCTGGTTATAAAACTGTCAATTATCAATCTTACTGGTTTTTTGTTTTTGTTTTTTTACTTGGGAAATCCTTTCAAGTTTTTTCAGCAG
>NW_005841852.1:4381226-4388387 GCF_000455745.1 Alligator sinensis
GAGATATGCCCAGTTGACTGTACTGACATCCCATGTGTTTTTGGGCAAAAATGATCTTTGATTAAAAAAAAAATACAATAGACAAGGGCTATCAAACTAAAATTCTGGCTCTGTGGGTCAGGTGAGATGCGTGGGGCCTGTCTGCAGGTTGAATCAGGCTGTCAGACTGACCTTGCATGCCAGAGCCAGTGTGCAGGGCTGGATCAGCCCTGTGTGTCATTTTCAGAAAGCACTCTGGAGTGATCCTATGTGCTGTGTGTGGGGCATGGGCTTACACCAACTGTATCTTGGACACCCCTGCAATAGACTGTTACATATCGACTAGGGAATTTTAAGCCATTTTTTGAAAACTACTATATGTTCAATAATACCTATTTGTCTGTTAGACCATGAAGAAATACTTATCTAGTCTGTATTTTATTATTTAAAAAATACTCTGTACATGATGTCAGCTGAACTTTCCTGCTCTTCCACAGGGAATATTATGTTCTTGATTGTCATTTTATTTAAATGTATATGATAATGTAACAATATCAAACAAAATCTGAGTGTGCTCAAATAACCCTAAAGGTGTGACATACACTGATTTAAAACATTAAAATGAAGGTTAAGGCTCTGGCTCCATTATTAGTTCTCCTTTCTGATTAGGCCTGGATGAAATGCTTATAGTAGAATATAGCTTTGGAAAGGTTTATTAAAGAAAACCTTCCAGACATCCCAATCTGTTTTATAGTTTAAGGTAGAAACCCCCTGAAAATTAAGTTATTTCACAAAGTTTGGACACCAAACCATGGAAAGCTTGATGATACTAGCAGACTCACAGTTATGAAATGACATAATCTTTATTTGTTTATATGAGGTTTGTTAGCTACTGAAGACTTGAATCAGAAATGGTACCTACTTCCACAAAGAACTCTTAACACCCTGCAAAGACAAAGCCTTAAGTGGTTTAGCAATTCATTTTTTCAAGCCCTCCCAACTTTATTATATTTTGACCTTAGAGTATCAACTTAAAGTTGTAACTCCTGGAGCAATGCTGACATTGTGAAAACCCCTTTCAGCTTTATTTAAAACAAAACTCATACTCATTGTTCTTCCAGATGTGGAGAAACAAATAAAAGTATGACTTAGGGTGCAGACAGAAGTGACAATATTCGCCCAATCAATCTGGCCACAGAAAGCAGCTTAAAGCCGTGACCAAAAACAAGTGCATGGCTGCAGACAGCTTAAAAAATGGCTGATAGGGTGAAAAGCTGACCCGTCATTGCATGAGGGGTTGGATGAAGAAGTTTCAAAACAGAGTATCTTCCATAATTTCTTTTTGCACTTCCTGGCAGCCTTGAGCTGTTTTCAGAATAGGAGGGGGAAAAGGGAGCAGAGGGAGTTCAGTCTGGGGGTTTTCAGCCCCCACTGAACAGTGTGGTGGGTATATTGGAGCCCCCTGAGGTGGAGGAGGGGCTTCAATTCACCCGCCTCCCCTCCAGCACTGGCTGGGGAACCCCTAGAATGAGCTCCCTCCTCCATTCTGAAACAGGGATAGAGGCTGTTGCTAGGGGAAACCGGCTGCAGGCTGCTAGCCGGGAGGTAGATTCCCCTCTGCCCTGGAACCAACAGTGAACTTCGGTTTGTTCTAAGGGATCATTGTAACTCTTCTTCTAAATCTTCCAAAACATTGTCAGTTACAGCCGGGTGCTGCACTTCTATCTGCACCCTTAAATTTATCCTAAAATCTCAGAATGAAGACAACTTAAAAAATTCTTACGTTTCATGATTTTTCATATATTCTTGACTTTCTTTTATAAACATTTAGGGATTGTAATATTGCAGACTCTAAGGTTAGCTGAATTTAGAGCTCATAAACTGAAGATGATAGAAGGCTTCCAGGAATCCCTGCCAACCAAAACTACTAAATCTTATTCAGATCTGGTCTTTACGTGTCTTATAAGGCTTCCTCACCTTAGTCTTGATGGCATCTGTTGTTCCACATGCAGTTTCAGTTGTCTGCAGTTTCTGAGCAAAGGAGGACACTAAAGGGCAGATTCTCTCTTCTTTGGATATCTAGAAGTTAAATGTATGCAGTTTGGGATGTATTCTTATTTCTTATACCTTATGCTGAATGTGCAAAACTAATTCAGTCTGCTTAGGCAGACAGGTAGTAGTTCCAATCCTTCATCTCCCCTTTGTTTCATTTTTTGTCTACTACTATCATAGGGCTCATTTCAGTTTTATTTCAATTGGTTGACTGTGGAAGCATAAGCGTAGCAAATAAAGACTGCTATGCATGATGACTGGGAAAGATGGTTTTATGATACCCTGGATTTGGCTTGTCTTGGTTGCTGTTATGAATGGGCAGCCCAAGTCTCTAAGCTGGTCTAGCATGGGTATGAGTTAAAGAAGACTGGACAAAAAAGACAGGTGTTGAAAGAAGAATTGTGCCTGGTCTGCAATATCCTTATAAATGTGGAACTCAACCTATCAACCTAACTTTTAACTCTCTGTAAACATTTCATGCAAAAACCTCTCTCTTCCTGAAATTGGTGGGGAGGGAGAGATTTATTGTTTTGGCTGAATTTTGCTTTGAGTTTTTCAGGTTCATTGGAATTAAAAATTAAACTTAATGCAGCACCAGGGTAAGGATAACTGAAACCAGTTTTTATGTTGCCTCTTGTGAAATCAAAACATCAGTTTAGAAATGTCCCCCTCTATATTATGTCTGCCCATGCACATAAAATCTATTTATTGTTTTTTTGTTGTTGTAGCAATGATTAAATCTCAGAACTGGAATTCAGGAGCCCTAGGTTCTGTTTCTTTTCTTTCAACAAATTGCCTTTAGCTAGTCACTTAACATCCCTCTCTTACTGTCTTAGCTTTACCCTCCACAAAATGGAGCTTTTGAGCTCTCAGCAGATTTGTGAGATTTATTAATTATTTGCAGAATGCTTTGAGATCCTTGGGTGGCAGGTGCTAGAGAAGTGTAAATCAGTATTATTTCTTTGAATACTGAAATCATTACCTGTTAGGTATTAAGGCATCATCCTTCAGTGACGATGATGCCTTTTCTTTTAATCTGCTAAAAATTAGAAAGGCAAGGGGAGTGATTTTAAACAAGCTCTCCTTTCATAACAACCCTGTCTTTAACTTCTGGTAATGGCTATCTCTTGTCAGCAGAGTACAAATCAATTTCAAGGAAAAAGCCAAACTCTCTCATTTACATATTGTTAACTGCCCTCTCTTTCCTGTTAAACAGGGGAAAAAATGTCATTAGGAATGAGTCAGCTGTCTTATTAACAGAGAGTAGAAGGAGCATGTCCTCTTTAAAATGTACTTCTGAGCAGATTGCTGTTTCAGGACAAGGACAACTGCATAATATTGAGGTTTGGCCATTCTTTGATGAGATGGCTTTGCTTTTTCATCTCTCTAAATCCTGTGTACCCATTGACAAATATTACCAATTCGAATAGCTACTATTTAGTTTCATTGTAACCAAATCCATTTCCACATCAGGCCAGAGGGACTGTATAAAATGGTATAGTCGACAATTACCATGCATACACAGTGAAAAATCCCCACAATGACATTCCTTTATGGTTAAAACTTTGCAGTAGATCATGAATGAATTATGGAAAGGAAAGCTGAGAGAAATCATGCTGATTAGGTGGAGGACTTGGATAAAAGGACATTTCTGAGACCTTTGTATTCTAAAGGATTATTTACTGTCTGGTTATAGAACATCTTAAGTCATTTGGCAGAGGGATTCAGTTGCCTGTTTAGCGCAGTGTTTTTGTAAGCTAATGAGGGCAAAGCGTGAGCCATAGGCAATGATGCTGTGATATTAGCTGTGACAGGGAGCTTGATCATAATTATCTTAACGAGGATAGGGTTAATTACAGTGGAAACTTAAAGTTCTTTCTTTTCGAATCAGGCAGAGCTGAATACGTTGTGATGTTTTGTCATTTTGATGTGACTTTGGAAATTGCAATGGAAATCTCTTGGCAGCACTTGCTCTCTTCTGGGAGTGGAGTGTGAGCCCTGCAATGAGGTAACCGAGATGGTACCTGTGGGTGAGATAATGGGCAGCTTTCATGTCATTAGAGCAGGCAAAAAGCAACCAGCAATATGCTTCAGTGATGCTTATTAGCTTTCTAAAGCATCTAGAGAAAACAGCTACCTGCCATTGCCCCTTCAGTCCTGGTTCTTTTGTGGCAGTAAGGCTGTGCCTGTTGGTTTCAATTTACCAAGCCTGGAACATGTCTAGCTTCTGTAAAAGATGAGGAAGCAACCAAGATATCATTTTAAGATGGTGGTTTCTCAGGGAATTCCTTCTTTCTACTCTTGTCTGCCTCTTTTTAAGACTATGGGTATTTTCCTTTCCTAGGTATGAGATAGATATAGATATGTATAGATTTAGATATATCTATAGATAGACATCTATACATCTATGGATAGATAGATAGATAGATCGATCGATCGATCGATCGATCGATCTATATGTATATGTATATCTGTGTGTGTGTATTTTCAACTGTGCTCTTTGCTATGAGAGAGCTGCTGTTTTTGCTGTCTGTCCCGTTTTTGCTGCTGTTTTTGCTGCCCCCTTCCAATTGGGATATGCTAATAATAAAATATATTGAATATAGTAATACAATCTGTCTGGCATTTGACGGAAATAGTAATCTTAATACTTTGTACTTTTATAGCACCTGTCACCTGAGGCTCTCAGAAAACTTTACAAACCTTAATTCAGCATCCCAATCTTCCTTTAGGTAGGTAGGTGGTATTATTCCTGTTCCACAGATGGGAAATCAAGGCATGTAGAAATTACCTGACTTACTGAAGTTCACACAGGAAATTTGCTCTGGATTCATTTTCAGAGCCTGTGCTTTTTAGTTTCAGGATATAACTAGTAGAAATTATATATAGTAATAGAAGATGCACCTGCATTTCTGAATTTAATAGTTCATTTCACTGAATGGCAGAAATCAAATTTTATCTTTCTTTATTTTCTCAAGCACTCTGGGTTTTGGCCGTTGGTTTTTGTTGTTGTTTTTGTTTTCTTTAGAGTTAAGGAAAACACAAAAGCCCCAAAGCGCCCCTCCCCCCAACCCCCCTTATGGAATTCTGTGAATAGCAAAATAACATATGGACATACATTTATGTTAATTGTTTACACCATGTCTCTGCACTGTAGCAAGCCCTCCTCCCTCCCTAGGCTCTGAATTTAGTTGATTAAATCACCAAGTGCACACCATGTTGATGACATGAAAACAACAATTAATAAGCAACCCCCTGTGTAACACAGCTCCTTTTTAACTGAGCAGCTAATAACATTACATGGCAAAAATTATCAAAACCAGACAGGTGTAAGGGGATTTGCGCACAATTTTCTCTGCTCATCTATGAAACTAGTACCATTGTGTTCAGCCTAAGCTTTAGAAAGAAAGGCCGTTTCAATAGGCAACTCCCTCTAGTGTTTCAAGGCCTTTGTCCCACTTCATGCCTTGTCATTTTGTTTTATGCCTCCCCTGCAGCAGTTTTGGATGTGTGCTTTCTTCTCCTTGCCAGTTGCCAACCATTTGCTGATTCTCATGATAAGAGTATTATATTTGCATAACATAACTCAGGAACAATGTGTATTTTGATGCTGACACTGACCAGAGCCCAAGCAATGTTTATTCACAAAGGGCCTATTAGAGTCCCATAAGGCTCTGTGGTGCTGACAAGGAGGTGGCCTATTCTGAACTCCTTTTGGCAAGCCAAGGCCTTAAATTAAAAAGTGAGGTTTGGATACAATCCACTATTAACTATTTATATAATAAAGAGTGTTTAAAGGGAACTTTCTAAACTAGGTTTGTCAAATAAACTGAAACAAAAAAATCATAGCAGCCTGATAAATTTGCTGCTTCTTCCTCTAGATTGTTTCCCCTTAAATGGCACTTGTGTGAAAGGAATCAGGACTCATGGTAGAGGTGATATCTTTTATTAGACCAACTAGATTTGTGCAAAAAAATATTTAATTTGTGTAGAAGGCACATTTCTACTGGTTTGACCAGAGGAGCAGACCTAGGGTCTAATCCTGATTTTGGTGGAAGTCGGGTCTATGCTAGGTGTATTTTCTCGATAAAGCTATGCTGCTGTGAGTTATTGTCAAGGCTCTCTTGGTATGCATACAGCATAAACTGGCAAAACTGGGCTTTTGTGTACAGCTTATTCAGCAACATCTCCCCAACCCTGGGTGAAATAAACCATTATAGCAAAAGAACAGTATTTTCAGTGAACCTATTTATACTAGGGGTTTTGCTCTCTCTTTGGTCAGATTACACCTCCAGGCATTCTGACTGATGCAGCTTGGCTAGCAGAAGTGTATAATGTAGACTTGGCCAATCATTTGCTTGGTCTCCATGTACCTCAGTGCCCATCAAGTGGGGTTAATGACACTTAACCCCACCACCCTCAAATACCGCTGCATAAGTAATGTTGGCAGTGCTTGGAGATCTTCAGGTGAATGCTGTTATAAAAGCAATTTTGTATTGGTTTTTACTTCCATATATATGTGTGTGTGTGTGTGTGTGTGTTTACTTTCATAAATATATATATGGATCTGTACTTTGAAGGTCAGAGATTTGATCTCCAGAGAGAAGTTTTTGATTTGTGCTCACTAATGGGGTTTCAGGAGAGGACTGGGGGTGAGGGTGCCTGTGCAGAAGGGGCATCATGATTTTTGCTGACTTGGTGGGTGTTAAATTAATCTGTGGGATTTAAAACACAAACATTTTGTATAAATATTTGCATTAGGTTAATATTTGCATATTCTTTCAATAACAGCATGTGGCATAACAGTCTAACAGAGGCCCTGACTAGTTTTGATCTTTACCAAAAAAACAGAAGGAGGGAGGAGGAAAATCCCCTTAGTATAAATGTCATCAGAAAGTGAATAAATAGTATAGACTGCATCTCCCTTATTCATCACATTTTATAAAACAGCCAGGAGATACAGTGATGATCTTCCCACTGGTAGGCATAGTAGATCAGCTGTCAAGTCATGCAATCTCAGCATATCTCTAGGTGTCTGGTAGGTGAATGAGCTGTGAATGTGCGTCTGTGCGTATGCTCTATATACAGTGCCGTCTTACTTGATTAATGCATGTGTTTTTCCAGCAGGAA
>NW_005841852.1:4388397-4413155 GCF_000455745.1 Alligator sinensis
ATTAAGAGTTAACTTTGGAATAAGTGCCTTAGCAGAGCAACAAAGCCATCTCTTTCATTTCTCCCTGTATTTTCCTAACTGGGTGACAGATTCCCACAGATGCCTGTTTGTTTACAACCCTATATCTGCATTTCCATGCTGTAAAATTCCCCTTTTTAAAGTTGTTTTCTACATTCTGAACTGTATCTTGACAGCAGGGCAGTAAGTTTTAAACCAGAGACATGGCTACTCTCTGGGGGAATTTTATTTTGTTTGCAGAGACTTGAACAGGAACAAATTAAGTGGTTAATAAAAAGAAAAAAATCCTTTCACAATTTCCTATTATTGCATGTAGGGTAACTGCTAAGAAATGATACTTGAAGTTGTATTTATTATTGTTAGTAGGGTATGATATTTCTTGGCAGAAATGATGGATGACAACTTAAATTTGTGTCCAGGGAATGAAGGTGAACTGTGACAGAGTTATTTATCTTGGGAATGGAGGTTAGGGTCAGGCGAGGCTGGGTGCCTGAAGGCACAAGACATTGACAAATTCATCCTGCAGGCCCCATATCTGAAGCCTTTTGTTTTGGATCCTGGCTACTCACTAAGTGACCCCCATCCTTCATCCTGCCAGCATGTGAAGGATGTGTTGCAGTGCCAGCACTCCCCTTGCCACTAATTCTTGTCATTCACTCTCCTGACAGGCCCAAACCAAAACTATTCCCGCTCCTGAAAAGGAAGGTTAAAATATTTATTTCAGCTTATAATGGCCTCCCTGATTTAGTGGAGTATCATTTTTCCTGTTGCCTTTGTCATTTGCAGGTCACTAGAAGGACTGAAAACATTCAGTTGCCTGGAAGAACTGATCTTGGACAACAATCTCCTCGGAAATGACCTTCTGTTACCCAGGTTACCCCACCTCCATACCTTAACACTCAACAAGAACCAAATATCCTTTCAAAGAAATACCTGCAAAATGTCAAATGAGTTTTATGTGTCAGCCAAATTAAAGTATGTGAATTATAGTTCATGTGCAGACAAAGCATTCTCTTTCTTGGCACCTAGAATACCTCATAGTAATTTATTATAGGTCATTCATAAATGAAATGCACCATTATATCTTCCTGTTGCTCCATTTTAGTGTGAGATCTAAGTTATGGCTCTGAAGAAATCTTTTTTAATAGATAAAATAGAGAAAGAAAATAATGTCAGTGCTGCTGGCGTGCGGCAGCTTCTGTGTTTGCTTGGGGTTCTGTGGCAGGCTGACCTCTAGTGGAATAGAGAGTGCAGTGAAACGGCATTAAGTTTTTATACTTTGAATACCTACCGTTTAGAACAACAACAACAATAATCATATTGGGTGTGGCAGTCTGTTAATTCACTCAGTTTACATGAAAAACATGGCTGCTACATAGGCACTTGTGAGCCAGATACTGAATTCAGCACTTTCTCATTGACTATGGACACACATGCACCCAATTCAGCCTGCACTAGGTCCCTTATACCAGGAAAGGATTTACACAGATGTTTAAGATTATTCAGAACTGCAAAACTGTTAAGCATAGAGGCTTAAGCCCCACTGGAGTCAGTATTTAGGAATGTGTTTAAGTAGATTCCCTTGGTCTGCATCCGTTTAGTGGCCTTTTTGACTAAATAAAAAAAGAATAATAAAAAAGCTAATTGTTTTCATGGACTATGCTTGGATTTAACTGTTAAGCCATTTGTCCATACTGTGACCCTTTTGGAAACTGAAGGCATATATACATATATTCTCCCTGTGCAAAGGTTGATCAAAGTGTGGCCTAACGTCCAAATGAAGCTTGGAGCGTCCTAAAGCACAGGCCATGAAAACCCTCTACTTGTAATTGCAGGGTGAGGACAAAGCGCTCAACTGCAGGCTTTTATTACAGTGAAAGCAAACAGAAAGCAATTTATAGTCTTCTATTGCAGGTGATAAAATGTAGTTGGAAATATTATGATTGCATAGTTTTGTTTTGTTTTTTGAGTTTTGATATTTTAAAAAATATGTAAATATGTAAGCAAAATTAGGTGTTAACGTTGTGGTCCTGGCAACTTGCCAGTGCAGCCCCAGGGTCATGAAGATCACTGTTGTCCAGTTTAATTTGTGTTCTTGGTGATGCAGGGATTCTGAGGGTGGGATGCAGATAGCTATTTGGTTTTATATTTTGCCATTCCAATAAAACTCTTATCATACACGTTTTAATGAAAAACAAGCCAAAAGATTCTTGCTGACCTTACATATGATGCAGCGTTTGATGCAGCATTCTCTGCTTTACGAAATGAGTACAGGCTGAGTTGCTAGATTTGTGTGTGAGGTGGTATGTTCTTCATCTGCCAGAGTGAAGACACTACATTGAATTGGAATTAAATGAACAAAATCAGAGAAGGAGTTAGTGCCACTGTGTCACCAGTACTATTTGAAGAGGTTCATTGAGAATTACAGTAATGTACAAAATGCAGAGCCACATCCTGTTTGCTGTATTCAAGTGATGAATCTTTCCAAGTCAATGTGTGCAAGATGAACAGAGTTTGATCCATAGTGGCTTTTTTTTTAAATGCAATGTTAAAATTATGATGGCTAGTCCTCCGGGTGTACTCAGCTGTTCAGCGGTATAAGGAATTATGTACACCAGTGTACATTTTTGCAGTATGCTGCCAATAATTTAACAAAGGACTTATACAAAATCTGTTAGCTTGTGAAACAGCCAGGGTACAATCAGGGGTGTGTGAACTCGGAGAGAATGAAAAAATAATCCTTTTCAGAAATAAAAATTTTGTGTTCTATGGGTAAGTGATCTCTGGCAGGGAAGAATTGGCAGCGTGCAGAAGCAGAGAAATGTCCCAGAACTCTGTAGTCTGTTTAGATGGCAGTAGGAAGGGGTTCTAGTGGGTCACTCTAGCTCCTTCCAGCACATCACTGGTATATTCCTGACTTTAGTATTTTATGTGTATATTATAAAATAATGACACCTGTATCATAGCGAAATACCTTGTAGTGTACCTTAGTGGTGTTAGAACCCAGACTGCAGTAACTTTGTAGAAAAGGACATGGCAGTAAAGAAGAATACCTCAACTGAAATCAAACAGCAATCAGTCTTTCCTTACAAGAAGGAAAAAATCTATTAAAGAAACCTTTGAAAGACAGACTATATGTCAACTCAAAGACTAACTGGTAGCTTCCCAGAGTCTCTCTTCAGTGTAACAGTGTGTTTTATTTGTTTCTTCTATTGTTAGTCTCAGTTTTAGCATAATCCAGTCCCTGCTCTGATAGACTATAGATGCTGATCTGTGTTACTTCTTATAGAAGGTCCACTTAATGTGTAGGACACTTTTTCCTCTCAGTTATTTTAAAGCCTAAATAAATTTTGCATATTTATTTCATAGACGCTAATAGCTTATCACCAAATTTGATAAATTTCCAAAAGTGTCAGCTTCTACTTTTTACCAATTCTGTATTTACTTATTTATGTCATATTTCAATTCATAGCAAAATAATTTTCTTCCAGAAAGTTAATTTCCCCCCATAATTTTCTTGGTGTGATATCTCAGGTTTTTTTGCATATATTTTGTACCTCCTGAATTGCAGCCAATAAAAGTTAGTTGGAATACAGAACAATGCAATTGTCAACATTATGCATTTTGAGGTAGGAGTGGAAATTGTTTTAAATATATGCTTCACTCTTTACACAGTGCATTGTAGCTTAGTAATCTGTTTTACAGATTGGTTTAAACCCTGAAGCACGCAGATGTATATGGTGTGAATATTATGCACTTGTGTGAATTCACCAACTATGAAATTGATCTAAATGAGAAAAAATAATAATATTTTTAAAGCGTGGAATAAAACTTGATTAAGTAAGCATATATGTATATTCAAGACCATTTTTTAAAATAAGTTATGTTAGTACCTCCATGCCTATGAGAGACATTGAAATAAATACGTTGACAAGTGCTGCTTTTGCCTATGATCTCCAATACGGAAGTGATCACTTTTAGGGAGACTGTGAGTCAACAAACAAGAATGGGGGGATTGGAGGGGTGATATTACATACTTCATGGACCATCACAGCTACATCACTCTAAAATTATCAGCACCCCAGGCTTCCAGGCACAGAAGGAGGAAATGAAAGAGATGTTGGCTGCTATGGTAGTGAAGTTCAGGATATGTTGTTCTGAGAGGTATCAACATAAGTGTGGGTAAATATCCACAATGGCATGCTCCAAATCCTCCTTTTGGATTCCTTTGTCTTTTAGGCAATTCCTGGAGCCATATTTTATATGGACATATTTTGTTATTGTACTATCAACGTACCTAGCAGCTCTGCCATAGATCTGGACCTCACTGAGTTAGGCCCTCCATAGGGACATAAAGTTGTAAAATATAAACCGTCCTGAACAGATTGCCACCTTCTGAAAGTCTTTAATTGCAAGCTTTTGAGCACAAGCACCCTTCTTAAGGCATAGGAGAAAAGACATTTTCTACCCATCAGTGTATATTTTTTTATTTTATTTATTTTATTTTTTTGCATAAAAAGGGACAGAGATGTTCCAATATAGTGACCAAACTATTGGAGACCTAGTTCTTTATTTATAAGTGGCAATAATTTCTGTATGGATAAAACTCCAGATGATCTTAAATCACTCTCAAAGCATTAGGGACCTGGATCTCAGCTCAGATTTCAGTTCTATTTTTGGATGAATGGTCAAAGATGGAAGACAGGAGGGATGTTTTTAGTCACAGTTTGATATACAAGTCCTGCTGTCTGGAGAGCCTACCGTCAACCCAAGAGACCCCACCTTCATTGAAGAATAACTTCCCATATTAACTCCAGAGAAAGAGCATGCACACAGAGAAGTAACAGGGAACAGCTGTAACTTTGACCTGTAACTTTATATCCACATGATAACTCATTTGCAAATTCATATTAACAACAGAATCTGCCTGTTTCCCTTGGAAAGACAACAGTGGTAGAGCAGACTTCCTGCTTGGGGATCTTTCTTTGATACACCAGAGAGGGATAACTAAATGCTTACCTCTTGCAACCTCCTTTACTGGTCACATGCCATTAGGGACAATTTGATTGCTATTCTCAGGAGACAAACTTTTGAAACCAAATTTTCTTGGCAGCTAGTTCAAATACCATGGAGCTGCTTTTTTGAGCAGTTGAAAAGACCACCTTTAGAACCCTCTCATCCACTTTTCCAGAAACTGCAGGAAGTATAAAGAAAGTTAAGATAGGAAGAAGAGATAGGACCCCTCTTTTACAAATATGCTTACTAATATGGGCCTAATAACCCCCTAGGAAGAAGGGAGAAATTCTGTACATTTAGTTCAATTTTTTCTTGCTCCTATTCAGTATGGTAGATACCCAGATACTATGTTTTTGGGTCAAGATAGGTGGAACAATTGGAATATAAGATTTTTTTTTCTGCAACAGACAACATGGCATTTCTGGCATGGTGACACGAGTAAGTAGTAAGTATTTATGGTTTTATCAATGCCTTAAAAGGTGACATCAATTGAGGATTCTTTTTATATAACTAAAATTGGAGCTGCTTGACTGCTACTTCTTACAAATGGTTATGGTCAATATTCTGGTGTTGAAATTAATTATTTTATTAATAGAAAAATAATGCCAGTATGACAATAGTTTATTTTTGCCTATATAGTTTCATATATAAATACAATATACGTGTGTACTGTGCAGACTCCTAAAAATACATTATTTGTATATGATTATAAACACAGTAAGTAGATTTTGTGACATTCATTCTTGTTTTATAGAGACTTCCTGTTCTAGCAAAATTTCCCACATTTAAAACTGGAAATATTGCAATAACTATAAAAAAAAAAATCTAGGTCTGAGAGAAACTTTTAAAACATATCTAACATATACATTTTTGGGTGATGAGAGGTGAATGCATGTGCAGACCTGTGCGATTTGTGTTTGCTGGCAATCAAGACATCTTTAACTAATTTGAATAAATCAAAGATGCGGGTAGTTCGTTATTTTTATTGGTGGAGATTTTCATTTTGATGTGTCCTTTAGGAACAATATTAACTGTTTTAGTATGATTGATGGCATTACTGATTAAGACAATGGATCAATACTTCATGAGGCACCTTAATTAAGTCTGAGGCATTTGAAATTTGTTTTTAAAGTAATGGAGAATGTGGGTGTTCACATTTGTCTCTAGGCTCCATATATACCTTGCAGTACATAATCAAAGTGTAAATGAAGTCAGGCATCTCCTGCATTCCAGCACCAAGGCATCTAAATTGTGAGGAGGAGAATTATAGGATCATAGGAAAGTAAGGCTAAATGAGACCTTATAAGAGCTCCCTGCACAAGGCCGGATCATCCCTGAGTAGACCATCCCAGCCAAGTGTCCATCTAACATCTCATTGATCTACTGAGGTCCCTTCCGACCCTAACATCTATGAATCTATAACCTTCTCTTGAAAATCACTAATAGTGTCCATGAATTTAATGGAAGATTTCCTTTTTATTTAGAGCAAAGCTGATTTTATGTTACACAGTGGGATGTTGTAGTTTTTTGATCCAGGTCATACCATGACTGAATGGTTTGGACTACAGTAACTCATAATGGAGAAGTTAGGTATAGATTTTCAGATCTATGTTTGACTCTCCATGTATTCTCGCCACAGCCTCAAAAATGTTGTGATCTGTAATATGATCTCCTAATGGGTTCTTAGGTAGGTATCAGAGGGACACCAGCCTACCAACTGTTGATGCTGACTTGGTGCAGAGTCACTTGGATGGACTGGACATGTTCAAGTCAGCAGGCCCAGATGAGTTGCATCCGAGGGTACTGAAGGAATTGGATGGTGTCATAGCAGAACTGCTGGCACAGCTGTTTGAGCACTCATGGCAGTTGGGTCAGGTCCGAGAGTACTGGAAAAGGGCCAATGTGGCCCCTATTTTCAAGAAGGGGAGGAAGGAGGATCTGAGTAATTATAGGCCAGTTAGTCCCACCTCCATCCTTGGAAAGGTCTTTGAAAAGATTATAAAGGGTCATATTTGTGGGAGTCCAGTGGGAAAAATAATGCAGCAGGGAAACGAGCATGGATTTGTAGGAGGTAGTTCATGCCTGACAAATCTGGTTTCATTTTGACAGGGTCACAAAATGCTTAGATGCAGGAGTAGAGGTGGATGTCATTTTCTTGGATGACAAGCAAGGCCTTTGATACGGTATCTCATCCTATTCTCATAAATAAATTAAGAGGCTGTGATATAGATGTTTACATTCTCTGGTGAGTGACAAATTGGTTGAGCAGTCACACCCAGAGAGTGGTAGTAGATGGGTCAGTATTGACTTGTAAGGATGTGGGTAGTGGGATCCCACAAGGTTTGGTCCTTGGACCTGTACTCTTCAATATCTTCATCAGTGACTTGGATGTGGATGTGAAGTGTACTCTGTCCAAGTTTGCAGACGATACTAAATTGTGGGATGAAGTGCACACTCTGGAGGGTAGGGAACGATTGCAGGCAGACCTGGACAGTTTAGAAAAGTGGGTAGAATACAATAGGATGCAGTACAACAAGGACTAATGCAGACTGCTGCATCAAGGGGGCAAAAATATCCAGCATACCTACTGGCTGGGAAGTGACCCTCTCAGCAGCACAGAAGCAGAAAGGGGTCTCAGAGTCATAGTGGACTTCAAGATGAACATGAGTCATTAATATGACGAAATCATCAGCAAAGCTAACCACACTTTATCATGCATCACCAGATGCATGACAAATAGATCCAAGGAGGTGATACTTCCCCTCTCTGCGCCATTGGTCAGACTGCAGTTGGAGTACTGCGTCCAGTTTTGGGTGCTGTACTTCAAGAAGGGGTGTAGGTTTTAGCCGTGTTGGTCTAAGGACATAGGCAGACAAGGTTCCTTGGGTGAATTTGATATCTTTTATTAGACCAACCCAAACAGTTAGAGAATAGTTATTAAGCAAGCTTTCGGGTTCAAAAAACCCTTCGTCAGGCTAAGGAAGTTTCAGCAGTTGGTGTGTGCTCTTTCTGGATGGAATGAAAAGTAAAGAAGCCAGGGGCTGGGCTGGGGAGTCAGTTGCCAGGCAGATTATAATGTATTAAAAATCCAATGTCTATATTTAGTCCATGATCTCTAGTATCCAGGAGGTTGATGAAATGGAGTTCATAGGCTCGTACTTCAAGAAGGATATTGATAGACTCGAGAGGATCCAGAGGAGGGCCACTCATATGGTTAGGGGCTTACAGGACAAGCCCTATGAGGAGAGACTGAGGGACCTGGACCTCTTCAGCCTCAGCAAGAGAAGGCTGAAAGGTGATCTTGTGGCCACCTACAAATTCATTAGGGGGGATGCAGCTAGGCATTGGAGATGCTCTGTTCACCAGGGCACCTCTTGGGGTAATAAGGAGCAATGGTCACCAACTGACAGAGAGTAGATTTAGGCTAGATATCAGGAAAAACTTCTTCATGGTAAGAGTGGCCAAAATTTGGAATGGGCTTCCAAGGGAGGTGGTGCTCTCCCCTACCTTGGGGCTCTTTAAGAGAAGGCTGGATAGGCATCTGGCTGGGGTCATCTGACCCTAGCCCTCTTTCCTGCCCAGTCACGGGGTTGGACACGATGATCTGTTGAGGTCCCTTCTGACTCTAGCATCTCTGAATCTATGAATAAACTAGGTGTTTTTGAGAGAGTATAGAGAGATGTAACAATTGTTTCAATATTAGTGTAGCAAAGCTTCTGTAACTTTAACCTTGTTTCATACAGGGTCAAAGTTAGAACAGTTCAGCTAACTTGTACCACTTCAGGATCAGGCGCATGAACAAGCTCGATCATAATAACTGATACTCACTCTCAAGAGCCAGTTTCTCATTCACTTTTCAAGCAATTAGAGGATGTTTGTCCATATCCTGTTGTTCATAAAACTGCATAATTAAAATCTCCAAATAAAACTTATGATCAATATCTCATGCTTAGATTTAAGATATTAGAAATTAAGTGTTATGGAGTTTAGGTGCCTATTTCCCTCACCCTGCATGTGGCAGAGATGTTTCTGTAACTCCTGTTATGTACCTCTATGCATCTTTAAGTGCCTAAAGATGGCCAAAATTCCTTTGGATAGTTGTACATGTTCACTGATAATTTAGATTTAATGTGTGCCTGAATCGGGATCAGTGTTCCTTAAGTAGCTGAAGAGAATGGGGAAAAATGTACTACAGATTCTAATGAAATTACTATGGAAACGGACTTCGTTTCATGGAGTCCATTCACTCCATAAAGATAAGTTCAAGGTCTGAAAAAGTAAGTTACCTCTGGTAAAACACTACGTAAGATTGATAACATGTAACAGCAAACCTCTTAGAATTACTAAAAGATAACTGGTTTTTGTAATAATAAAAGCTCCTACTCCAAGGAACCCCTCTGGAGCTTGAGATGTCCTACAAGAGATCATCTGGCTAAAGATGACTGCCAGATTCAAGTAATTCTGTAGTCTTCTCCTTTGGCAGTGTCTACAACTCCCTTAAACCAAATATAGTGAAAAATATGTTGCTTTCCTGCTTTCACAGACATTTACTGCCAGGAAGCACTATGAGCATTAAAAAGAACATCTATAAGCTTGTGTCCTGATGAAGGTTATGTAATACTTTGGTTTGATTTGACCTTGGTCCTGAGTGTGAGAAAAAGACTGACTTCTAAAAATTATAATGTGATAATGCATGTTTTCTAGAGGTCTGACCAAAGTTCAGTGAAGCCAACTGTTGTCTTTCCATCAGTTTTTAATAGATACTGAATCTGGATGTATAGCTTTTAACATAATCTTCCAGATGAAGGCTTAACTTTGCTTTATCATACTAAATTGTGACACTCTTGTATTACTGATTAATTTTGCTACTCTCAATCTCCCATTTCCCTGACTCTTTTGCAAAGTATTTTGGGAGGATACATCAGACTGAATTATAAGAACATGGTGGTGGCGTCTTTAACCAGCAACATTTCTTAATTATCAGTGGTCGCATCTACACAAGAAGCTTACTGCGCAGTAGCTTATTACTACTGTGCAGTAGCATTGCTAGGCATGCGGTATTGTAATATGATGTCCTTACATTTCATTCAGTGAAGGATTTATACTAACTGAGTAATTATGGATGTGTAGCTGTGGCACTCCAAGTATTTATAGTCTGGTAGTGAAAGTGGGTTGTTGTGGGTTGTATCTCTGTCTCTCCCTGCCCCTTCCCTCCCCTCTTTTTTTTCTTCTGTTTTTAAATTAATTTTCCAGTGGACTGAATATATTAGTAATGAATGTGCTTTGAAGTAACTGTTTGTTTCCATGTTAGAAAAGTTTCATGATTCCAGCAGTTGCTAACCATTTTACCACACAGCATCCATCATTTTGTCAAAGTTTTAATGTTTTGCAGTGAACCACCTAGGAAAGAAAGAAAGGAGAAAAGAGTGATAAACAGCCAAATTCTTTAATTTGTGCCAAAAAAAAAAATGAATTAAATTTAGCCCCATTTGCTCTTGGAACAATTAATGTGACATTTTTTTCTGAGTGCCATAGTAAATTTGATTGTCAGTTATTGAAATGTATGTTTAAATTGGTGGTGGTGCAAGCATAAATACTTTTATTCATTAATGTCATTGAATCCTTAACCAACATCCTTTGACACATAACAGAATTGGAAGGCCTATTGGATCATTTGGCTGAAGTTGTGCCTGCCCTGCAATACCTTAGTTTGCTGGGAAACATGGCATGCCCAAATGAACTGGTCAGCAAGGAGAAGGATGAGGGTGACTACCAGAGGTACAGGTTAGTATTTAACTTATAAATACAAGAAGGCATATCCATGTCTGGATGAAAGCAGGGCATAGTCCCAAAATAACAAATTTTCCTTTTCTCTTGGCTAAATTTACTCACTTGGTGTCACATCCATAGCATTTGATTGGGTTTTTTTTCTAATGAGACTAACTCCAGGGGCCAAATTTCAGGAAAATAGTCTGTCATTGAAACACATGGGTCATGTTTACAACTCAAGCTTGCACTTGAAGACTTTCTTTAATCAAGGTCAGAGTAAGACACTACTAGTTGGAGGACCATCAAAATCTGGCCATTAAAATAATTAGATTACAAGAGGGTTTCTTTATTTTTCCTCCAAGGAAAAAAATGCTTCTATCAATATATTTAACAGAAAATGATTAAAAGACCCAGAGAAAAAAAAATATTTATTTAGCTATTGTGCTTCTCTCCTTAAAGAATAGTTGGAGTATAGAATCAAACTACAAGTGTTAAAGTAGCAAAATATCCATGTGAACTCATTTAAATGAATGTATATGGGCAGAATTAAGCAAAAGGTAGTTAGGGAATTAACACAGAACCTTGTGGAAGTCGGAAACTTAGTTAAGTGTCACTTCAGTCCAACTGAAATGTAGCTGAGAATTAGTTATATGCAATTAGGTTTATTTTTTGAATAATAGGAATAATTGTCATTGGTGGTCACAGTGATGGAATATAGATCCAAGACTGTGGAATGCCTACTGAAATTACTTCATTCTTCATATTTGCTGCCCTCTGGCAGTGAGATGGTATTATAATAAAATTCTATTTGATGTCATCTGCTTTTCTTTTCCCCAGTCAAATATGATACAGGATTTCAGGCCATGAATTTTCCACATTAGCTGACTGAAAATGGTTTTCTCAGTTAAACTGGAGCCAAACAACATAGTCAGTAAGATACCTGCCCAAGAGAGACTGAACTTTTTTTCTTATTTCAGTAGAAATTCAGAATTATAATAAAACCCTAACTATAGCTTCACACAATCAAAAAGTCTTATATATGAATGCAGTTAAAAGAGTTTGTAGAAAAGTGTAGGGGACCTGAAAGGAAGTTTGTTTGGAAGTTGTGTGAATTGGAAGTATTGGTGTAATGCTAATATTGCAATTGGTTGAAATTTTGTTCAGAGATTTAAGCACGGATGCCTAGGTATGAGTATTCTATATTCAGTATTCCAGACTTTTGAGAACAGTTTCTAGTCTGTCTTTAGGCTGAAGATTTTAACATCTAACAATCTGACTTCTGAATTCAGCAGAGCTATGGTATCTTGGTTTTTGATAAGTAGGTCAGTCTACACTTAATAACATATTTTCTCAATATTTTCATTCTGAAGTGGAAGGTATGGCTAGCACCTAGCTTACAGAAAGCCTAGTACTGCTTGCTCCATGTAAATTTATGTGACATTTGCACTAGAGAATTGCTTTAAAATGAATGATAATTCTACAGTTTACTGTTTTTCACTTTAAGTATGTTTTCTGACACTATGTCTTCTATTAATCATTTAAGCAAAAGTAGAACCTTAAAGAAACCATTCAGAGACAAAAACCCATGGTTCATTTATTATGGTCTGAAAAAAAATTCTTATTGATTGACATCCTTGTGGTTAGGTGATGTAATATTTATAATATGTCACACAGCCATACATCAAAACAAGCGTGTCTGTTGTTTCATTTCAATGCAAAATGTTGATTTCTAAGAGGTCAAGGTAGTTTTAGGTCACATTGTGGCGAACCACTGTGTCAGAAACGTGAAGTGACTGGATTTATGTATCTGTTGAAAACAGCAACGCTGATGCTTTTCCCTCTTCCTTTTAGAATTTTTTGGCACTTTTGCTGCCATAAACCAAATTAATTAAAACTGTTTATAAAGTGAATAGACTACTGATTAGTTGAATGACATACCTAAAACAAAAACTTCCTGTTACTTTCCCATAAGCACTCATTATTCCATAAACTTAGAATGTGCCAAGCAATATTATAGTCAAACAGTCCTGGAATGTTTACTTACCATTTCAGTTACTTTAAGGAGAATATTAAATGGGTGTTTACATGGATATGGGAAGCTTCCAAGGATTTGATGTAAAGGGTTGCATTCAGGTAGATCAGGGCTAAATTTTAAAGTCTCTAATCTTCATTTTGTCACAAAATATCCTGAAAAGTGTGTAGTTTTCTTGTTAAGTATTGGCGAAAGATTTTTCAGTGAAAATAAAAAATGTGGAGAAATCCGCAAGATAGTCTGAATTCTTTTTTGTGTCACTGCATTTTTCATTTGAAGTTTAAACAAAATTTAAAAATCTAAGGGGCTATTTTCCACATTTTTCACTTTTGCTTTTTAAGGTTTCCTTTAATTTAATTTTAATCTTTAAAAAAGTATACTAACTTGAAATCAAACTAAAATATAATACATTGGATTTCAATCATTCTGAACTTTTCTCAATTCATCAACAATTCAAATATTATTGTTAGCATCCTGAAAAAAATGATTTTTTAAAAATATTGCAATTAGCGAAAAACAATAGAAACAACAAAATTAATTCATTCTAATGTTGTCTTCCACCAAAGTACATTAAATGGAGGTTATTAATTTCCTCAGCACTTAGTATTTTATTAAATTGAGCACTGAGTTGAACAAAATATACTACTAAACCCATAAAAAAGAAAGAATTTAGAATGAAATACCAAAGACAGAAAAAATATTTTTGTTTCAAATACCTTAACATTTGCAAACTAAACATAGCTACATTTTACAAATCTTTGAAGGCTAGAAAGTAAATGTAGCTAGAAATCTCTCAACATTTTTCATTCACCAAGCCAACAAATGCAAAAAGTAAAAATTTAACCCACAGAACCCCATATAGTATTGTACATTTCTTTCAGTTTTAACTATCTTACATGGTATTGGTGGTATAGCTATAACGCACAAATTTTAATATGCCTTGGAAAAAATAGTCCTAAAACATTTAAGTATACGTATGATTCCATGTAGATAACTTTACCTATGAATTTTTTTTTCAACAATATTTTAAGATCTTCCAATATTTGAAGGATAAAAGTCATCCGCTAGTCAATGGACATTGTTGGTCAAATGAGCAGAGAGGTAGTTAACTATGTATGTTAGTCTGAAGCAGACATAACAAGCAGGGTTTTGTGCCCTGGGGTAACCCTGTGAGAAAGCAGGGGGAGGGAGGAGGAGCAATGGTGGGAGGGGTATAGAAGTCTTACCCATGATAAGACATACAAAACAGTACCTGGCTGCACAGCTGCTGCTGCGAACACTGCATGCTCTGCCCACTCCAGCTCTTGTTCTAAAAGCATCAGGGTGTCCATGCACTTGGCTGCTGCTGCTGCTGTAAAAGCAGCATTGCCCAGGTGCTCTTCTCATGGGGGCATGGACTCTGCTGGTGTTGGGGATGATTCTGGGATCCCTCCTAAGTTGGTGCCCATGGCTGGTGCCCCTCTTGCTCACCCCTAGGTATGCTACAGGTGTGAAGTCTGACACATGGGAGGATAGAGATGCACCTTATAGACTAGGGTTGGGGAGTTATTTGGGCCAGAAGGCCACTTAGGGAGTTTTGGTGAGCGGTCATGGGCTGGATCAACACCTCCCACCCCCTCTGCTGCAGTAGCTCACCAAAACTCCCTAAGTGGCTCTGCTCACTGCAGCCAGATGGCTGGGATGGGGCCATAGGTGGGTTGTGACTGGCATCTGGGAGTGGGATGGGCAGGTGGGTCCCAAGGCTGGGATTGTGAAACCATGACAGCGAGGGGCTGGGGCTTGGGATGGAGGCCTGCTATGGGCATGGGTTCCATGGGCAGGGGGGTGCAAGGAGCAGATCTCAGCTCTGCCCTGGGCTCCATGGAGACAAGCTGGGACCCATGTGGGCAGAGTATGCAGCTGGGCAGAAGGAATGGGGCTGCAGATGGGCAGCAGGGGGGCGTGGTGGTAGGGCCAAGGCTAGGATTTTGGGACAATGACAGTGTGGGCACGGGGCCTAGGAAAAAGCTGTAATCCACTCCCTGCATGTTCCTGCCTGTGGAACTGGCGCCCATTGCAGGGACATGTGGATACCAGATCGCAGCTCTGCCCCAGCCCCCAGCCCAATGCTGTCATCACTCTGTGTTTCCACCCCAGGATCCTGGCCCCAATTAGCTGTCCTGCTCCCAGACACTGCTTCCTGCCTGTCTGTGGCCTCATCCCATCCTGGTCATATACCCTGCCTGCGCAGGTCCTGCCCCCAGCCATAAATGTAGGTTGGATGGGCTTGTGGGGACATGTTCAGCGGTGGTTGCAGATCAAAGCATGACTTGCCACAGGCTAGACAAAATCCCTTGGCAGACTGGATCTGGCCTGTGGATTGTATTTTGCCCACTGCTTTTAAAGACTAGCTGAATTAAGAGTTGCATGATCTTTTGTGAGCAAGAGCTCTGATGAAGTGAGCTCTTGCTCATGATAGCTTACCCATCTCTGATTCAGATAATGGATAAGATGCATCTCTACTCTGCCTTCTACTGGCTATGTGTTATGTTTGATATGATTTAGGGTTAGAAAGTAATTGCCATCTTATATCAAAATGGAAAGTTTTGCAAGAAATGTGGTTTCAGTAGAATGTGATTCAATTTTTTTATTATTGAAAAATCAAACTGCTAATGTGTTTGAACGTCAAGAAACCCATACAATGCATAGAAAAAATGGCTATGCATGTGTGCATGCACACATGCAAACACACGCACATGCACGCATACACACATTGTAGGGGGGAAAAGCTATGTTCTGGTTAGCACAGCTGAAAATGCTTGGTGGTGTTGTTTTTGTGAATATTATGTGAAATTTAAAGTGTGTGTGCACGCAAACGCATGTGTGCATGTGCCAAAAATTATTATTATTTTTTCAAATGTTGTGGTTTTAAAATGACCACTCACATCACATTTTTGCATAATGTTATTGAAAGAAATAGCCCTTGAATGACTGAGGAGAAAAAAGAACAGTATATGAAGGAGGATATTAGCCATAGGAACCCTGGGCATCATAATTAAAATAAGAGCAAAGTGAGGAAAGCCTTGAAAACACTTCAGTCCTAAAAGGAAACAAAAAGAGTGGTTTGCAGAACTGTGTGTATTATAAATACTTAATCTACAATCGCTACTTTGAAGATTGCAAGAAAGCAAAGGTCATGACCCAGAGATCAAAGTAACAGAAGTCAACACAATAATTGCTAGTTGCTTCTCTTGTACCTGCATTTGGTTTGTCCTGTGGGTGTATTGTTTGCAGTGAAAACTTCAAACGTGTGTTACTGAACTGTGAAAATTCATCTGGGTCAGAATGTTTTATAAAATATTTGTTAATGCTATAGGTGACCTCACCTATTTTTATTATAGAGAGATGGTTATGAGAGCTGCATGCCATGTGTGAAGTTTCTAGTGCTCGCTCACTCTTCTTTACTCATTATTAACATTTCCTGAAATGGAGAATGCATTAATAGTGCTGTCGACATGGAAACAAGGGCAAGTGGAAATAAATGGCTGAGTTAATTTAAATTAGCTTTAGAAGTACATGTTAAATAGGCTATCTTTGGAAGAGAAGAGCACATGGGGATAACCTTATAGAGTTCTCTTAAGATACTACCATAAGAAAAAAGTCCATGCATTTTGTGTGGATTAGCTTTTCAGTCTTTAAGCAGAATTGTAGCTGTATTCCTGCAAAGTGCTAATTCTTCTTGTGAGATTCTCAGCACTCTCGTTTGCCATTGCCCTTGTCCATAGCTCTAGAGTAAGCATTCCAAAGTTTGCTTTTTGAACTATGGAATGAACACAAACTCTGCAGAGGTATATTCAAAAAAGAAAGGAAACAGAAGGAAACGTTGATAAGGAAAATGTATCAACTACCACTGCAAACACCCACATTAGAGGACTTATTGATGAGACATTGATTTAGATGAAATAGAAGGCCCACATTTTTGACAGTGAGAGTACTTAACTGCTGCTACATCTTATCAAGGGCTTTAACATTGGGAATTTATTAATAAAAATGATTTTCTTTTCTTCTAGTCCAAACAAGAAATAATTCACGATAGTCCTGCATTATGCAGGATTTGGACTGTCCCTTCTAGCCTTGTATTATATAATATGGTATTTTGTAAAAGGCAAGGATTTCTTAAGATGATATCTTTTATTGGACCAGCTATGTAGTTGGGATAAAATTAGACAAGCGTTTGAATTCAGGACATTTAAAAATAGCTATCCTTTTTGAATGTTAAGTAAGTCCTTTTGAGAGTTTCATCAGAGAGTTACTCTGAGGGCTAATGTACAAATGTTATTAGTTCTACAGGTATATAAATTGAGGCACAGAAAAATGAGTTAGTTTGACCAAATTAATGCAGCATATCAAACATAATCTTGACTGCAACTTCTCTTCATGATCACTAGATGTAGTGAGAGAGAGAGAGAGAGTCTTTCCTCTGCTCAGGCTTTTCTCTGGAGATAAGAAAGGAATTGGCTCTGGGGTCCTAATGCTGAGACTCGGCCTCAGTCCTAGAAAATTTAAGGCTATTCTCAGACAGCTTTAAATTGTACTATGGAGTCAGGTTCCAAAATGGTTATTCTATGACTTCAGTCCTATCCTCTTTCCATTATGCTCCCAACACTATGCATGAAGGTCCTTCATGCCTGCTTTTGTGCAAGCAGGATATTTCCCATATCCATGAGAATTCTGCTGGCCACTTGCAGCCCATTAGTTGCATATTTATACCTCTTGAGTGGTACAAAACACTTATATCTCAGTAGAGAATTTAGCTCATTGCTTTAAATTCATTCATTAATTCGTTCTGGCTTTCATTGTGCTCTGTTACCAATTTTACACCAATGCAATTAAACTGACTTGTTACTGCTGATTTATACCAGTGTGAGAGTAGAATCAGGCCTTTCAGATCCTTCAAGTTTTATCATAAGTGCATCCATTTTTCTTCTAGTCACTATGACTGAAGGAAAAATAATAGTAGGACAATATCACTATCTGAAAAGAGAGAGGTAGATAGCTGTGTTAGTCTGAAGTAAGGCAGAAGCCAGGATTGAGATGTACCTTATAAATTAATTGAGTTCAGTATGTCTATAATGTGCATATCTACCTTGCCTTCTGCCAGTATCACTACTGGATATGGTTCCAGTACCGCAGTGGAGACCAGCCTTTTTGGCAAGGATGCCACAAATTAGCCCCACACCCCTCCCAAGTGCCTTTGATCTCCTTCTTCTGCCCAATCTGCTGCTCTGACTTCTGCTGCCTGTCCCCTTATTAATCTGCCATTTGTGACACAAAGAGGCTGCCCCTGGCACTTGTGCTGTATGTTGGGCATCCCAGCCATACCTGAGGAAGAGGTTAAAATGTTCTGAAGCCAAATTCAAAGTCTACTATTCTATGCACTCATAAACTCTCTTAACTCTGTAACTTCGTTTTTTCAACCCATTTATTTAGTGCTATGAATGTAAATGTTTATAGTAAAAGTTGTAGGCTTTTAATAAAAGTAACAGAACAATACAAAACAACCAGCCAGCCAAACAAACAAAAATGGTTTTTCTCTCTACTAAATGCATACATATTTATACTTGTTGCATTATTCCAGTAGCTGAAGGAGATAGACATACATCCATTTATATAATAAATTATTATCACTCTTTAGCTTTCATTTGCTATTATCTCTCAATGCTGTGTAAGGCAAAATATAATCTACAATTTGCCCAATTTACCTTGGTAGATAATGAATGAATTTAGTCCTTGTGTAAGTCTAGATGTAATGAGTGATCTTTTTTTTGGTGTGGACTTCATGGCTCCAGAACACACATTTCCTAGAACTGCCACCTGTAATAATGAACAATTTATTAATTCTTAGCAAGAAATTCTTTGTCCTTAACTGTTAAAGTACAATGAAACATAACTCCAAGTAATACAAACTACCACAGTAGCCAAGATGGGGTCATAGGCCTGACGTAAAGGTTATTTACTTGATTAAGTGTTAGATTAGAATTCAAATGTTTATTATATATGCCAAAAATCGATTTTATTACCTTCCTACCAGGTACTCCTATAAGAACCATTCCCCTATGAGGTTGGGAATCTCTTCCTTAAATGTCAGGTCCTCTCCTGAGATTCAGTTAATTCTCACATAATTTCTCAGGCTTGTTCAGAATAAAGGGATGTATCTTTAAGTAACAATAGATACATTGAACTTTCTAGTTTTAAATCCCTCTGAAACATTAATTTATGCACATAATAACAATGAAAGGGCTCTAAATATCATTAGCTTTATTTTACAAATGGTGGAACAAGGAAATTTGATGATCTGTCTGAGGCTCAGACCAAGACTGTTTGAGAGACAGTATTTATTTGTGATTTGTAAATACAGAGTATTAGAATTTTGTCCTTCCTTAAGGCCCAGTCCAGTTTCTGAACCCTACTTTCAAAGTAACATATGAAGGATGCCTGCCTAGCTCTTGATAGTGGACTTGAATAACCAAATGGAAAACTCCCTTTGCAAAGGTACCTCTACATGTCTTGACAGCTCTCTAAAAATTGTTAAAACAATACTAATCACATGGAACACTTACAAAATCAGCAAATGAATTGTTAATCTCCATTGTCATTTTCACTTACCTAAAAGCTGAAATGACATGAAATGCAATATTCAGTGCTGTTGTTTTCTCCACTGTGTACTGCTACAAGTGGTCTGTACTTTTATTTTATGTTTGGTATCATATGTTATGTTGTATCCTAATACAATTTATTTTGGACAAAAGGCGATGTAGGTTTTCTTGCATTGTCCATTTTCTTAATTGATCATTGCCTAGAAGATAGGCCTACAAACAGAGAGAGATAAATGAGATCTTTCCTGGGATCTTTGTGTTTTTTGGGGGGGTTTCCCCCTGATCTTGGGAGTTCACCACTTTCCTCATCACTGCAGATAATAACCCTCTTTCACACTACTGCAAAGATGTTAAGCCCTGTAACAGCAGTCTCAGGGCTTCTGGAGCAGTACTAAATTCCAAAATGATTAAAAAAAAAAAAAGATACCCAACTCCTAAACTAAAATAAACTGTGCTAAACTTAGAATGTAAAATTTAGATGGATCTTTTTTCATTAAACTGTGTTCTCTTAACTAGCAATTTTATAAGTCTAAAGCAGTTGTGATGTGTCATGCAATTTATAGATCCCAGTGCCCACCATAAAGTGTTTTATGATGGCTGCATTCTGTGTTATTAGTAGCTGTCTTTTTCTGCAGCCATCGTGTTTGATAATAGTCTTAAAACACCCAAAATTACTTACCTGCAAGCAACATTCCAGATAGTCCCTGTTGACAGTTTGAATAAGTTTAGTGCCCTTTTGTTGTACTTTACCTTCAAAACAAACTGATTGAACCATCAATAGCTCCTGAAAGCTGACAGAGGCATGTCATCTGGTCTAACCCTCTGATAGTAGGTTATCTGTGGGAGTTAACCTCCCTGCATTGTTAACTGAAATGTTTTATGTACTATGCAACTTTAGGATACTGCTGTGATAACCTTAGTAACTAAGTCATACATCACAGTAAAGAGATTTTGTGCAACAAATAACCCTGGATTAAATTTACAAGGGTTGAATTGATATTGTAAAGTGTTCATTCCAGGGCTTTAGTAATCCTTTCTTGTATTTTTATAGCAAACTGGTGTTATATTTAGATTGAAGTTTCATTTACGTATGAAGCTGTATCTTCATACTGTTAACTAAAACATACACAAAGTCAGATTGATGTTTTACACACACACAAATCCATAAGATACACACATCATTATTATTATAGGTCCTGTTTTCCATCCCTTTTTTAGTGAAAGGAATTTGCATTGTTGGAATTTAATTTTGACTCACCTTTTAAGCGGCTTTATTTTGGAGATATTTCTATACTAATGGCAGAATAGCTTTTTAAAGTCTGGTACAGATTGCCTTTATATTTGAATGTCATCCAAAACAGAGCATCTGTCCTATTAGGAAACCTGAAAAAAATATCCTTTGTCCTACCATGCAATCTACTGTTTAATTTTGTGGGTGTGGCTTTTCTGATTTGCTCTTTTAGATAAGGCCTTAATTCTGAAATCATAAAATAAAAATAAAAAGGGGAGCAGTGTGGAGAAAAGATTTAAAATTGTCCCATAGAAACAGTTCTATTATAATTCTAAGCTCTCATAAAATGACTGAGAGACTGACATTTAGGGCTGTGATCCAAAGTCAGCAAAGATGACAGTACTGTCTTAGTCTGTTGTCATTTTTGTTGCTGCCTGCTTTTTGATGGCATCTTTCATTCCATCATTAAACATTTGCTGATTTCTTAATACTGATGTTTTCTTCACCTGAATATTCATCTTTTCTCACCCTACACTTAGTGGGTGTCTTTACTCATTTTGAGCTTTACTCTTGACATATTGTTTCCTTCTGTACATGTCTTCATTTGAAAGAATTTGTTGTCATCAGAGCTTTTCTGCCAGTAACAAGAGATGGATGCATTCTTTTACATTGAAAGATAAAGGCCAGCAGAGTGTTTAAAAGGACAGGAAAGAAAGCCAGAAAAAAGGGGAAGGAATCTGAGTGTGTTGCAGTATCCCAGAAATATAGCCAACTGAACAAATTGTCTAGGGACAAGTTCTGCTTAGCAAAGTGACTTTTCATCTTACATTGTTTTATTATTATTTCATTGAAGTGCATAGGTTGAAGATTCATATTAAAATTTTAGACAACTCTAATGTGTGTCAGTGAGCATATTCAGTTCACTTGTTAACAATTTACAAGGCCATTTGCCTCAGAGGAAACGTGTATCTGACTGAAAGGATGCTTTGTAGCATTTTATTTTGTCTGTGTATAGAATGGTTAAATAATTGACAAAAACTTAAATGTGGTATATGTGAACTCAATTGCTCTCACAACTCTGAATCTAAGGCCCCCTCTACACGTACAAGTAAAGGCACAATGGGATCTAATGTGTGATCCACACAATCATGCCTCTGCCATGCCACACATGTACCCTGGTCTTGGGCTCGTCCTGTACTGGCAAGAAGCAAGTTGCTGCAGCTGGGAACCTCCCACAGCTTCATGGAGCTCCCAGCTGTGGGGATGCCCCATGCACCCCAATGACTGAGACACTCAACTGCTGTTATCGCCCAGCCTCAGAAACCCTTGGGGATGGGAGATCACAACTGCTGGAGAGCTCCTGAAGCTGGAAAACTGCAGCAGCTGCCATCTCCCAGCCCTGGGAGCTGCACGTACTCTTGGGGCTGGGATATCACAGCTGCACCCCGCAGCTTCTGGCACTGAGTCACACTTGTGGTATCCAGTGTCTGCAGCTGCTAGAACCTGCATCCCAGCAGCTGTGGGGTGCTGCCAGAACCCAGAGTCAACAGCTGCTGGGGATGAGAATGCCCTTAGTTGCAGGACTTCCATTCCCAGCTAAGCGTGATACACCCCTGAGACTGGGAAGACCCCGCAACACATACAAATTAAAACTCCAAGGCAACCAGCCATGAAGTTAGTACACATTTTTAAGGTCTAACTTTATAGCTGGTTGGAGCTTTTTATAGTACAATAGGTACCTTGCATGTGTAGTTGGTCTCAGGGTAATTGTGCTATACCTCTAACAGGTAGAGGGAACCTAATTGGATCTCTTTGAACTGATGCAGAAAAATATTTAAAAGGTAACCCCTGTCTTTTAATATAGTATTATTTTTTCTATTTAAAATGTACTTAGATACATTTCCTGACATTTTGGCATGTGTCATTTCCTTCAAATGCCAGAGGATAATATAAGAAATGGATAACACCATATTTATTTGAATATAAAACAAGGAGTGAAGACAGAAGTGACAATTTTCATCCAATCTGGCTACAGAAAGCAGTTTATAGCTGTGACCAAACAAATGTGCATGGCTGCACACAGATTAAAAAATAGTCGATCTGGTGAAAATCTGACCCCTTATTGCATGCAGTTTCAGATGAGGACATTTCAAAATGTAATGCCTTTTGTAACTTGTGTCTGTGAAGCTTCCAGCCTGTCACTGTTTTCAGAATGGGAGAGGGCAAGGGAGAAGATGGAGTTCAGGCTGGGGTTTTTTCAACCCCCCTGGAGGATGGGGTGGGTGTATAGGGCCCCCCCACCTCGAGGTGTGTGTGGGGGGGGACTCCAATTCACCCATCCCACCCTTCAGCAATGTTTGGGGAGTTCCAAGAATGAGCTCCCTCTGCTGCCTTTCCCCCTCCCATTCTGAAATGGTGAGCACTGGCAGAGAGCTTGGCTGTTGCTATGAAGTCCTGACTTCCGGCTCCTAGGCAGCGCCTAGACTCCCCTCCCCCTGGAACCAGCAGTGAACTTCTGTTTGGTCTGGGGTAATGTAAGTCAGAACACCTTGCAGAAATCCTTCTGAGTTACAGCTGGGAGCTGCTGGGAGCTGCACTTCTGTCTCTACCCAAGGTTTTTTCCTTCAATCAGCACTGGGGGGAAAAGCCCCTCATTCTTATATTGCATATGATCCAATACCCCTCCACTCCCATTAAATGCATTAGCTATCATTAAACTGCTGCTAGAAGCACCATGTGCTCAGGCATGGAACCCAACTATGAAGCTGATTGAATGTTCCTGAGCATGCCCATAAAACACCTGGTCCATATTAGGCAAACAGTGATGGGAACCTTTTGTGTATGTGTGTGCTTGTGTGGAGGGAATGGGGGCCCTTGAACAAATGGGCAGTTGTTCCCCCAGGAGAGAATGAGCACCAGGCCTGGAGGTACTGCAATAGCAGGCCAGCATTTAGAGGGGTTGAAACAATCTCCAACCTCCCTCCGTAGTGCCAAAAATGCTGATAGGAACTTTTGTGTGAGAGAGCGCCAGCCTTAACACCCCACCCTCCTCTTTGGTGCCAAAAATGTTTATTCTTAGCCAAAGGCTAAGATGCTGATGGGAAGCTACCACAAGCCTAGGCTGGTAC
Source organism: Alligator sinensis (assembly GCF_000455745.1). Taxonomy (NCBI): domain Eukaryota; kingdom Metazoa; phylum Chordata; order Crocodylia; family Alligatoridae; genus Alligator; species Alligator sinensis. The sequence goes on from NW_005841852.1 coordinate 4,412,227, forward strand.
AACCCATCTGAATAATGGCCACTGTGCTCAGTACCCCTCAGCCCCAATTCTGTTTCAAGTCATAATGAATGACTACATCAAATACATTTTGAACATCCTCTTCCCTCTCACAGCTGAGTTGGGCTGTTCTTTCTTATTTTCAATGATTTCTGTTTCTTCATGAGCTATACCTGTCTGGTAAAATCACCAAACATCTGTGTAACTAAGGGGCTCTATCGCTTCCTCTCTCAGCCTGTCACGTGTGATTAACAGGGATCCTTGTTTTCCATGATAAAAAAAAAAAAATCACAAATTCTCTGATAAAAATGGCAAATTCTTTGATTAAATCCCCAAAATCAATGATTAAAATGAAAGGCCACTATATCTATATATCTATATATACATACTTATATATCTCGATATCAGTTTAACACAATGTTTTCTTGATATATTTACAATTTTAAAGCAATTTGGAAGAATACCAGTTCCTCAATCACCATAATAAAATAAATTCTAAATACCTATAAATTTTGGTGTTTGATCTTGGGTTTTTTCATCATGGAAAAAATGATGCCCCCTGCCCCCTTAGCTAACAGAATGCATGTCCCGGCCCCTCACTTCCAAGCCACAACCTCTCAGCCCTGCCAGTACCCCTCATCCCCCACCCCCAGCCCTGCTGCCGGAACTACAAGGCCAGGGACCTGGGGACGCAGCCATCTCGCCCCATAGTGCCAAGCCCCAGCTGCTGCCTCTGGGAGGCAGCAGCTGCTGCAGTGGAGCAGAGTGCAAAACCCAGCTCCCCACCCCCATGCTGCCTGCTGCCTGTGAGCTCCATGCTGCCCTTGTGAGGCATCCCCTGCCCATGTGGCACCAGTGGGGTCAGTGGTGCAGGCTTGGCTCCTCTGCTACAGCCATGTGGCAGGAGATTCCTCATCAGGGCAGAATGGATC
>NW_005841852.1:4413173-4422557 GCF_000455745.1 Alligator sinensis
GCCGCTCCCCCCTGCACCACTGGGAGGTGCACCCACTAGGTTGGGGAGGCCCTGGGAAGGGCAGCAGGGCAGGCAGCCTGAGCCTGCAGTGGGCAAGCTGTAGCTGACCTGCCCCCACCCTGCGCACAAGTCTGGGGGGCATGGGTCTTCCCTGCCCCCTGGGAGTATGCACAGCGGTGGGGACATCTGGCCAAGCTGCCCATGGTCTCGTCCCACCCCCACCTGAAGCCCTCTACCTGCACATTCTGGCCCTGGGCCCCAAACCCAATACACCCCCTGGCTGGGCAGCAGCTCCAGACCCAGCCCCAACCCTGCTTAATCCCTGCCCCCACCATACTTACCTGAGGGAGCTGTTCTCCTGTCTGTCTGGTGGCCATGCACATACATATGCACATGGCACACCCTGCCTGACCACCCTCCTTCCGGAAAAATACAAAAGCCATATGTTTCTTTCATTAAAATGAAAAATCTGTATTTTTTTCTGTTTTTCCATGGGAAACAGAAAACCCAGATCCCTGGTAATTAGTGTGGCCTTGCCCTCTATGGGTTGGAAGCAGACCAGGGAGCTTTGCACCTTATCTGCATATACATTTCTGGAGGGTCCCAAGACTTGTGACAAGAACATCCGGTACCAGTTGTGAGTGGGGGATAATTAGCACATGGATCCTTTGTGGGGTAGTATCTAGAATACATGCATGTACTGAGCAGTGCTGAACTGTGGGATCACCGTAGCTGTGGAGTAATATCATGCAGAGTTTGTACTATGTATAAGTGGGTACAAAAGTGCTCAGAAGTGTGTTTATGGAGTACTTTGCTGATACTTGCAGTAGTTTTCAACAAGTTATAATGCATCAATTCTGAACAAGTTTATACATACCCAGTAATTTACATATATACAAATCTTGATGGATATGTTTATTTAAAAGTCAGTGTTTTTCAGTCTCTTATATTTCAAATTAACAAGGGGGGAAGGAGGAGCAGGCAACTGCTGCAGTTCTGTCTCTGACCTTGAGTCTGGCTTGGGACCAGAGTCAGACCAACAGTCATTTCCTGGTCCCCTCTGCTTACCCTCTGCAACTTCTACCCTCTCCTCTGTCCCTTTCCCCCACTTATTGTCATGTGCAACTCACTGCTACATTGTGCTTGGGGAGGGAACAGTGACTGAGCAGGGTCTGACAGTAAGTGGGAGCAGGAAGGCTACAGGGGAAAGAAGTGGTGTGGGAGGGGGCGGCAGAGGGCAAGAGGGTTACCTGACCACCACCCATCCCCATGACTGTTTTTTCTTGCTGTAGCAGTGGGAGGGCCATGAATTCAAGAAAGTCTTCTGATTCTACACTTGGAAAATTATAACAATTTTCTAAATGTTCCATATATAGATTCGAATTATTCGGGTGTGTTCATCTTGTATTCAGGGTTGTCTTATATTTGGTTTAAAATGTGATATAATTATCAGTTGGATTTACTGTCCAGATGTTTATGGGAATACCCAAGGAAGAAGCTAGGCCTGGGGAATATTATCAATCATCTTTCCATCTTTTCCTAAGAAAAGATTATCATACTTTCCTCTTTGCAAAAGTCTGTTTCACATATGGCTGACTAAATGTAAATAACAGGTACTTGAGATGGTTAGATATTATCACCTTTTCCATGCTTTGGTGTGTTGTCTTTGTTTCTGAATCAGTCCCTGCTGTTTCCTTCTTTACTTGAGGAATCAGTGGTATGTTTGGAGCTTTTTGCATTGTGCCTTTAACATCTAGTTAGAGAGGACTAGTGAAGGATCCAGACAGAGGCTTTGAATGTGATTAGCCTTCAAAATGGGTGTGTGTATGAATATGGATTTCTGAATCAAAACCTGATTGTGGAACCAAGCTGCATGAAGAGGGCCCATCTTTATAACAAGGCAGAATTGCAGTCCTATTTTCAAACTTTGTCTGGGTCATATTGAAACAATAATATTTGTTGAGTATTGCAGCTGAACAGAAAAGTAGGATCAGTTCCCTCAAAAGAAGGTCGTAGTCTAGATTCCAGGTAGTAGGTAAACAGGTGGGGAAAGGAAAGGCCATTATTATGATATTTTGAGTCATTTAATTTGTGAAGATAGCTTTATCTATGAGTGTGGACTTTAACTTGAAACGTCCTTTCATCTCTGTTAGGTATTTTGTTCTACACAAATTAACCAACCTGAAATTCCTTGATACTCGGAAAGTAACCAGAACTGAGCGTGAGGAAGCCTTGGTAAGAGGTGCCTTTATGAAAGTGGTTAAACCCATGGATGCTCAGGTAGGAAATTCAATGGCTGTTATAATTTCACATTAATACTGTTTTGTGTTGCTTCATGAGTCAAAAATAAGTAACAACTCAATCATTAATGTATTCACTAACCAGAAATGTATCTTTCGGATATCTAAAAGCTTGGTGAATGCTATTGCCACATAATGGATAAGACACTTTACAGGCCACACAGGGTGCACCCACACATGCTTGCAGCAGCTCAAATAAGAGCAGAACAAATTTGAGTTGGGGATTTTTGCCTCAGCGCAAATGTCTGAACATGCACTTTGGTGTGGGGCAAGTTGTGCCACTCGGGGCAAAATAACCCTGCCCAGCTCCTCCGGGATCTGTACCCAGGGGTGTTAGAGCCTGGGGCCAGCACCCGTGCTGACCTCAGCAGTATAAAAACCTACCCTGTGCTGGCCCCAGCAGTATAAAAACCTGCCATGGTGAGCAGCTCAGGGCTGCTTTCCCTCAGGAGCTTCTGAGGCCTGGTCATTTGATGTCTGGGGACATTACCTCTTGTGCCAGCTGGACTGCTGAAGCAGGCCTAACCTGGAGTGACCCCTGTGCCATCTACCCACTGCAGCAGTCTGGCAGTTGGGGCTGCTGCCTGGCCGTGACCTGCTGCCACCTGCAACAGCATCTGCCCCTTTGGACCTGTGGCCCCATGGCTGCGCCCCTGCCAGACCCGGATGGGGTGCCTCTGTTCTACTATCTGGGCAGCTATCACCCAGAATATGTGCCCCTTATGGTGGCCTGCTTTGAACTGTCAAAGCGAGTCCTCTTGGCCCCAAATGGCCAAGAAGTCAGCCACCTCATCTGCCCTCCAGCTGGGTCCCCAGTGCTGGCCCTGGACAGGGTCCTCTGCCCGGGTCTCGGCACTTTTCTCACCAGCAGAGATCCTGGTGTTCCCTGTTTATGAATTGCAAATACTTTGATAAGGAACCCAGATTCTCTCATTATAATACCCAAAATAGTGTTCTTCTGGCTCCAGGCCACTTAGGCTGACACCCGGGGCCCCACACTGGGCTGGGTCCTGCGTGCATGGGCTCCATGCCACATTGAGCCGGGCTGGTTCCATGCACACAGGACCTGGCTCGGCACAGCAGGCAGTCCCTGCAAGCGGCACCATGCTGGGCTGGGCCCGCATGATGTGGCACAGGCAGTGCTGGGTGCCAGGCAGCCATGCTGCCCCACACTGCGTTGCACCATATGGGAGAGATGTGCCATGGCCCTGAGCACCCCAACAGCTGCTGCTGCTATTGGTGAGCTGTAGGCCGTGTGTGTGTGGGGGGGGGGAGCATGTGGGCCCTGCAGGGGGTAGGCAGAGGACCCACCCCTCCCAAGCTGCCCCCCTCACAGTCCCCCACACTTGCATCCCCCTTACCCCTTTATCCCCCCACCCCCTACTTACCTGAAACAGAACCCAGGTCTAGGTCGCTGCAGCCTGCACTGCTCCTTGACCCAGATGGGCAAGGTGCGGACATAGAGATGCTCTGGCTGGCTACCAGAGCATCTCTTTAAAGGACCTGAGCCTCCAGTTGCCTCAGGGCACAGTCCTGCCCCACTTTTTTCTGTGGGTTATTTTTTGATACCTGGATATCTGGATACCTCAACTGCTTTGAGACTCAGGAAGAGGCATGTGTGGGCTTGTCTGGATGCGCCCACATTGGCTAATAACCTAGGGATGGGAGAAATGATAGTATTTTTTGTATTTGGCAAGATCAAAAGTTTACTGTGTCCATGGTCAGGACCTCATAGTTATGGCTGTAACCTTGTTTCATTCAACTAAGTAACCAACACATGCAATCAGGATCAAAGGAATATTTTGCTCTGTCTAAAGATATATAACAACTGTGTGAAATGTTGCTATAGAGAGAGGCAATTTTTCTGACAATTTGTCCCCTGCCATGCATGTTGTGCACAGATGTCTGTCTCAGAGCTCACACCTATGGTGTTTATTGACCTTTAGTTTACCAGCTGATTCTAATTTGATACAATGTAATTTAATGTGGTGTCATATTAATGATGGTGTTGATGATGTTGGAAAGACAGTTTCTCTAATCTGCGACTCAGATGCAAGCTCTTTGATACCAGTTGCCACAAAGTTGGGCAAATTGCATGCCTTTGACTCAAACAGAATAAGGATGTGATTTTTCCAGCATGCGTTCTTTCATGGTTGATTGGTACAAGAAATCAGCACCCCTAGTTTTGCTACGTATTTGTAGTATTACAAATAGCTCTTGAAATGATTAGCTATCTAAAAGTCTTTTCAAGTTTCTAATCTAGTAGCATTCTGCATGCTGTTTTCTTCTCTAAAATTTGTCATCAATAATTTATTGCAGATTTCTGATAATGCTGAATAATAATGCAATAGTTATGGAAATACACTATCTTTGGTGGCATAACAGTGTTTCTAGATAAATTCATTATCACCAGTACAGTTGCAATACATAACAAATTAATTCAGACTGATTCATTTTATAACTATTAAAATGTTAACAGTTCTTCTGATTTAGGCATAGGTTTGACATATTGTTTACCAGTGCCTTTAGCTATTTCAGCTTTTATAACAGTCTGTAATAAATGAAATAATTTATTTTTAAGCTCTTGTGAAAGGGATTCCTTACTGTGAGCTGCCTTTACTAAATCCTGCCATATGCAACAGTTGAAATGTGTAAAATATGTTGTGTTTATGCTGTCTGCTTCTTATAATCATTTTCATTCTATCTGATCAGATTTTATCACAGCTGCATAGTTGTGAAGCTTTATTCTAATACTGTTGAGATAGACATTCTTCATTTATAAATCTGTTTGAGTTTTGATCAACTGAGTAATGGAGGAGAAGGATATTCGCTGTTGTTTAAACTTGAACCTACTTTACTGAATGTTCTTTCTGATTGTAAACTAATAGGTAAAAGACAGGTGCTTGATACAGATGTGATACAGTCTTTGTTCTTTATATTGATAATTGAGTCCACTGTATAGATTTGAATTATTTACCCACTAATGATAAACTGTGTATTTATTTTAAGAATTTTCTTGGCACAGGGCATAGATTTATTATTGTTATAGTCATGCTGAAGTTTTTTTAAATTGTTCATTGCAGAATTGCTGATGACATCTAGCATAATAAAATCCCTTTTGCAAATGCATTTTGACGGCATGAGTAAATGCCTATTGGGGTGCTACAAAATTATCATCATCATCATACAAAATTACATGCTATACAAATAGCTACTTTAAAATAAGAAAGAGTAAATTGGATTTGAAAGACATTGAACGAAACAAAATAAAACAAACAAAAAAAAAAACCCCTCCAAACAATTGTTCTGAATTGGTACACATTTCTGTGGATATTCATGTTTTTGTATCTATACTCATTCTGTATGTGTGAAAGTATTCCTAGGTAGAAGGTGTATACTTATTGAGAGATACATTGGCCACGTAGAAATACTGTGGGAAATCAGTTAAAGCACTGTTTACCCACATTTATGATGAAAGAGTATCTAGAATGAAAACTTACATTGTATGACAGAAATGAGTGTGAGTTAATTTGGTAAATGCAGATTTTTTTTTTTCAGTAGCAACCACAGTATATGAGCGCACATGCGTGTGTGTGGGGAGCTAGGTTGCGGAGCTGAGTGCATGGGAAGATACTAAAAGATACCTTGTAGAAATCATTTCCATAGTGCATACATAGTACCTTATTAGATCTATTTTTCATTTTTAAAAGTCTAAATCTTAAATCTGTTTACTTCCCTTACAGTAAGCAGGAGGTAGTACTGCTTATTCAGCAGAAAAAAGCAAAATGATGTTATGAAAAGGCTATGATGTGGGGAGTTGCTTTCATTTTATTCTTGACATAAAATATTTGGGATAGCAAAATGCCCCACTAAAAATAAGAGGTACATGAATTGAAAATAAAGGCAAAAAAAAAAAAAAAATCCATCTGCCTAGCTGTGCTTATTCAAATGCAGAAATATCTAGCAATCACCAATCATCACAAAGTCATAAATATTTTATTTTGTATACATTTCTACACTTTCATTTATGCCTTTAGTTTTTATTTTTTTTAACAAAACACTTCACTGTCTTGTGCTTTGCTTCATTTCATCCTTTGTTTAAAATGCATCTATTGGTGATGTGACTGCCTTTGTGGAAAGATGTAGTCACTTATTTAAAAGCAGTTTAATGTTACAATACACTATTCCATCTCTCCATGTAAAATGAACTAAACTTCATTACTCCATGATGTTTATATTTTCTTTTGTCAAAATATTGAACATAGTATCATGCTTGATTTTAATAAAAACCTTGTTAGCCTTGCTGGATAAGGGGCATTGAGCCAGATGAGGAAGCCTCGTTTAATGACCAGACCATGACCTCATTTCACTGGCATAAGTATAGATCAAAGTGGAAGATGCCTGTCCAGTGTGAAGTGTGTTTCTGGGCATGACAGCACTTCACATTAGAACGACAGCTCAAGAATACGACAGTCAAAATTGCTTAATTATGTCCCAGCTTTGTAATTATGCATCCTTGCTCCTGCAAAGAGCACAGTTGTCATTTCTTTGACATAATTATTTAAAGCTGTACCCTCCTTCAGTTATAGCTTGTATATGAATTTTGCTACCAACTCTTTAATCTTTAAAACTTAAAGATACAGAACAGGCCAGGGTTTGTAATCCTACATCTGAGGATTTCCTATATTTCTATGCTGCATATGAATTGAATAAACAAAACAAACAGATGAATTATCCAAACAAAAAAGCATACAAATATGTGATTTAAAAAGCCTGTCCATTTATGCAACTATTTATCCAAATGGTATCATATTGGAGTGGGGAGGGGGTGTACATGCATGTATGCTCCCTTCCCCTCCCCCCTGCACACACCTCCCTGCCAATATGATACAGTTTGGTTAGTTACACACACACACACACACACACACACACACACACACGCACTCTCTCTCTCTCTCTCTCTCTCTCTCTCTATTAGGCAGAATGCATACACATACATAACTTAGTCCCCTAAAAGTATTACAATTATATACCATATATCATATTTATTTGGCATAAAATACATTTTATGGCTCCTTTTATTTGTCAGTGAAGTTAGAAACTTCCTCCTTATCCTTAGTGCATTTTTTCAGTTTCTGTTAGATAATATGGATAGGATGCACATCAATAAAACTTGTAATTCAGCTTGCCTGACCAAATCTTCAACTGATGTACACTGGCATAGATCTAATGAAGTGACTTCATTTCCATGGGACTGCATCAGTTTTAATCAAGGGAGGATCTGGCCCACTATGCTCAAAAGAAACTGTATACAGCTAGCGACCGAACTGTAGTTATTTGAAAATTGTCTTCATTGTTTGGTAGTGTTGGAATGATGTTGTAGCTGTAATGATCCGGGAGATACGTGCAAGGCAAGGTTTTTTGTGGGTTTCTACTTGTCATCTTCATTGTATGGTTTTCTCAACTGTCCTGTTCTTCAAGCTGTAGGCTCATGACTTTTATTTATGGAACTTGGCTTAGATTTCCTTTTTTGTAAATAACTAAGAGGAACCAATTAAGCAGCAAGCCAGGATGAGGTTATGGTTGTAATGAGAAACCGTGATTCATGTTCAAACTATTGTTTTCCAACTTGCTTTTTTTTAAATCTCTCTCTCTCTTAGGTAAAGACAATATTTATCAATGCCACTATAAGTAGTTCAGTTAACTTAAAATCCGTTGTGTGTGTTAATTTCTGAAGCTTGTCAGTATGTTCACATCTGCACATGGTAACAAAAATAGTACTTTGCTCTGATAGTGGCCAGTTTTATCATCTTAGATTTCTTAAATTACTTCCAAAAATGCAGGTATGATTCTTCCCTTAACTATGTACTATCTTTAGTGCTTCTTGCATCCCATTTACTGAATCAAAGACCTGCCTTTGTGTTTGTTTATGAAAATAATAAGTGATAAGATGCATAAACAGAAGGTGACCAATGAGTAGAAAGCTTTCATTGCCTCTGGATACTATTTATTTTCCCATTAAGAAAATCATCCTGAGATTTCATAATGTGGACCAGCAGTACTTACACTAGCTATAGAGCTAAGGCTCTAAAAAGAGTTAAGATGCATTGTGCCAGTGAATTGCTGTCTAGTTAAGAAGCCTCTTGAAGAGCCTTGACATAATAGACTTGAAAAGTTCCTTATGGTCCATTGTGTCAGAGTTTCATGCACTAAAATGGAAAGAAATCATGGATTTAAGACTCCCAACTAGACTGTGATGCAGTAAATATAATGGCTTTAGAAAAGACATTTTGCAATAAGTCATCTTACCATCGGGCACAGGGAAGCACCCATCTTGCACAGTTTTAAAAGTTGTTAAATATATGCTTGTACAAGAAACCATAATACGTTATTGGGTCACAGATCCATGTCCTAATGATTCTTTACCTTTGGGGAAAAAAGAATTTTTAATGTGTCAAGTATAAAAAGTCACAAACTACATATTCATGTTGATGAAAATTTCAGTGTCTTACAAGGAATCGTTATTGCCTTTATGTTAAGGAATTGTACCATGTAATAGGGATTGCTTGGGTCAACTTACCAAAGGCTAGGACAATATTAAATTGTAAGTTTTAAAAGTTTACTAAAAACTATTTAAAAAAAGAACTAGATATAATCCCACACAAATGCTGTGAAATAATCATAAGACTGTGAGGTAAATTGACAGAAACCACAGCATTCAAGAACCTTGTGTAGAAAATATCATATAATTGTCCCCAAACAGTGGGTGATATTTTTACATGCTATCATACTGAGGCAAAATAGAGCTAGATGAAGTGTCAGCCTTAACTGAGAATACCCTTGTTTTTTTTTGGTTTCAATAAGATTAATGTACTTATAACACTGTAATAAGAAGTGTGTGTTGCACAACAAGACATTTCCCACTTAGCAAGCATTTTGCACTCTAAGAAAATTGACATGAAACAAGCACATATTCTCTAACATATACCTTTGCAGCCCTTTTCATTCTCCATTATTTAACATGCTGGGGAAGTTAGATTGTTGTATATGATTCTTCTAGTTTATCTCTAGGCCATCAGCAGGA
>NW_005841852.1:4422714-4429287 GCF_000455745.1 Alligator sinensis
TGCTGAACCAGCCCTAACCCGCAGTGGCCCCTGCACCCTCTATCTACTGCAGCAATCTGGCAGTGGGGGCTGCTGCCTAGCTGTAACCTGCTGCCACCTGCAACAGCATCTGCCCCTTTGGACCTGTGGCCCCATGGCTGCGCCCCTGCCAGACCCGGATGGGGTGCCTCTGTTCTACTATCTGGGCAGCTATCACCCAGAATATGTGCCCCTTATGGTGGCCTGCTTTGAACTGTCAAAGCGAGTCCTCTTGGCCCCAAATGGCCAAGAAGTCAGCCACCTCATCTGCCCTCCAGCTGGGTCCCCAGTGCTGGCCCTGGACAGGGTCCTCTGCCCGGGTCTCGGCACTTTTCTCACCAGCAGAGATCCTGGTGTTCCCTGTTTATGAATTGCAAATACTTTGATAAGGAACCCAGATTCTCTCATTATAATACCCAAAATAGTGTTCTTCTGGCTCCAGGCCACTTAGGCTGACACCCGGGGCCCCACACTGGGCTGGGTCCTGCGTGCATGGGCTCCATGCCACATTGAGCCGGGCTGGTTCCATGCACACAGGACCTGGCTCGGCACAGCAGGCAGTCCCTGCAAGCGGCACCATGCTGGGCTGGGCCCGCATGATGTGGCACAGGCAGTGCTGGGTGCCAGGCAGCCATGCTGCCCCACACTGCGTTGCACCATATGGGAGAGATGTGCCATGGCCCTGAGCACCCCAACAGCTGCTGCTGCTATTGGTGAGCTGTAGGCCGTGTGTGTGTGGGGGGGGGGAGCATGTGGGCCCTGCAGGGGGTAGGCAGAGGACCCACCCCTCCCAAGCTGCCCCCCTCACAGGCCCCCACACTTGCATCCCCCTTACCCCTTTATCCCCCCACCCCCTACTTACCTGAAACAGAACCCAGGTCTAGGTCGCTGCAGCCTGCACTGCTCCTTGACCCAGATGGGCAAGGTGCGGACATAGAGATGCTCTGGCTGGCTACCAGAGCATCTCTTTAAAGGACCTGAGCCTCCAGTTGCCTCAGGGCACAGTCCTGCCCCACTTTTTTCTGTGGGTTATTTTTTGATACCTGGATATCTGGATACCTCAACTGCTTTGAGACTCAGGAAGAGGCATGTGTGGGCTTGTCTGGATGCGCCCACATTGGCTAATAACCTAGGGATGGGAGAAATGATAGTATTTTTTGTATTTGGCAAGATCAAAAGTTTACTGTGTCCATGGTCAGGACCTCATAGTTATGGCTGTAACCTTGTTTCATTCAACTAAGTAACCAACACATGCAATCAGGATCAAAGGAATATTTTGCTCTGTCTAAAGATATATAACAACTGTGTGAAATGTTGCTATAGAGAGAGGCAATTTTTCTGACAATTTGTCCCCTGCCATGCATGTTGTGCACAGATGTCTGTCTCAGAGCTCACACCTATGGTGTTTATTGACCTTTAGTTTACCAGCTGATTCTAATTTGATACAATGTAATTTAATGTGGTGTCATATTAATGATGGTGTTGATGATGTTGGAAAGACAGTTTCTCTAATCTGCGACTCAGATGCAAGCTCTTTGATACCAGTTGCCACAAAGTTGGGCAAATTGCATGCCTTTGACTCAAACAGAATAAGGATGTGATTTTTCCAGCATGCGTTCTTTCATGGTTGATTGGTACAAGAAATCAGCACCCCTAGTTTTGCTACGTATTTGTAGTATTACAAATAGCTCTTGAAATGATTAGCTATCTAAAAGTCTTTTCAAGTTTCTAATCTAGTAGCATTCTGCATGCTGTTTTCTTCTCTAAAATTTGTCATCAATAATTTATTGCAGATTTCTGATAATGCTGAATAATAATGCAATAGTTATGGAAATACACTATCTTTGGTGGCATAACAGTGTTTCTAGATAAATTCATTATCACCAGTACAGTTGCAATACATAACAAATTAATTCAGACTGATTCATTTTATAACTATTAAAATGTTAACAGTTCTTCTGATTTAGGCATAGGTTTGACATATTGTTTACCAGTGCCTTTAGCTATTTCAGCTTTTATAACAGTCTGTAATAAATGAAATAATTTATTTTTAAGCTCTTGTGAAAGGGATTCCTTACTGTGAGCTGCCTTTACTAAATCCTGCCATATGCAACAGTTGAAATGTGTAAAATATGTTGTGTTTATGCTGTCTGCTTCTTATAATCATTTTCATTCTATCTGATCAGATTTTATCACAGCTGCATAGTTGTGAAGCTTTATTCTAATACTGTTGAGATAGACATTCTTCATTTATAAATCTGTTTGAGTTTTGATCAACTGAGTAATGGAGGAGAAGGATATTCGCTGTTGTTTAAACTTGAACCTACTTTACTGAATGTTCTTTCTGATTGTAAACTAATAGGTAAAAGACAGGTGCTTGATACAGATGTGATACAGTCTTTGTTCTTTATATTGATAATTGAGTCCACTGTATAGATTTGAATTATTTACCCACTAATGATAAACTGTGTATTTATTTTAAGAATTTTCTTGGCACAGGGCATAGATTTATTATTGTTATAGTCATGCTGAAGTTTTTTTAAATTGTTCATTGCAGAATTGCTGATGACATCTAGCATAATAAAATCCCTTTTGCAAATGCATTTTGACGGCATGAGTAAATGCCTATTGGGGTGCTACAAAATTATCATCATCATCATACAAAATTACATGCTATACAAATAGCTACTTTAAAATAAGAAAGAGTAAATTGGATTTGAAAGACATTGAACGAAACAAAATAAAACAAACAAAAAAAAAAACCCCTCCAAACAATTGTTCTGAATTGGTACACATTTCTGTGGATATTCATGTTTTTGTATCTATACTCATTCTGTATGTGTGAAAGTATTCCTAGGTAGAAGGTGTATACTTATTGAGAGATACATTGGCCACGTAGAAATACTGTGGGAAATCAGTTAAAGCACTGTTTACCCACATTTATGATGAAAGAGTATCTAGAATGAAAACTTACATTGTATGACAGAAATGAGTGTGAGTTAATTTGGTAAATGCAGATTTTTTTTTTTCAGTAGCAACCACAGTATATGAGCGCACATGCGTGTGTGTGGGGAGCTAGGTTGCGGAGCTGAGTGCATGGGAAGATACTAAAAGATACCTTGTAGAAATCATTTCCATAGTGCATACATAGTACCTTATTAGATCTATTTTTCATTTTTAAAAGTCTAAATCTTAAATCTGTTTACTTCCCTTACAGTAAGCAGGAGGTAGTACTGCTTATTCAGCAGAAAAAAGCAAAATGATGTTATGAAAAGGCTATGATGTGGGGAGTTGCTTTCATTTTATTCTTGACATAAAATATTTGGGATAGCAAAATGCCCCACTAAAAATAAGAGGTACATGAATTGAAAATAAAGGCAAAAAAAAAAAAAAAATCCATCTGCCTAGCTGTGCTTATTCAAATGCAGAAATATCTAGCAATCACCAATCATCACAAAGTCATAAATATTTTATTTTGTATACATTTCTACACTTTCATTTATGCCTTTAGTTTTTATTTTTTTTAACAAAACACTTCACTGTCTTGTGCTTTGCTTCATTTCATCCTTTGTTTAAAATGCATCTATTGGTGATGTGACTGCCTTTGTGGAAAGATGTAGTCACTTATTTAAAAGCAGTTTAATGTTACAATACACTATTCCATCTCTCCATGTAAAATGAACTAAACTTCATTACTCCATGATGTTTATATTTTCTTTTGTCAAAATATTGAACATAGTATCATGCTTGATTTTAATAAAAACCTTGTTAGCCTTGCTGGATAAGGGGCATTGAGCCAGATGAGGAAGCCTCGTTTAATGACCAGACCATGACCTCATTTCACTGGCATAAGTATAGATCAAAGTGGAAGATGCCTGTCCAGTGTGAAGTGTGTTTCTGGGCATGACAGCACTTCACATTAGAACGACAGCTCAAGAATACGACAGTCAAAATTGCTTAATTATGTCCCAGCTTTGTAATTATGCATCCTTGCTCCTGCAAAGAGCACAGTTGTCATTTCTTTGACATAATTATTTAAAGCTGTACCCTCCTTCAGTTATAGCTTGTATATGAATTTTGCTACCAACTCTTTAATCTTTAAAACTTAAAGATACAGAACAGGCCAGGGTTTGTAATCCTACATCTGAGGATTTCCTATATTTCTATGCTGCATATGAATTGAATAAACAAAACAAACAGATGAATTATCCAAACAAAAAAGCATACAAATATGTGATTTAAAAAGCCTGTCCATTTATGCAACTATTTATCCAAATGGTATCATATTGGAGTGGGGAGGGGGTGTACATGCATGTATGCTCCCTTCCCCTCCCCCCTGCACACACCTCCCTGCCAATATGATACAGTTTGGTTAGTTACACACACACACACACACACACACACACACACACGCACTCTCTCTCTCTCTCTCTCTCTCTCTCTCTATTAGGCAGAATGCATACACATACATAACTTAGTCCCCTAAAAGTATTACAATTATATACCATATATCATATTTATTTGGCATAAAATACATTTTATGGCTCCTTTTATTTGTCAGTGAAGTTAGAAACTTCCTCCTTATCCTTAGTGCATTTTTTCAGTTTCTGTTAGATAATATGGATAGGATGCACATCAATAAAACTTGTAATTCAGCTTGCCTGACCAAATCTTCAACTGATGTACACTGGCATAGATCTAATGAAGTGACTTCATTTCCATGGGACTGCATCAGTTTTAATCAAGGGAGGATCTGGCCCACTATGCTCAAAAGAAACTGTATACAGCTAGCGACCGAACTGTAGTTATTTGAAAATTGTCTTCATTGTTTGGTAGTGTTGGAATGATGTTGTAGCTGTAATGATCCGGGAGATACGTGCAAGGCAAGGTTTTTTGTGGGTTTCTACTTGTCATCTTCATTGTATGGTTTTCTCAACTGTCCTGTTCTTCAAGCTGTAGGCTCATGACTTTTATTTATGGAACTTGGCTTAGATTTCCTTTTTTGTAAATAACTAAGAGGAACCAATTAAGCAGCAAGCCAGGATGAGGTTATGGTTGTAATGAGAAACCGTGATTCATGTTCAAACTATTGTTTTCCAACTTGCTTTTTTTTAAATCTCTCTCTCTCTTAGGTAAAGACAATATTTATCAATGCCACTATAAGTAGTTCAGTTAACTTAAAATCCGTTGTGTGTGTTAATTTCTGAAGCTTGTCAGTATGTTCACATCTGCACATGGTAACAAAAATAGTACTTTGCTCTGATAGTGGCCAGTTTTATCATCTTAGATTTCTTAAATTACTTCCAAAAATGCAGGTATGATTCTTCCCTTAACTATGTACTATCTTTAGTGCTTCTTGCATCCCATTTACTGAATCAAAGACCTGCCTTTGTGTTTGTTTATGAAAATAATAAGTGATAAGATGCATAAACAGAAGGTGACCAATGAGTAGAAAGCTTTCATTGCCTCTGGATACTATTTATTTTCCCATTAAGAAAATCATCCTGAGATTTCATAATGTGGACCAGCAGTACTTACACTAGCTATAGAGCTAAGGCTCTAAAAAGAGTTAAGATGCATTGTGCCAGTGAATTGCTGTCTAGTTAAGAAGCCTCTTGAAGAGCCTTGACATAATAGACTTGAAAAGTTCCTTATGGTCCATTGTGTCAGAGTTTCATGCACTAAAATGGAAAGAAATCATGGATTTAAGACTCCCAACTAGACTGTGATGCAGTAAATATAATGGCTTTAGAAAAGACATTTTGCAATAAGTCATCTTACCATCGGGCACAGGGAAGCACCCATCTTGCACAGTTTTAAAAGTTGTTAAATATATGCTTGTACAAGAAACCATAATACGTTATTGGGTCACAGATCCATGTCCTAATGATTCTTTACCTTTGGGGAAAAAAGAATTTTTAATGTGTCAAGTATAAAAAGTCACAAACTACATATTCATGTTGATGAAAATTTCAGTGTCTTACAAGGAATCGTTATTGCCTTTATGTTAAGGAATTGTACCATGTAATAGGGATTGCTTGGGTCAACTTACCAAAGGCTAGGACAATATTAAATTGTAAGTTTTAAAAGTTTACTAAAAACTATTTAAAAAAAGAACTAGATATAATCCCACACAAATGCTGTGAAATAATCATAAGACTGTGAGGTAAATTGACAGAAACCACAGCATTCAAGAACCTTGTGTAGAAAATATCATATAATTGTCCCCAAACAGTGGGTGATATTTTTACATGCTATCATACTGAGGCAAAATAGAGCTAGATGAAGTGTCAGCCTTAACTGAGAATACCCTTGTTTTTTTTTGGTTTCAATAAGATTAATGTACTTATAACACTGTAATAAGAAGTGTGTGTTGCACAACAAGACATTTCCCACTTAGCAAGCATTTTGCACTCTAAGAAAATTGACATGAAACAAGCACATATTCTCTAACATATACCTTTGCAGCCCTTTTCATTCTCCATTATTTAACATGCTGGGGAAGTTAGATTGTTGTATATGATTCTTCTAGTTTATCTCTAGGCCATCAGCAGG
>NW_005841852.1:4429318-4453008 GCF_000455745.1 Alligator sinensis
AACAAAACCCAACTTATTATACAAAAGAAAGAAATCAGGTGGTGCGCCTGCTGGGTCTTCTGTCCTCCTAGCTCCAGCTACCAGCACAGCCTGTACTGTACATAGGAGCATGGCAGGAGTAATAGTGTTGGTGCTGCTGATCTAGTTGTTTTTACTGTTTATAGCCACTAATAGCCTCCAGAGAATTTCAACATGCAGCAAGCTGGTAGCTCAAGTAGTAGTAAATGCCCATTTTAGCAGAGCACGTATGCAATTAAAACAAGACAAAGGATTCATCCTCTTTTCTTCTTTCACTCTTCAAAACCCATTAGTAGAAAACAGAGTACAGTGATGACAAAATAAAAACCACTGGGCATGTAGTTGGAATAGAAATAAAGCACTCTACAAACATGCATAGAGATGTGAAGTAGGTATATGATCCTATAGAAACAGGAAGGTGGCTCAGAGATGGAAAAGGTAGTATAACGCAGGTACTGGTGACTGGCTCTAAACATCAGCATTACATCATGGAATATATTAATCCATTTGGCATTAACTGACTTCAGTGATGATTAAAGGCTTGGAAGAAGAATACTTCTTACTCCTTAGGCCAGCCAAACTGAAAGACAAGTAACTGCAGACGTGAATTCTGCATTCCAGTGTATCCGTTGTTCTTATACTGTTGTACTTTGAGGTGAAATTCTGAATCCTTTGAGTTCTGTCAAATGTTTCCTTAAGGTTAGAAGACAGTACCCTTTTCCAGTCCCTTCTGTCCAGATTGGTAGAAGGGCTGCTTTATAGCCATTTCCATATGGCCTCAAGGCTGTTTATTAGGGCTGTGAGAAGCTTCTGTCCCTGATTTGATTCGGCGGAGATTTGGCTTTATTTGGTGGCTGAATCTCTGAATCTGAATTGAATCAGAAGACCCTTTAATCTCTCCAAATTGAATCCGAGACCTCTGAATAAATTCAGAGAGATTTGGACATAGACACAGGTTTAAATGTTTTTTCTGCATACCTCAAGGTAGCAGGCAAATTGTGAATACTGAGATGCTGGGGCAGATGGAGCATCCCACAGGAGAATGGGGCACTCCCCAGCATGCTCCGTAGCAGACCTGGAAGTGGACCAGAAGCACTTCCGGTCCACTTCCATGTCCACCAAGGAGGGTGCAGGGGGGGACCTCATGCCACCCTAGTTTGGTGACTGGTGCCTCCTGGGTCTGGGGGGGGGCACCTGGGCCCCCCCGCAGCTAATTACCAAGCTCGAGGGATGCGGGGGGCCCCCCAGTGCGGTCTCCGGCAGACACAGAAGTGGACCGTAAGTACTTCTGGTCCACTTCCGGGTTCGTTGCCGATCACGCCTCCCACCCCCCCACCCCGTGCTCTTGTGGGACATTCCATCCACCCCACCATCACAGCATTCATGAGTCATGCCTAGTACCTTGAAGTATGTAGAAAAAACATTTAAAGCTGTGTCTATGGCCGAATCGCTGATTCTCCAAATTGGCATCAAATCTTCAGATTTGGATTCAGCCAAATCGAATCTGAGAAAGTGATCGAAATCAACAAATCAAATCGCTGTCCCTGATTCGTGCCAAATCTGAATCTAATATGGCCCCTTTCGTACACCCCTACTATTTACCTTGAACAGGTATCCTGTGCAACTGATCACATGAAGCATTCTGCAGACCTCAGAAATTTGGCTTGAGAGTAGTGGGTGCTTTGATCAGTATCAGCACAGCAGTACTATCTACAGCATTATAAATTTGTGTTCTAGGCTTTGAAGACTCATGAGATTGCTTGGGGTTCTTTTTCTTTGCTCTTTCCTTTCTGGGTCCTGAAAGAACATGGCACTCGCATTTTATGTTCATGTTTTCTGTCCATAACTGAGAGATCTGGAAACTTCTTTTATTTTTAATTGAACCCTGACATTTTCATGTATTTATATGATTCAATCAGGCCCTCTCTTCCACTCAAATCCCACTAGAGTTGGCATCACTGACAGCAGCAACATTTAAGACCCAAGTTCCAGTGCAAGTTACCTATGTAGTAACTGACAACTGTTAAACTGGAACTGTTGATCTGTACTGAGATCACTGGCTGTTACGCTGAGTTGTCTCTATTTTCCTTGTCCTCCCAGTGCCCAAATTTGTTTATTTCCGCAACAATCATTGGTGAGTGAAGAGTGGCAAAGGGCATAGTATGGGTAGAGATTGGTACCGGTATACAAAATGAAAGTAGCTTTTTATAAGGTCTTTGAAGTAGGGGAGAGAGAGTCAGAGTAACAGGAAGGGGAAAAAAGTTTGCTTGTTCTAAAGCAAACAGTCAACAAGTCTAGTAGGGGTGATACCATGGGCAATGTAGAAAATTAAAAATAAAAAAAAATAGAGTTGTAGACAAGTGACATTGTGGAGTGCTTGGAAAGTGTGGAATTTAAATATGATGGTGGAAAAAATAGGACACTGGTAAATGGACTGAAGGAGAGCAGAAGAAGAAATCTGCAAGGGAATGTTTTATATACCAGGGAGCACAAATAGTCATCTAGCCAGAGAAAATGAACCTGTGTTATTGGGCTATTAGATGACCAGTGATTTTTAACTGTGGAAGCTGATGTGAAAATATGTGGATGCTAAAGTAGTAAAGGAATTTTCTCTTTAGAATAGAACTTGCTATAGTTCTGTGTGACATGAGGCAAAAACAGACTCTTCAGGTTTAGAGCTTTGCGTTAGTGAAGGGAACAGGAACTTTTACTTACTGTTTATTTTCATAGTGATGCTTCTTGAAAGGTTGATAGATAGTAGACCTTTAAAAAGTATAATTTGGACCGGATTTCAATATAAGTCATGTTACTGAAATGCTGAATTCTCTTCCAAGGATTTGTGCTTTTTTATTTATATATCTATAGTCATGAAGCCAATGTCCTTGTAGACATTAATGCTCCCATTCCACATTTCACATAGGGTATGGATGTTGATCCTGGTGCCCTGGCCAAATTCCAAATCAAGTAATTACATTCTCCTCCCTAGATTTCTCTGCAGTCTCAATTTACTGTACTATACTTCTTCACCTTCTGCCCTAAACTGTTATATAGAGTTGCAGTGTGCTAGTTAACCAGCTGCTGCCTTACAAATCAAAGGTGGCTGCATTTTAGTGGTAGGTGAATTGATCCCTATGTAAGGCTTATTTAATACATGTAAAGTACTTTGAGAGTCTCTGGTGAAAGACAATATATGAATTGCACATCATTAACACATCCATTTAAATGAAGAAAACTCAATAACTTTATTACTTATGATTATTACTTTTTTATTTTTATTTTTTCTAGTCTTCAGATTTCCCACCTGTGAAGATTAAATAGAAGTTGTAAGATATTTTTATATGGCAGTTAGTATGGTGTTATGAGGTCCAGTACAGGGAAGCCTGTACAGCAATCCACCAATTCACCCTGCTTAACAATGTTATTCAAATGTATCTATTTTTGTGTTTCTTGCTAAGCTCCATTGGTAGAATTGGTAGGATCATTTCAGCAAGTGACATAATTTCTACCCATTTAATGTGTACGTGTGTGTGTGTTTCCCGTTGTGAGGAGGAGGCGGCAAAGTAGCAACATGACTACATTCTACTTCAGTTCTGACTTCTCAGAAAAGTTAACACAATTGTATTTGGTTAGCATATGACATTATAGTCAGGCATAGGAATTTGCATGCTGCAATCTTGACAAAGAATTTACATTTCAAAGACACTTTTCGTCTGATATTTGTAACTGTGTGGATCAGTTAATCTTTACTTTCTTACTCCTATATGCTGGTGCATTTTCCTAGATTTTAAGGCACATTGATCCTGAAATGTTTTCTAAACAGTTGATGAGGCATGCCCATGGGTGGAGAGGTATCCTAGAGTGTTAGAGGTACATGTGTTACTTCCAAACCACTTACCAAAGATGTCATTATAAAATACTCCTTATTCCTATGTTTCTGAACTGTGAGCAAAGTTGACATAATTCATAGTGAGACATTCATCTGAAATTTTTTGGGGGATAGTGGCAAAACAACAACAAAAAGCTTTATATGTAATTTTGTAAATGTCAAGTATCTGGTTCAGAAGTTGCCAAAACTGTCATGGCTGCATTTTCATCTCTCATTTGTTTTAGCTGTGTTGAGATGTGATATGGTTGCCATAACAAGTTCTACAGGGCAAGGATACTTTCTCTCTCAAATTGCCTGCATCATCCTACTGACCAGTCAAAAAGGTCAGCAATTATTACCAATTGCAGATGGACCTGCTTACAAGGAGCACTGTAAATGACAGCACAATTAGATATTGTTTCTTTTTATGTTCTTTACAGGAGAGTGTCTTTCAGTAATAGACAGGGTATTATCAATAACAAGATGGTGCACTGTAATTAGAACTTCCTTTGATGTTAATTTACCTGAGTTCACTGGCATTGTTACTGATAGTAATTATACCAGTGTTTTCAGCAAGGACATTTTAATGTTTATTTTCCAAATAACTCATCATTTATTTTACCTGCCCAGAACTCTACAATGAAGGTTCTTTGGTTATTTAATTTTCTGAACAGAGAAGTAGTTAAGGTAGATTCCCATTGTCACTGCTCTAACTGTAGAATTTTTTAAACATTTTTGAAAGATTACATTGTGAATTGCAAATCATGTAATACATATCATTAACATCTTCACATCTCTGCTTCCTCTACTTTAGATTTCTTAAGAGGTTTTTTTCCCCTTCCTAAATAGTGGTGTAGAATTGGAATCTAAAACATTGGCAGTTTGACCCCAAGTTTGCATGAAAATTTTCCTGCGTTTTCACTGTACATTAATCTCCTGAAAACTTCTTCTGTTTCTTTCTTCCTTTCTCTTCCTTCCTTTTACTGTTCTTTTTTTTTCTTTCTGTCTGCCATACTCCCTATTTTACCTACGATTTCAGAACTCAAATGACCAGGCCCTATTCACTTTTAAATTTCTGTTTTTTGAAATTTTCTTCTTCCACAAAACCAATTGGGTATAATCTCCCTAAGATATGACCATTTCTCTCATAGTAATAGTTGATTTCTTTGTGAAATTTATATTTTAAAGTTGTAGTGGTATCCCCAATGCAAATATGATTAACTTTGCACCTAAAGCCTCAAATTGTTTCTTCAGTTTTTACTGTTGTCATCCTTGGACTTTTCATATCTTTTAAAACAATGTCTATAATAAAATCTTAGGTCCTACTCTAGATTTCAGAGTCCAGATGGAGAAGTTTGATACGTGAGGACCTATGCCCAGACACACTGCTTACAGTAGGGGTAGGCATAATATGGCTCATGGGCCAGATCTGGCACACCAAATGATTCCATCTGGCCCGCAGCAGGTCCCTCACTCCCACCTGGCTCGGGGGCGGGGGGGAGGCGGGGTGCATGAGGCTAGTTGCAGGCCACGGAACATGCGGCCAGTTACACCACCCCCATGTGTAGAGGTGCCAACTGGTGCAGCCCACCCTATACCCACACACAGCTCTTGGGCGTGCTAGGAGCTGTAGGCCATGGGGTTGGGTGGGGGGGTCGGGGGGGTCCAATAACCAGATTCAGCTTCCCAGCAGCCCCCACCACCATTGCTGGATCTCAGCGTTGCTGCCCAGGCACCGTGGGACCATCCATCCCACACCCACCACTGGGGTTGCCAGACAGGGAAGGCAGGATCTCCATGGAGACCAGCCCAGGACCTCTGCAGACAAGGTGAGCTTGGCTGGGCACATGGGATGGTGGTGCAGGTGGGCAGGGAGAAGTGTCTGGGAGTGGGATGTGCAGGAGTGTATTTTGGCTCTGGTCTAGGCCCTAACCCCATGCTATAACTGCCTCATGATCCCAGCCCTGGCCCTGCCCACCCATCCTGCTCTAAGACACCACTTCCTGCTTGCCTGCTTCCCCATCCCATCTACCCAATTGAGCATGGCCTATCTGCGGGGGTCCTGGTCCATGTAAATGCTGCCACCTGTTCTGTCTGGCGCCCCACAGCAGTGGGTGTGGGGTGGATGGGCCTGGGGCCAGATAGGATAAATTGGCATCTCCCTAGGCCACCTCCCCACCATCATGCCAGGCAGTGTAAACAGCCATGGCGGGGCTGAGGCTGTCGGCAACCTCCTCAACTCTCCAGCCCTCCCTCAACCCTCCTCCCTCCCCCCCCAACTCCTTAAGTGGCTCTTCAGCCAAAATAATTGCTCTCCCCTGGTTTACAGGATAGAGTCTTTACACTGTAAACCCAGTAGGACCCATCCTTATATTTTCATATAAACAGCAGCGTTAGAAACTATATGTGCACCAGAATCGACAATGGCTTTTAATTTGGCCATGTGAATTAAATGGGTAAACCTCCAAAGTTTGGAGCAGAAGAAGGATTGAACTTGGGGCGTTGACAGACACGCAGCTCTCTCCTGTAACTCATGGTGCTTCTCAGGAAGCAATGAGTTACAGTGATTCCCCAGACCTGAAAGATATTTGCTGTTGGGTCCTGGAGGTTGGGAGATCGAGCTGCAGTTTAGAGCAGCTGTGTGTCTGGAGCCCCTCTCCCCTCACTCTGCTTCTCCCCTCCCTCCTCCTAGCTTCAGTGCTATCTTGAGAATAGGAGGAGTGCCTTTATCTGAACCCTTATATAATGAGGTCTTTATATAGTTATGGGATTAAGACCTTTTAAAGCACTCTGCAGCCATGCCCTTCTGTAAGGGCATGGCTGTAGAGTGCTTCAGGGGGATGACTGCATGACAAAATGTCACATGTGTCAGCACCCTTAATGTGGCTTTGGTGTACCGATATTACCAATCATTTCCTGCTGCTCCTTGAGCAAGGTCTTACACCTCCAAATACTCTCTCCCCTCCCTTCTGGGTCACCTCCACTTGGGATCCAACTCTGGTGCGAGATACATGCATGTAAGCCCGTTGTGCTCCCATGAGCTCAGCCCCCAGCTGATCCTCCCCCTGACCTGACCCCAGTATGAGCCAAGAGGTAAGTGGGGCCCACGCTGGGTGGGCACTAGCCAGTGAGGCAGCTGAGTGGAGCTGAGGAGGGTCACATCCCACCATGGATCCTACTTAGGCCAGCCCCTAGGGAGCCATGCAACTGGAGATGCACAAACAGGCATGCTCTGGGCCCGTCGTGCAAGTTTGTGCGTGAGTTTGCACAGAAGGGTGCATGAGAGGGCTGTCCGGCAGCCACTCTTAGTACTGAGTTACCCCCTGACTGCCCCATGCATGGCACAGCACACTGCAGGCAACTGAAGCCTGCCCCCCCACGCTGAGGGAAGTCCTCCAGTGCTCCTATGCTAGACACCAGGTAAAGGAGACAAGGGCTCACCCCTCCCCACCTCCAGGGAGGGACCTAGGGACCCTGGGATTCCTCTGGCTGCTTGGGAAGCTGGGAAGCTAGGGGACCCCCCTACAGGTAGCTGCCTGAGCCTGCTTTCCTAACCACAGCAGCTGCAGCTGGTGAGGACCACATGGGAGCAATAACACCCACTTGATCTCCTACTAATATAAACACCCAGGCAACCATGCAACCAGGGTCCCCTGGAATTATGGTGATGTGTACATGACATACCCCTAGGCCTCCTGGACTTTCTAGTACCACCTGCTTCCCTAGTACCTTGGAGGTCTCCACCCAGACAGAGCCTATGGTCCCAGCCTCCATGCAGATGGAGCCCTTGACTCCAGGCTGCAGGGGCTGCCTGGTACATCTGGCACAACTGCTGAATATGGGATCAGGGGCACGGGTACTCATGCTTGTGGCATGTGCTCCTTGCTGTAGATTCTGGAGGGCTGGGAGAGGGAGCTACAAGAGGAGGTGGACAGGCTGCATGCTATCAGGGAACATGAGGAAGAGATTGATGCATACTGCCAGGCTTTGCACCTGGAGAAGAGCACCGCAGAGACCAGGCTGATGAGCAGGCCTGAAAAATATACCCCAACCGACAGCAGGTGGAAACTGGGCATGTTAGGATTGAAGCCACGACGTGCATCAGCTGTCCCTCCAGTAACACTGCACAGCAGTTATGAAGCTCTCTCACCACTGCTGGAGGATGCACCCTTGCGGAATCAACCAACACCAGAAAGAAAACAACAAAGAGCGATTGTCATGGGAAATGCTCTGCTGTAGGGCACAGAGGGAGCCATCTGCTGGCCTGACCTCTTTGCTCGTGAGGTCTGCTGCCTTCCAGGAGCCAAGATTCATGATGTTACAGCAAGTATCCCTAAATGGTCCACCCTATTGACCCAGTGCTCCTTGTCCATGTGGGAACCAATGACAGCAAGAAGTAGCCCTGGGAGGATCATGTGGGACTAAAGGACCATGGGGGCAAAGCTCAAGGACCTAGGACTACAAGTTGTTTTCTCCTTAATCCTCTCAGTCAGGAGCCATGGCCATTGGAGGGAGGAGTGTATTGAGGAGTTCAACTGAAGGCTCAGAAGATGATGTCACCATGTGGGTTTTGGATACCTCAACCTTAGTGCACAGAGGAAGAACCCTCACCACAACTACACAGTGAGTGGTGGCCTACTGGCTGGCACACCATCTGAACAAGACCTGGGTGTCACAATTGACTGGAAGATGAATATGAC
The DNA here is from genome assembly GCF_000455745.1 of Alligator sinensis. Classification (NCBI taxonomy): domain Eukaryota; kingdom Metazoa; phylum Chordata; order Crocodylia; family Alligatoridae; genus Alligator; species Alligator sinensis. Next base: position 4,437,902 of record NW_005841852.1, read on the forward strand.
CCAACAGTGTGATGAGGCTGCCAAAAGGGCCAACTCTGGCATGCATCAGCCGCCGTGTGGCCAATAGATCTAGGGAGGTACTCCTTCCTCTTGCCTCTAGCTGAGGCATTGGTGAGGCCTCAGCTAGAGTACTGTGCCCAGTTCTGGGCACTGCACTTCAAGAAGGACATGGATAAACTCAAGAGGGTACAAGAAGAGCCACCCATTTAAGGGTATGAAGGGTAGGCTCTATGAGGAAAGACTGGGAACTGGGCCCGTTCAGCTTGAGGAAGATAAGGCTGAGAGGTGACTTGATAGCTGCCTACAAGTACCTTAGCGGGGAGCATCAAGAACTAGGACAGCAACTATTCATGAGGCCACCTCAATGGAGGATGAAGACCAATAAGCATAAACTAATAGAGGGTAAATTCAGGTTAGATGTGAGGAAATACTTCTTCTCTGTAAGGGTCACCAGAATCTGGAACATGCTGCCAGCAGAGGTGGTGCAGTGACCCTCCTTGGAGGTGTTCAAAACAAGGCTGGGCAGGCAGCTTGCCAAGCTCATCTGAGCCCAATACTTCCTGCCCATGGCAGGGGACTGGACTTGATGATTGTACAGGTCTCTTCCAGTTCTTTTGATTCTATTATTCTATACTTTTAGTTCCAGGTTATTGGAGGAACATGATGATAACCTTGCCCAAAAGCAAAAGCAGAATGTGGGCCAACTGTTATGTGACCACTAAGAATGCTGGATGGGTCCACTTCTGATCACAGTCAAACCCGTCAGCCACTTTGTTTTTCCTGAGGACGTAATTAGTAACAACTAATCTGAAACTAGTTTATGAATTAATTTATCAGTAAGAACTAATTTCCAAAATGAGTCTCATGTTACTTTTTTCCAATAGGAAGCCTGTTTCTTTTGAGAAATTATAGGGCAGAAAGATTTGAAAATTATGACCCTTGTGGTGCCCAATCAACTTGGAATGCCGCTCACCTTAACAAAGGAAAAGGAGGGGTGAGAAGTCTTTATGTCAATAAGTAAAAAACTAAAAGTTGTAGCTACATTCCCCAAAGGTGAATTTTACCTAATTTCTGTGGTTCCAGATTCTGAGCTAGAGGGAGCTAAAGGTGGTCTCATGGTTTGTTGTTTGTCTTGCAGATGGTTTAAAAAAAAAAAGAACAGAGAGGTTATGATGTGCATGAGTAAATTTCCCTTCAAGGTGAAAGGGGTGGAAATCAGGCTCAGTGAATACAGAGACCCTGACTACATATTGGGCTAAGTACCCTTAACTCCCATTTGAAATCATTTGAAATTGTGGGTTCTCTGTATTTTGTAGGAGGTGATTAGCTTTAATTTATCTTTTGAATTTCAGCCTTCTTGGATTAAATGTTTGCAATAGCCTATGAATCATAATAGCCTCTGCTTATAGATGAAGGATGTGTAAAGGTTCAAAATAAATGGTATAAAAGTAGTCATGTTTTTAAGTGTTCTTTAATAAAGAACAATTCATGTGGTGAACTCTTTTGAATCTTGATCCATTGCCCATTGACTTCAATAGGCAATAGATTGGCCCTTTAGTTATTTTGAAAAATATTTACTGAAGATGTATTTAGTATTCATTTTTTATTTATCAGCTACAGATTTATTGAGGTGCCAAATGCAAGAATTAAAATGTCATTATCTTTGAAAAAGATGTATTTTCTGCTTCACCCTTGGTACAGGTTATAAACCTTAGATCTCCTTTCCTTTTGAAGGAGATACCAATGGAGTATTTTTTCAAATATTACATTGCAAACGTTCTTTGTGCTTCTCATTTATAGGCTGGAAGCTAATGGACGTGGACTTCATATTATGTACCCTGGCATGTAATTCTCACTCTGGCAAGTTTGATTGGGATATTATTTATGTAGGTTATAATAGAGAGAGGAGGTAAATACAGGGTTGAAAAATTAGCAGTCTTCCCTTCTCCCCCCACTTCCCACATTGTAAGACTAAATGTACAACTTTGTTCACATAACTGCTACAAACAGTTCACTGTGTAGGCCAAATGCTCTCTAATGCAGTAAAATTAAGAAATAATATGCTTTGAAAGTGATTTATGAGTGTGGTTAAACTGCCAGATTTACAAAGAAATAGTTCAGATCTTGGGAAGCCTCAGGAGTCACGTCAAAAATGAATTTGACCATGATTTAAACTGCTACTTTTCTTACATGACATTTAATATGTGTACTTTGGAGGCCCATATGTCTTTAATAAAATAGCATTAAGATTTAAATATGATATGAATGCAGTCAGTTTCTAAATTCATAACCTTTTCCACAACTCCAAAATGCTAACCAATAAGGGAGTCATACAGGCAATAAAACATAAACCTTATAAAATAGTTTTTTATTAAAATGGTTAGACAGTTGGCAGCTGTGTTGTAATAAATATATGCAGCCAATGTGGGTTTATCAGTCTTTGTTTACACTGTAAGCAACTGGGACCAGACAACTAATTATAACTGAAGACCAAAGGTCATAAAAAGTATTTATACTCTGCCCAGTCGATGTATATTTGAGAGGTGAACCTTGCAGTGTTAGGAAAAGTAAGTTGTTTAATAAAGAAATGCTACAGTATGTTTCCCGGTTGTTTTTGTACAAAGATATACCATTTATTAGAGGGCTTATCCTTTAAGACTTCTCTGAAGTACTAAGTATTTCAGAAATTATTAAAAGATATACACAATTTACAAAGGATTTCAGTGTTTAGCAAATGAAGGCCAAGAAAGTTTAGCATTTTATGAAAAAAGGAATAAAGGACTCTCCTTTATGCTGAAGTTTATACTTAATACCAAAAGAATGTTAACGTTTTAAGAGGCATTGCTTTGCAGTACTAGGTATTTTATTATTTGGCTAAGTTGATTTTTCTAAAGATTAGCTTTGAAGCAGGGACTTGCTGATATAAAAACACAAATTGTCAAATAGCTACTGAACTACTCAGATAGTTTAGAACTTTTATTCAAAACTACAAATTCTGGCCTCCTTGCCATTTTATACTTTTAGCTAGGATAAAGATAAAAAATACTGTAGTCCTGACAGTATTCTACATGAGTCTGAGGTTGTAATGAAAGCCATGCAAGTAGTATGAGAAATCACATGGTTAAATAGGAAAAAGGTAAATTTTATGCTTAGTCCTTAAGAAGGTGAAAAAAATAAAAAATGGATTGCAGTATAGTTTTCCTCCAAAATGCTCTCAGCAGTCTGATTTTTGGTTAGTGTGGTTCTAGAAAAATGGCTTTAAAAAGTCTGCTTTGAGATATTACAAAACATATATTCAAATGCTAAACTGTAGTCCTCCAGAATTATGGGTCCCCTAGAGCATCCAGAAAATTATTAACAGCGTGTAATCCAGCTCAGTGTGAATGCGTCTTTAGACTGTTAGCCAAATCTTTACATAATACAAATCATTCTACCTATAAGAGCACAAATATGTTATTGTTCTCAACAGGCAATTTAATGCAGCAATAGGGAGGAGAATAAGAGAAAAGAAGATTACAAGCTAGCTGATCATGCTTTTATTTCTCTTAAATCTCTCTGCATTTCTCTGTGGTTATACTTGTTTAAAGATTGTATGCAACTGTGCCGTCTATATGATTTGGAAAGCAAATCAGCCTAAATATGAAGTTTCAATGGGCGTAGTTTTTAAAGGATTTGATACATTTATTACAAATATACATTTTCCTCCAGAGCAGTGCTGAACCTATAATCTTTTTTTCCCCTTATAATTCTTTTGAAGACTTAAATTTTGCTACGGAAAGCTCATTTATATTTGCCATCCTGTTGTGCAGCTTTATTCACAGAAGAGCTATTAAAGTTAATTATTTTCTCAGTTCTTTTTTATCAAAAAGAATATTAGAGTTAACACAAAAAATGTCTGTACGGGTAAGAAAAATGTTCTGGTGAAATAATACACAGCTATCTTTTGTTAGTGATGATGATTCCCAACATGCTAAATGGCCAAGGATCTACTGTTATGATCAGTACACAAAATGAGCTTCTGAATGCAACTGATAATTCAGATAACTAAGTGGTAGGCTTTTCAAACTGCCTCACCAGTGTGCTATAGCTCTATAACAGATGCAGCAGCTGTTTCTCTTCTGTTATTTCATTATTCAGTTTTGTTTTCTCTGTGACTGTTTTACAACTAGGCTGGTGCCATGGCATGTCATGGTGTGGTTGAAGGAAGAGCTTTGCCCAAGAGACTTTCGGAATAAAGTTTTTTTGCATCTTCATTGTTTACCAGTCACTGTGGCAAATAGTTACAAAGGACTAGCACTAGAGAGAAGTCAAGTCCCCTCTACATAGGTATGGTATAGAGACAGAAAATACAGGCTTTCCACATTTCCCCCCACCAAAGTGCTTCAGCCATGATCTGGTGGGAGCAATGTGCAGTTCTGGTAGAAAAGCAGGATCCTGTGTGGAGAGGTTGTACTACTTATATATTTTGTATTAAGGTATGAGTCATATTGGTAGTTGAAAGCAAAATGTAGAGATTGGGATTGTGCTTCAGGATCCCAGGGATGCTGTTAAGAAAGCAGCATCTACTTTGCATACATTTCGGCTAGGATTTGTGCTTTACTTTGTTTCATATATGTTTCCATGTACCTTCCCAGAGACCTCTCTTTGGACATTATACAACCTGGGAATCCATGCAGTTAGCATTAACCCATTGCTGCAGGCCCACTGAAACAGATAAATCTATATTCCTCTCCTATAATGAGCCTTTTCTTGGTAAAGTTCATTAGGTGAAAAGTGGATTCTCTCTCTTTTTTTTTTTTTTTTTAATTATAAAGTGATAACTGTTAATCTCTTAAAAGTTAAATGAAACACTACTGTGAAAACATTGCATATGCCCAGTGAGCAATTATGAACGTTTTAATGGTGACAACTCATACAGTTTTGGAAGGTGGATGTGGCATAATTATAAATTATGAGACACATATGGGACAGAATTAGTGGATTTTGAGTACTCTTCTCTTGTGGTCATACCTTTGGGACCACTTTTTCATAAATTCAGTCTCATTGAAAATATATATTTGAGTAGTCTCATAGAATTAGCATGCTGCAGGATTGGATCCATAATCTTGGTGGGGTGGGGAGAGGGGCCCAGGTTTCTAGTAGGTGCTAGGTCAAGTGTGTCAACCTGACCATTTTTAAAGGTTTTCCTTTTACTCTGAGCTCATTAAAAAGCCTGGATGTGTAACTTCATTTTCAAAAACCCAAGTACATGGTCTTCCTGAAACTTTTGAATGAAATAGATTTCTTTCCTCTCTCAATAGAAATGGGGGAAAATATGGCCATCTTTATCTTGTCCAGGATATGGGAGAGCAACATTATTTCTTAAAAAGGTGGCATAATAGTGGAAAACTGTAGTAAGCACAAGACAGTAAAGCATAGTACACCACCACTGTCATAGACAAGGCTAGTAACAGGGGTCACATAAACATTCAATTTGTCTTGGGAGAGTTACTGCTCTCCTAGAAGAAACTCAGTATACAGACATACAGGAGAGTTTCTCTGGAGAGAGCAAATATCTGCAAGTTCTTTTTGCGAGAAGCCACAGCACAGTCCTCCAGATCCAGGGGTGCTTTGCTTTCCTTCACCAAAAGAAGACAGTGTGTCACTCACTGTACTCTGCTGCTCCAGCTGAACAGAACATGCCCCCTTCGCAATCCCACATTATGCAGCAGAGAGACACAAGCTGACTCTGAGCAGTCTGAGTCTACCAATTAGGGCTGCCCAATACTCTGCTGCCATTCTGTCTCTGGGCAGACTGAGGGAGCCTGCAGTGCATGCCAAGATGTATTCACATGGGTCCCTTGGCTGCACAGCATCAGCACTACAAGCTTTCTGATCTTCTGGAGCTCAGCATTCAAATGTCTGTTCAGGTATCTCGAGGTAAGTTATTTTATCAGGAGAACAAACCTGGGACAATTCTGCCAGATAATTTGAATATGTATATGCAGCTGTAACCTATAATTAAGGCTGCCCAACACTTTCCACTGTAAGAGACAAGTCTGTTTTATATAGTATCAATCCTACTTCATGTGAAGTAGATGATCCTGGTACATTTATTTGTGTGAAGATTCATAAAATATGTTACATTAGCATCACTTCTGAATTTGAGTTTGCGGAGGGATAAGTTTCTGTATATGCTGCAGATGTTATATAGTCCTTGTCAACTCTGTTCGTCTTGTGAAGTCTTTATAACACCAGGAAGAAATCCATTAGACTGTTTTAGGCGAAGATTAGCACTCACGAAGCCTATTTAGCCAGATAAAAATTTGCTCCGCTTAATAACATTAAGAGATAGTAGAAGATGGTTCCCTTATCAGATACTGGTAGGATCCATGAAATAGGTTTATTAATATCTAGCTATCAAATTAAAGTTGCTTCAGAATTCATGGAGCTAGCAGTCAGAATAATTGCTCATTCCATTCCTGCCAGATTAGTGTGTTCCTTTTTGAGCACAAATGCTTTTCACCATATTTACAGAACCCTCATCATAAACTGACCCACTTTTTATTCCTGCATATAAAAATAAATGTTGCCACAACAATTAACAGTAGCCAGTGCAGCTTTTTCCTTCTCCTTTCCATTCTTCTCTTCCTCAAGCACAGAGTTTTCTTGCTATTATGATTTTGTTAAAAAATATCACATCCTGCTTCACAATGAATAGTGAAAATACATGCATATTAGTATAATATTTTCCACGGATATTCTTACCTCTTGGTTAGATCTGAAGGGAACTAAATTCAATGTGGCAACATATAAACTGCAGTGATTTGACTGCTTCTTGGAATTCTTAACGTTTCTTTAGGTCTCCCTTTGTTGTACTATGCCCACTTCCTCTTCTCTCAGTGTAACTTGTTCATCTGGAGAAGAACATAATTTTCTTTAGGAGATGTAATTGGTTTCACGATTTAGATACCACTTAGGGCTCTAAAATGCCAGTTTTCTGATTTTTAATTTTTAATCTTTTTTAAATTTTGTCTCTGGAACCACTTTATTTTCAGAAGCAATTGTTTTACCATCAAAGTTGCTAGAAGTACAGCCATTGACTTCAGTGGAAGTTAGGCCTTTTGAAACTAGCATCTCTGCATCTTTAATAGATACTCAGAATGTGCATCCTTATTGCAGTTTCTTAAGCTGATTTCTAAAATAGTTCTATAACTGCTCCAAAACTTCCACAAAATTAATGCTGAAAATTGTTGCTCACGTTCATTATTTTAATTAGTGAGTTACAGTTGCATAACTTCACTAGGCCTAATTATGCTGCCATTCCTTTTACAATATAATGAATAATTTATACTACAATAAACACATTTTAGAGTAAAATCTTATTCCTACTCAAAATGTATTTTATATGGGGACATAAATCAAGAACACTTGAGACAGATGGAGGAAAATCAGAGTGACGTGGAAGAAAATAAATCAGTGTCCCAATGTGTCGACATACATTTCTCATGGTGTCAAAGTTACCTTCTTAGAATGTCCCTTCTCTATGAATCATAACGTATGAAGATTGCCATGTACATTTGCAGGCTAGATTCCTGTAAACTCTGAGGTTCTAGTATTCTCACTGCTTGTTTAGTGCTTTCCATCTCTGGTACATCTGGAGTCTTCAGTTTTCTTCAGGGTGTGAAGAGAGGTTTGTGTACCCTTTTGAAGCTGAGGAGTTTTGGGGAAGGAACAGGAAGTAGATAATTCAGACCAAATAATAGTTTATCTCAGGTATTAAATATTTATTTATTTTCTGTTTTGAACTCAATGTGGTGTTGTTAAGCAGTGATTACAATATTTATGTGCTTATATATTAATTAGTCCTCCATTTGAACCTAGAAATCTAGTTTTAGCAGTAACTTCCACACAATTTAGTAATTTGGCTAATATGATCAAAACCTTAGAAATCAAATATCTTCTCCCATCGGAGACTTGTAGGCTGGCTCTGACCAATGTTCCCTCTAAGGAGTAGCGGTCCATGAGCGCGCTGCTTTGGTCCGTGAGTGCGCCGCTTCGGTCCCGCCTCCCTCCTTCGGTGCAACATGGGACACTTATTGAAGGTAAGCTCCTCACTCCTCGCCTGGGGCCTCGGGGCTGGAGGCTGGTGCAGGCTTCAGGGAACTGCCTGCAGAACAGTTCCTCAGAGCTGGCAGAGCCTCAATCGGGGCAGGCAGTGGCTCCTCCCTGAGGTGAGGCAAGGCAGGGATGGGGGTTGGCGGGGGCTCTGCTGGCTCCAGGGAACTGCTTGATGGGCTCCACCAGCTCCAGGGAAGTGCTCCACTCCCCAGCCCTGACACCACGTGCCTCCTCGCTCCCTGAGGCAATGCTGGGGAGCAGAGCAGTTCCCTGGAGCCTGCACCAGGCCCCTGCCTCTGCCTCAGGGAGGAGCTTACCTTCAGTTAGTGACCCATGCCACATCCCAGCTCCTCTCCCGGTGTGTGGCCTTGAAAACTTGGTGTGCGGCCAGACTTACTTGTGTGCAGCTGCGCATGCGCGTACCTTAGAGGGAACCTTGGCTCTGACCCTTTGACATAGGCAGGCTGAGGATCAATTGTGACAGTATGAGGTAAAGTAGAGATGTGTGTTTGTATTTTGCATGCTGTGTATGTTTTTATTGAGTTAGAATTATGTTTTAAACTAAACATGCATTTGGCAACAGAGGAAGCTCCTATTCAAAAGCTTTGCCATCTTATTGTCCCTGCTGAGGACAATGTAGGTGAGTGGTGGAGATGAGGGCATTAGTCCCAGGTGCTCACTTAGAGGGAGTGCATGAACATCAGCTGCTGCCACTGTTGACCCAGCTCCTGCAGCCACTGCAACCAGCCCAACTCCTGCCACCATTTCTGCCTCAGCAAGAGCATTTTGGGGTTTCTGTCATTTAAGTCTCAGAGGAATTGCACATTGTGAATGATCAATTAGGCTAGCTTAACCATGAACACCCTGTGAAATATCGATGCTGGGTTTTTTTTATCTGCTATATTTATTATTTATTTCATGTGTCATCAATTCTGCCACACTGAAGTTGTGGAATTGGACAGCCTTTTCTTGGCATTAATGCATGGGAATCAGTGTACAATTTCTGAAGCCACCAGATTAGCCTGTAGATAAGTACATGGAGTAGACTTCAGTGTTCTTTTTTTTCATGTCTTAAACATATTTTTCCCCCTCATTGCCAAATTTTCAGTTACAAATCCCTGCCAAAACTCAAGCAGTTTGTCAGAGAGTTCGTGGGACTCTGGAGTTACTTATGAGTAACAGCATAAATTATCACCAGTGATAATTATCACAAATGATCACAACAAAGTGACAAGGAAATAAATAATCCAAAACTCTGGGGGGAGAATCATGTGAATTGTTTCAGGGAAGTAAACTCTCTGAACCAGATAATTTAAGATGAGTATGTATGTCATTAGCAGATGGACCAAGTGATGTAAATTCACTATGTAGGAGCTATACAGAACAGAGAATATTACTCAAATAGCTTTTCAATTAAACACATCTAGGAAAAAAGGCTAGAAAAAATTGTGATATGATTGCATGACTATATAGACTCCTGCATTCATGTTATCCAATTACATGTAGTTTCTAGTGACTCTGGTTTATCTGTTGTCAGGCTGAAGAATATTAAACACAACATACACTAAAACGATTATTCCAAAAGTCAAGCAGGCCCCGGATCAGAGACCTCTGCTTTTACCAGTACATCAGTAAAAGACCTTTTACCCATAAAAAAACAGTGTATGAAAGAGTGGTTCATTTGAATCTGTTCTTCCAGATGAAGATCTGGTTGCTGAGAAGAATCTGATATGCTATAACTTATCTTCAGTTTTGTGAACATCTTGTAGGCAACTTGAAAGGAATTCACAAAGAGAATTTGCCATTTTGAATGTAGAAAAAAGCCACTGTCTTCCCAAGAAATGAATAGAATGGTTCAGGAACATTAACCCTAAAAGAAATTCCTCAGTACTCTTTGAAACTTCTTCCATAATAGCCTTCATATAGGAAGTAAGACTGGTTTGTTCAGTGCCCACTTTACCATTAAAGGGAAAAAGATTGCTCCCTGAAGGCTTATTCCCTCTTCTAGAGGACTGATGAAACTCATCTAGCAGGCGGACATGCTTAGCTCAGTTTCATGTTTCCAGTTTTGTTCCAGTTTTGTCTCCCATGTCATGCAAAGAAGTAGACTTTAGATACAAATAACAGAACCCAAGTCTTGTTTCCTTCTAGTCATCTTCTCCAAAAGAAAGATTATTGAAGGTAATTCTATGACCCAGATCCCATTTTTTTTTCTGTTGCTTTTCTGAATCTGAACTGTCTCTCTATCTCTTCTCTCACTCCCCAGAGTAAGGGAGTTTGAGTCTCATATGAATCTCTTAGGTATATAACCTCATAATGTAGAATTGTCTTAAAGCACAGTGTCAGAAGGGTACAATAGAAATACTTCTACAGAGCAAGGGAACATAATAAAACTGAAACAAGTTTCTTGTCTTTCCAGTCAAACCAGGGTGCAGGTTAATCTATTTTCTATTCCGCTCTCCTTAGATGGAATGTGGGGTGTATTAGAAGACCTTATTTTCTGAAGAATAAATGTTTCTTTGTCTGTGTTTGATAAATTAAGGACGAGTAACCAATAGGGCTGTGTGAAGCTTTGGTCCCTGATTCAATTCAGCTGAGATTCAGCCTGATTCGGTGGCTGAATCTCTGAATCCAAATTGAATCAGGAGACCCTGTAATCTTTCTGAATTGAATTAAAACCCTCTGAATAGATTCAGAAAGATTTGGACATAGGCACAGCTTTAAATGTTTTTTTCTATGTACCTCAAGGTACCAGGCAGCTCGTGAATGCTGTGATGTTGGGGCAGATGGAGCGTCCTACAGGAGCACGGGGGGCTCCCCAGCATGCTTGACAGCAGATCCAGAAGTGGACTAGAAGCACTTTCGGTCCACTTCTGGGTTCACTGCCAAAATCATGGGGGGGGGCCCTAGCACTCCTGTGGGATGCTCCATCCGCCCCAACATCACAGCATTCACGAGCCACACCTGGTACCTTGAGGTATGTAGAAAAACATTTAAAGCTGTGTCTATGGCTGAATCACTGATTCTCTGAATCAGCATCGAATCTTCAGATTCAGCTGAATCAAATTGGGAACAATAATCTGAATCAACAAATCAAATCACTGTCCCCAATTCAGGCCAAATCCAAATTGAATATGGCCCATTTTGCACACCCCTAGTAACCATGAACACCCTGTGAAATATCCATGCTGTTTCTTTATCTGCTATATTTAGTATTTCATGCATCATCAGTTCTGCCATTCTACACTTGTGGAATTGGACTGTCCACAGGGAGAGGTCATTAGCCATGTTGGACTGAAGTCAGACAGAAGGCAGGGTAAATTAGCACCTTAGACACTGATTCCTAAAGGGTGTGCCATGGCAAACAGATCCATAGCAAGAATGACAGAAGTGTGCCACATGACCTCCCACTGTGTGAGGAGGTAAATGCTCTCCTCCCCATCCATCACCCTGCACCTGTCGCAGCTACTCATAAGGTACCTGTAGCTTCTCCTTTTGGGACTGCCACCACTGCTGCTGCCTTCCCCAACTTTCTCTGTCCCCCAGCAGCCCCTGTACTGCCCCCATCCCCTACACTTCCAGCAGCGTACTTTCAGTGGGTGGGCAGGTGGATGCACAAAGCTGTTGTTTGCAGCTCAGCTCCGCTCATACCCTTCAGTCCTTCCACATTCCTGAGGGGCAGTAGCAGGGGCTGCGGGGATGGTCACCAGTGTGTAAGACTGCAGGAGCACACCTAGCAATGGGGGTTGCTCTTGCCCCCCTGAGGTACAAAGCAGGGGTCAGAAGGTCAGGATTCTGCCAAATCTCTGAATCAGTCAGGCCCATCCCCTGCAGCCTGGCAATGGCTGTCCTGCCCACCCCAGCTCCCGGCTATTTGGGGAAAAAAAAAAGCCCCGGCTTACTGGGAGTAGCCAGGCAGGGGGATGATCCCTGCTGACCCCATTGCTCCATGCTGCGTGGGGAGCTCTCCATGAGCCCCCCAACCCCCCTCTGCTGTCTCAGCCCCCCATGCCTGCCCCGCCTGGGCCAGCTCTGGTCCCTTAAGAAAAAAAAAGAGAAAAGCCCTGGACTTACCGTTCCTTCCAGCAGGGGGGAGATCCCTGCTTCCCCCTGCAGTCCTGCACCATGTGGGGGGCTCTGCATGAGCCCCCTGAATCCCTGAGGCTGCTGCAGGAGTGGAGAGTCCTGGGGCTTTTCTCCATTTTTTTTCTTTAAAGGGCCAGAGCTGGCCTACATGGGACACCCATGGGAGGGCTGGGGGAGTGAGGGGGGGCTGGAGGGGTTCATGTCAGAGCCTCCCATGCAGCGTGGGGCAGTGGGGGGCAGCAGGGATTGCCCCTCCTGCCCAGCAGCACACTGTGAGCATCTGGGCTTTTCTTTAAAGCACCGGGAGCTGGGGCAGGCAGGGCAGCCTTGGAGGGGTGGGGGGCAGGAGGGCTGGCAGTGGTCCCCCCATGGTCCCCTCCCTCAGCCCCCAATCCCCTGCCCCTAGTAATTACCAGCTCAGAGTCTGGGCGGCGCCTGCTGCAGCCAGTGGGGACTGTCCGAATCATCAAAGCTCTCTGAATCTTTTATGAAGACTTGGAGAACTTTGAACTGATTCAGACCTTTAAATTGGTCCCCTGATTTGTTTCAGATTGGGAGATTCGGCCACCAAATTGGGCCGAATGTCCTCTGAATAGAATCACCACCTGAAGCTTCTCACAGCCCTAATTTTATATATAGGTGTCTATATATAGAGGTGCATTTGTGTGTGTGTGTGTGTGTGTGTGTGTGTACACATGCACTCGCACGCACACTAGCCAATTGCCCATCAAGAATGATGGGGGAAGGGGCTGGGATGGAGGGCCGCCACTTTAACGCCCCATGCTGCCGCTGTTCTGCCTCTTGCAGAACGCTGCTGGCCTCAACTCCATCACCCTCTGTCCAGTCCTCCACATGGCTTTGGAAACATGGCGGTGCTCCCACGTACTTGGAGCACTCTGGCTGTTTCCGTCAGCCAGTTAGAGTGTAAATAAACCATTATGACCAGACAGACAGACTTAGGCTTTTATAATATTAGAATACATATATATAGAGAGAGGTGTGTGTGTGTGTATAGGTATTAGGGCTGTGCGAAATGGCTGTGTTTTGATTCAGTTTCAGATTTGGCTGTTTCAGAGGACAGTGATTCGTTTTGGTGTTTTGGATCACTGTTCTGTTTTGTTTTGGCCAAATCTGGCTTGAACAGGCTGCAAGGGAAGCTTTGTACAGCCCTACCCTGCTGGGCGGGGCTTGGAGCTGGTGGCTGCAGGGCCCCAGTGGGGAGCAGGATGGGGTCATGGGTGGTTCTTCGGTGGGAGGGCCACTGCCTCCATGCAGGAGAGGAGACCCCCGCGCAGATATCTGATCCGTGTTAAGCCAGGTCACAGGGCAGGGAATCAGTGCAGAGTGGCAAGCAAGCCTGCTGGTCCCTGCTGCATGACTTGGCTCCACAGGGATCAGAGAACTGCATCTAGGGTTTTCTCACCACTGCTGCTCCAGCAATGGGGCGCTGCATGGGGTGGGCAGCAGCAGTGAGGAGACTCGGGTGTGGATCTCTGCTCCCTGCAGAGCCAGGTCGTGTGGCAGGGCAGTGCTGGTCCCTGCCGCATGACCTGGCTCCATAGGGAGCAGAGATCTGGGGCTGCACGGGCTGGGAAACAGGGAAACAGTGGGAAGGAGATCCTGGTGTGGATCTCTGCTCCCTGTGGAGCCAGGTCCCGCAACAAGGATTCCCCAGCCCCTGGTTTGATTCCCCAGCTCTCTGAACATTCCTCTAACTCTTCCTAGGGGGTGCAGGCCCCCGATCTGCGTGCTGGGTTTCAGCAGGCTGCTGTTGCAGGCTGGGGCCAACAACAGCACTGTGGTCTTCCCAGTGCTTCGTGCGGGCTGTGCCGAGTGGCTGCTGCTGGCTCCAGCCTGCAGTGGCAGTCTGCTGAAACCCCATGCACAGATCCAGGGGCCCGCACCCCCTGGGAAGAGATGGGGAAATGATCAGAGAGCTGGGGAATTGAACAGGAAGCTAGATGTCAAAATCAGAGCAGTCCTTCCCCCACCTCTTTCCCCTCCCTCTTAGTTTTTTTTCCCTGCAAGCCCAGCTCTGAAACTCTGAAATTCACTGACTACCTGTCTTGTATGCATACCAGTCCGAAATGGCTGCTGAAATTTATATGCGTGTGTGTGTGCGTGTGTACAGATGCATACACACCAACACACACACACCTATATCTATATTTCTAGATCTAGATATGGCGTGTGTGGGTGTGTGTGTACATACATACACATGCACACATACATACCTATATATATATTCCTATATAATCTCCCATATGATTCAGAAAAGCTTTTTGAGAAATATTTTCTATTCTTAATGGCTCCTATGTAATGAATTTATACCACTCAGTCCATCTACTAATTCATATATATAGAGAGAGAGAGAGAGAGAGAGAGAGCGGGGGTGGGGAGGGGTGTAGGTGTGTGTGTGTGTATGTATATATGTATAGGTAGGTAGGTGTGTATGTGTGTGTATATATATATATATGTATGTATATAGGAATAGGTGTTTGTGTGTATATGTATGTATGTATGTATGAAGAAGAGGATTAATATGCAGAGTTACACACATATATATAATAATATGCTATATTCAACACACACACGTCCTAACACTGGACTAACCAAATCAGAGATGCATAATATCAGCTTCTGTAAGCAGCAGGCTTATGTCTTCAGATGCTTCATCAAATATCTGTCTTCAACCCAGCATTGCAACTTGATTCAGATTAATATATTTGTTAGGTATGTCTCTGAGTTGTAGGCCAGAACTTTTTGAAGCATTAAATAGGGGCTGCTCCTCTCTGGGTTTTTTTGTTCTTGTATTTTTTTCTGTTAGGTGGTTTTATCCTCTTTTTCTTGAGCTAAGGTCACTGCCAGAAATTCGTTTCAAGGAAAGGAATGCAAGTTTTTCACTTCAGTGTGTCTCTCTC
>NW_005841852.1:4453039-4467055 GCF_000455745.1 Alligator sinensis
TCATAATGATGGCAGTTTGTTACAGTTATCCTGCTAGGTTCTTTGTGATAAAAAGTTATTTTAATTTTCTTAAGCTTAAAAAAAGCTTTTATCTCCGACTTTCAGGAATAGAGTCTTATAAATACTAATTGGACATTCTTCTGGCAATATTATCATATTCTGTAACACTGTAAGTATTACAACTGAAATGGATCTGAGATAACTGCCCTTGGAAAGAAGGAGGAAGCTCTTGTTATAGTGAAGAAAAATCTACATGGGAAACCTACCATCCTTTGTATGCAGTTTGTTTATTTACAGTCTGCTTTGATCAGTGTTGGTGGAAAGGTAAGGGGAAGCCTAGTTACTTGTGAATGAGGAACTAAAAAAATGTGAAGTAGGTTACACTAATTTCTCTAGAGGGGAGTAGGATACATTTATTCATGCTGAGCAAAATACATAAAGAAAATGTTTGTCACAGAAAGTTTAGGTTGCAGGAAGAATCTTACTTGAAGCATTTTTATTTTTTAAGCACAGGTGGTTTGGGGGTCATGTTGTATTTCCCAACCCCCTCACTAGTTAAAACAGACTCTGGCAATCCTACATTCGTGAGAGATGGGACAGAGTCTCAAATTGTTGTAGCATGGTAGAAGTCAATAGAGTTGTGGCAATTGACATGATGTATTGATCTGCCTCAGTGTCCAGACAATGAGTACTATAATATGCTTATGTTTTAATTGGGTGCTTTTGCACAGATTGAATCTTCTCTGGTACTTTTAGCTTTTTTAGCTGTGTTAAAAAAGAGTCTCTGTGTAAATCGCATCTACAGAATATGAAGCAATCTTTAAAATCATGTACTTTACTTGGTATATAGTCTGTGAAAGTTGCATTTTACTACTGTATTTGTCTGTCTAGTATTAGGAGTGATTGCCAAAACCCTTTACATTTTACAAGACGTCTCAAGATAACAAGAGGTCACACAACAAGGCCAACACCCGCATGTCAGTCGTATTTGAAGAGCTGACTCATGTTTTTCATATAAATCATAGGGAATTGCCTATTATGAACACCTTGTAAAACTCAGAAGGCTTTATGATTGTTAATAGCTACTGCAGTAGTGATTTACTGGCTAATCCAGGACAAAATATGTTGCAGTGTTTGCTATGAGTATTCTTTAACCTATCTGCATAAATAATAGTACGTTATGTGTACTTTACAAGCAAATGGAATACCTATTACTTTATATCTTTCAAGTAGATTTGACATTTCAATTTTTACTTATGACTTAAATTAACCTGGTTAGTGACAAACTGTAAAATGCATTAATTTTTTTCATGCATGTTATCTGTCACACTACTAACCTGTGAACTAGGGGAAGTAGCAATGGTGGTAATCACTCTGTAAGTGCAATTTATTCAAGCTGAAGACTCCCTTATTAGGATAAAAAATAAAGTTTGAAGCGACATTTTTGTAATGATTGTGATAAAACCTTTATGTATCCTAAATGTGTTCAAGGTAGGACATTTATAGTAGCCCCTGGTGGGATATTAACATAGCCTTTTATACAGATAAAAAGAGGTCATCTAGTTTTGATTATATTACCCAGTATGGGGTACATTCTCTTATAGAACTAGAGCCCTGGTACATGGATTTTAAATGTCAGATACAGTTCAATTTAAAAAAATGAATTCAGAGCTTGTCAAGGATGTTGGACTGGCCATATTGCCAAGAGAAGTTAGCTCCACAGGCTTGGAATATAACAAACATAACAAATAGCATCAAATGTTCACCATGCCCTTTTCACTGTGCTTTCGCACCTCTCTAGAGAGACCACTCAATGAGTAAAATTTTTGTGTCAATTCAGCTCTTGGCCCTCTGGTGAAATTGCCCATAGGAATTCTAGTATCTGCTGATATAACAGCGATCTTCACAATTTGTATATCAGTACAGTTGATATAATGCAAACATTTAATAAAAGCTAGAGCCCAATCAACAAACAGTAAAACTCCTTGTGCATTACTGATCTGGATTTGGATGTAAAGTGGCAGACAGAGGCAGAAGGGTCAATATGTCAATACCAGTCTTTTGAGAGGTGGCACTGGTGGGGGGTGGGCTTGAGGGGGCAATAGTCCCCCCCCAAAAAATCACCTTAGCCCCCCCTCCAGCACTGCCTGTGCCATGGGTACTTACCCTGTGCAGATGAACCTTCCCTGCTCCCTCCCACAGCACAGCTCTTATCAGTCCCCCACCAGGAAGAGGCTGGCACTGCCCCTGAAGCTGGCCCAGGCTCTGGGTAGCTGCTGCTAGTCATGGAGCTCAGGCTGCTTGTATCAGGGTCTGCAGCCACCCAGCTGCCTGCTGGGAGTAGCCCAGGCTCCGAGGCTGGCAGCAGCTTCCCAGAGCCTAGGCAGGTGGTGGCATGCTGAGCAAAATGTGCCTTGCATGCTGTACTCTGGTACACGTGCCTGGGGTTGCTGATCCCTGGGCCATACCCTCCTTTATGAACTATCACTTGACTTAGTTCAATCAGTCAAATTGGGTAAAGGTCATGGATGGAATTATATTATTGTAACACACACTGCTGGTGTTGTGATTATTCCCCGTGCTCCTCGGGCCAGGCCCCAACTCATCTGCCACATCTTGATGGATCTGATTCTAAAAGGAGGGGTTTTGTAGTGTTCCTACCCTGACCCAGGGATGGTGATACAGGGTTGATGTGGGTGGTCCTGGGGCTCCACCTCCCCTACACCCCAGTCCACTCATCAACCGTGAAGGCTGTTGCATTGCCACTTCAGCCCATGACTTTGTACTCTTATGGCCTCTTGGTGGGTCATGGCTCACCAAGCATGCTGCAGGCTTCCAGGGGCTCCCTGCCACTCGCCCCTGATCTGTGTTCCGATTTTGGCCCTGCATTGGATGTGGGCCTGTCAGGCTCTTTATAGGCTTAAAGATGGTCGGGCCCTTCCAGGGCTACTGAGTAGTGCCCAACCCCCTCACCCCTTACTGGGGAGTTCAGCGCAAGGGTGTCCTGCCTGCCCTCTCATGATGTCCCTGCTTGCTCCCAGCAGAGCTGCATCATGGGGGAGGGGAGGAACCTGTGGTGCTGGGTTGCAGCCTAGTGAGCTCCGTGTCCTGCCTCTCAGCTGCCCATGTGCACCCAGCTTCTGCCAGGGTTTTTAAACTCCCCGTGACCACAGCTGATGTCATCAGCCAGCCTCCACCCAGTTTGATTGATGGCCATCTGAAAAGCTGGCTCACGCGGCTCCCATTTCATCTCTGCCTCCCTCCCAGGTAAGTTCCCTCTGGTGTTGGGGTCCCAGGGTCCCCCTTCAGGAGCATCAGGGCCAGCCCCCAGTGCTTCCAATCCCAGGGAGTGTCCCTAGCCACCACAGTTATTGTGCTGGTATTTCCATCACTTGTAGTTTTCAAAGACTTAGCCAAAAAGCAAAAAACCAAGACAACTAGTGTTGTTCAAGACTGATCCTTGAAAGCAACAGAGGTAACCGCCTATTTTCAGTGTGCTATTATTTTGCAAACATCTAGGAATTCTATTTTCCTGTTTTAAGTTTCTGAAATTTTGTTTTCTTTTTTAGTATGTTTTTGATAAATGTTTTATACTTTTCTCTCCCTTTTCTCTACCTACTCTTAATTTACTTGATGTATGTAATCCTTTTTTCCCTTAATATCTTTATTTAGCAAATTAATTGCAACAAAGAATACCTCATCTGTGAATATATAATAAGCTGTGATTTATTCAGAAAGAGAGAGACCCAATGCTGACTCATTGACAGACAAAACTGGCAGACCTATACCAGCATTCTGGTACAGTATAACGTTCAGCTCCTCTTTAATGGCATTTCATAAGATATATTTAGGTGCAGGAAAGTGGACATTTTGATTCTAAGTTCTTGCTTCTCAGGATGAACATTTAATGTTTTGTTTTAAAATAATCAAAAGTGTTGCACAAAGCTGAAGTAGGTGAATACTATAACTTGTGTAAAGAAATGTATAAATTGGTTAAATTCTGTGGAAACATTTATCGTCATGATGTCTTTTTGAAGTAGATACAATGACTAGAGATGATGTCTCTTACTTGAACACCCATAGGTTGGTCTATTATATGAATGTAGGTAGAAGAGGGAGATACCGTCAAACACCAGAAATAGATTATTTTCTTGGAAAATAATTTACCATTTATGGTGTTATAAATGGCCACTTGGACAAACAACTAGAAAAGAATATAAAAGTATTGTTTGGGCATGCAGGGGTGAAATCAGAAAGGCCAAAGCAGAATTGGCAATGCAGGTAGAAAGGGAGGTGAAGGGTAACAAGAAGGGTTTCTACAAGTATGTTAGCAACAAGAGGAAGATCAGGGAAAGTGTGGGTCCTTTTCTAAATAGGGGAAGCAACCTAGTGACAGATGATGAGGAAAGCCTGAAGTGCTCAGGCAGACAAGGTTCCTTGGATGAATTTGATATCTTTTATTAGACCAACCCAAATGGTTGGAGAATAGTTATTAAGCAAGCTTTCGGGTTCAAAAACCCTTCGTCAGGCTCAGGAAGCTGCAGCAGTTGGTGTATGCTCTTCCTGGATGGAATGAAAAGTAAACAAGCCAGGGGCTGGGCTGGGCTGGGGAGTCAGTTGCCAGGCGGATTATAATGTATCAAAAATCCAATGTCTATGTTTAGTCCCTGATCTCTAGTATCCAGCAGGTTGATGAAATGGAGCTCATAGGCTCATCTCTGGGATGTGTTATGTAAATTTCCCTTGAGGATCAGGACTGAGAGATTGGAGAGAGAGTGGCCCTCCTGTGAGAAATGTGCCCTCACCGGTAATTGGGTGTTTCTGTCTTTGATGGATTTCCAGTGTGCATTCATTCTGGTGCGCAGTTGTTGTCTGGTCTCTCCTACATATCTTCCATCAGGGCATTTGGTGCATTGGATGAGGTATACTACATTCCTGGAGGTGCAGCTGTAAGATCCTGGGATGCTGATGGCTCTGTTGTGGGGTGTAGTAATAGTGGAGGTGGTGGAGATGTGGGGGCAGGTTTTGCATTTCTTGTCATGGCACGGTCTGGATCCTTTTGGTGTGTTCTGGGGTTGAGGAAGTTTGCTTCTGGTGATGAGGTTGGCAAGGTTCGGTGCTTGTCTGATCAGTGCCTTTTTTACCTCAGCCTTCACAGGCAAGGTCAATTCCTGGACTACAGCACCTGGCAGCACAATTTGGGGAGAAAATGAGCAGCCAACAGGGGCAAAAGAACATTTTAGGAACTATTTAGAAAAGCTGGACATATAAAGGTTTGTGGGGCTGGATGGGCTCCACCTGAGGGTGCTGAGGGATTTGGCCGATGTGATTGCAGAGCCCCTAGCCATTGTCTTTCAAAACTCATGGTAATGGGGAGAGGTCCAGGATGGTTGGAAAAGGGAAAATATAGTGCCCATCTTTAAGGAAAGGAAGAAGGAGAACTACAGACCGTCAGCCTCACCTCAGTGCCTGAAAAAATTATGGAGCAGAACCTCAATGAATCCATTTCTAAGCACTAAGGAGGAGAAGGTGATTAGGAACAGCGAGCATGGATTCACCAAGGGCAAGTCATGCTTGATCAACCTGATTGGCTTCTATGATGAGATGACTGGCTCTGTGAATGTGGGAACATCAATGAATGCAAAATACCTTGATTTTAGCAATGCTTTTGATTTAGTCTCCCACAGCATTCTTGCAAGCAAGCTAAGGAAGTACAGGTAGGATTAATGGACTGTAAGGTGGATAGAAAACTGCCTGGATCATCAGGCACAGAGCATAGTAAAAATGGCTCAATGTCTATTTGGCAGCTGATATCAAGTGGACTGTCTCATGGGTTGGTCCTAGGGCCGATTTTGTTCAATATCTTCATCAACGACCTGAAAGATGGGATGGAGTGAACCCTCAGCATGTTTGCAGATGACACCAAGCCATAGGGAGTAGTAAATACACTGGAGGGTAGGGCTATGATTCAGAGAGACCTCAACAAATTGAAGGATTGGACTAAAAAAATCTCGTGTGGCTCAATAAGGACAAATGCAAAATCCTACACTTAGGATGGAACAATCCCATGCACTGTTACAGGATGGGGACCAGTTGCAGCAGCTCTGCAGAAAAGGATCTGGGGGCTACAGTGGACAATATGCTGATATTGAGCCAACAGTGTGCCCTTGTTGCCAAGAATGCCAGCAGATCAAGGAAAGTGATTCTTCCCCTCTATTCAGTTCTGGTAAGGTCACTTCTGGAGTACCATGCCCAGTTTTGGACCCCCCCACTATAGAAAGGGTGTGGACATATTGGAGCGTGCAGTGGAAATGGTTAGGGGGTGGGGCACATGACTTCTGAGGAGAGGCTAAGGGAACTGGTCCTATTTAGTCTGCAGAAGAGAAGACTGGGGGGTGGGGGGGCGCGATTTAGTTGTAGCCTTCAACCTGAAGGGTGGTTCCAAAGAAGATTGATCTGGGCTGTTCTCAGTGGTGGCAGATGACAGAACAAGGAGCAATGATCTCAAGTTGCAGCAAGGGAAGTTTAGGTTAGATATTAGGAGGAACTTTCGTAGTAGGAGTGTAGTAAAGCTCTGGAACAGGTTACCCAGAGAGGTTGTGGAATCTCCATCATCAGAAGTTTTTAAGACCTGGCTAGACACAGCCTTGGGCAGGATGATCTAGTTGGCGTTGGTTCTGGTTTGAGCACGGAGTTGGACTAGATGACCTCCTGAGGTCCTTTCTAACCCTCATTGTCTATGATTGTATGATTTAAACTAAACTCACCACTGTAATTATGAATAGTCTGTCTTATTTGCAGATGGGTCACTAGAAACACATGGCAGTGCTATTGGAATAAATCTAGTGAGTTAATTTCTGCTTCCATATTCCAGGCTGTCTTCTGTCTCTGGAGGGAAGTTGATAAATATATTTTCCCAATAAAATCACATTTCCATGTAGCAACTGGCTGCGGAATGTATGTACCACCAGTATTTAGGGAAGATGATTAGGCTCAATAGTCATGACTTGGCAGATTGTTGGACATCTCTGTTTCAGATGAGCATACCTCTCTCACCTCTTTCAGAGTGGAAATTTTCATACCTAATTTAGTAAGTCCATGGTTTTGTCAGGATTTCATTATTGCATTCCTACATCCAAAAGTTTAATAATTGGTCATAAAACTAAGTTTGGGCTGAAACACATTTTCTAAACTCTTTGCCCAGGAAGTTACTGGAATATAAACACAAAAAATAAACATTATGATTTATTTATACAGATGCAGCCGGTATGGAAAGCCCCTGTGATTCCAGGTTTATTTGGGAGAATTAGATGTGTTAATGGGTAAAGAAATGCATACATAGTCTGTGAAGAAAGCTATTAAAATGTATTTCACAATCCTGCCATAAATAAAAGCTATAACAATAAGGCAGTGGTGTTAAGACAGCAAGTGATAATATCATGATATCGTTTTGATATGTTTGTAGGAGAATCTGAACTGATTCATAAATTTAATTTTTATCAGGGAAGTTCCATTTAAGAAAATTTTATTAGCATGTTTTTATAAACTTCCCACTTCATGACAGTGAAAATAATCATTCCATAGGCATGAAATGACCACTGCATACCTCACTACTCTTTCATCTGGTAAATGAGGGCAGTTAACGGTTAAGGGAACATAATTAAGGATAAATTGTAAGTCTATGGATATGAAAAGTCAAACGGTGTAAATATATATTTAAAACCATAAACAGAATGTTAATACATCTTTCACATTAACTGTATCCTAACTAAAATTACAGTGTGTAACATGAGACAAAACCCACAGGAAAGATGGTATGTTTTCAGATTTAGACAGTGAGTGATAAATGTTACTTTTGCCAGACAGAGGGGACTTTTGAACAGAGTAAATGAAAACTTACTTATTTTAAAATAATATCATCAATGAAATCCTGGTCAGATGAAAGCCAAAGAAAATTAAGTAATTTGAGAGAGAGTTTTACTTCTAGTTAACGTAAGTTTTCTTCTTTGATCACGTGCATCCCTTCTCTTTCCTATCTAGCCAAAAATAGGGTGTTTTTGACTTACCAATTTGGAATCACCTAGGTCTACTTGCATATAAAGTATTCCCATAGGCATCTCTTGTATTCTTTGTTGTTTTCTATATACTAGCTTTGAATTATGATAATCTTTATGCAAGATCTAACTTAAATAGTGATGTTCTTAGTTCAAGTAGAAAAGGCCATTACACCAAACAGATTAATATTTTTGTTACCAATACAACTGGATTGACTTTGTTCTTTTGGAATTGATGAGACCTGAATATTATACTGCTGTTACCTATTGTACTACACATGCCTTGAGGTCCTTTCAAAAGACTCCAAGATAAAGGAGGAGCTGTAACTTGATCAAGCTTTTTGAATGTCTGACAAACCCTGTAACTTACTGATTATTGGATTGGGAATGGAGCCACACAACTAAAAACTGAATGGAATAATAGACAAATGTTGGAAAGAAAGTGGTTCTAGCATCTGTATGTTCTTTATATTTTATTTTTTTCAACACTGACTTGTCACATACAGATATATAGTTACAACAGTTGGTTACTTTATTCAGTGTCACCAGATGCCTCTGCATTAGTGCTGTTAAGCTCCCTGCAGCTGGACAGGTATTCAGAAAGAAATTGTCCCCACATTGGCAAAAGGCACATAAGAAACACTGAATTCCTTGAACCTGTGAACTATTCTTCCACCTGGGTCTTTTCCTGAATATTTCTGTAAATTAAAAAAAATATTACTTCCAAAGTGTTTAGTATACAGTCCTTGACTGCCAAAATTTCATCTCAAGTTGATTGCTGTTTGTCAGTGTTTTGGGGAAACCTATGAAAGCTTACTGAGAATTTTCACAGGTGTGTATTCAATAACTGATGTTCTTGGTATCTTTCCCCCTGGAGGGCCTCTGTTGTACCACCCTTACATAACTTTCTGGGATCTGTGTTTAGTAGAAGGACTTGAGTAACTAGCCTTCATTTTTGCGATATCTTCATGAACCTAAAAAGTATTAAATTGTAGTTTTAGCTGAGCTTTGAAGTTTAGCAGTTTCTATCTTGTATCAATGGATCTCTTAATTATCTGTAGATTACTATAAGGATCAGTATTCACAAAAAGTCATGTCAGTTTGTCACAGGGGGAAAATGGCTTACATATGCTTAAAATCATATTCTGAAAAGGAATTTCTCTCTGAATTGATGTAAGTCAACCATTTTCTTTTAAATAATGTGTTTGTATTTAGAACACATTTATACATTCTCCATATATAGAATCTAATTAATGGGGATCATCTTAAATTCAAAGTCATCTTAGATTTGGGTAAATATAGTAAGTAACTTATCATCTTGTTCTTTATGTATTTTACCTGGAGTCTATTGTCTTGAGGAGCAACTTCCACTTTGTGAGGTAGAATATTCATAACATGGCTTGATGCAGGAGGCAGCTACATGGAAACTTCACACTTCTCTATTACTTCCTCTTGTTCTTTAATCTAAACTAAAGCATTCAGATAGCAAACATGAAGCTCTTTGGGTATAGTAAATATAAGTAGAGCCTTTTAATATGGTGAAGAAAACTTACTTTAGATGCATTCTTCCCAAAACTGGGGCAAAAAAAGTATTCCAAAATGAGACAATTCAAATTAACTCAGTTGTGTAAACCAGTGCCACTTAACTAAGTCAGATATTTAAAGCAAAGAGTGGAAAGTGGGTGTGTTGAAGAGGTCAGAAACATGCAAATCAGACCATGAAAACAATTACTATTGTATTTTTATTCCCCCTGTTTCTAAAAGCCAAATATATCTATAGATGAAACCTCAAAGCAATTAGATGACATATTTTATTAAATGTATTTTATCACTACTTTGTAATCAAACTTTCTGCTACATTACTAGGGCATTCTATTTATTTTTAATGGATTGGGTACAATCTCTATTTATTTAGCATGTTTATATTTATAATCCCTTTTGACTGTAATATTTCAAGGATACTCCCTCTTGGCCCTTCTCATTGATACTACTTTCCAAAGATTCTTTATTGGCAGATCTGTTAGTTTTTCTTAGTTGAGATGAACAGAGTTGTGGTCAAGGTTACCTCTGGAATATACATACATTTGCTTGTCGTGAATTTAAGGTATAGAAATTAGCACTGCTGTGATGTGACTTGGCATGTCCATAGCAGGTTTTAGGCTGGATTGGCAATGGAGATAGTTTGTCTTGAGCATAAAAAGCATATTCAGAAAAGCATTTTTCCACTGTTGAAATCACTGCGTAGTGTCATATTCTTGTAAGATTGACAAGCTATAAGATAAACTTCTGCTTTTAGCCTATTCCTCAAAATAATTCTTGTATAATCTTGTCAGTTCCGAGGAATGATTTGTCTTTTGGTTACCATGTCTGTGTTTTAAAAAAGTTTTCAAAATTTTAATTGAAATCTGTTCTATGATGGGGTAGACTGAAGCTTCCCCTACACTATATTGAAAATGAGGTGAGATAAAAGAACAAAGAGCCTAAGATCTTATGAAGAAAGTTTCAGATTTTGTGAGTGGAAGTTGAACCCCCTTCATTTTGGCTTAGAGAGATACTTACAAAATGGTGTTTTTAACTCCTCTGTCTAGTTTTAGTGTAGGTTAAGTATGCATGTCACCTTTGAAAATGACTTGGTGCTACAGGTTAGGTTTACATTTCACGGTGTTAAAATGGCTAAGTTTTTTTTGTATTTCAGCTACGTTCATATTACAGTAAAAGTATTAGATTATATTAGATTTGAGATACTTTCATATTAGAGTGAAATATGTGTCTTTTTTGTATTATATAAAAGCTCAGGAGATACATTTGCCCTTCTTCTCTGCCCCTCACCCCTCCCTCAAATTATAGGGTTTGCAATTCAATGTACATATTTCAATTAATCTCCACCTCTTATCCTTCATTCTAAAATAACATAGAAGTTTTATCTTAGGTTGCTGATAGAAAATAAAGCTAATCAGGCAGTGTGTCTTGTTGATTTTACCTCCTGCCACTTTGATGTTTACAGCACACACATTTTCATTATCAACAGTGCCTGAAATTAGTCTTCCTTTGTACTGCGGACTGCAGAGCTGGTAAGAGTTGTAGAAACATGTTACAATTAAAGACAGAAAAATCATCTAATTCACCTTCCTATCATTGCAGGATTGTTGCCTAAAAAGTCTGGTTAACTGTTTAATAACTTTCTCCCTGTGCATTCTTTAGGCATATCCCTGTGCAATCTCAGCTGTAATTGAATAGCTAAAGTGCAGTTCTGCTGACACAAAAACAACATCTTGCTCTGTTTTCCACACACCCTAGATAATGGGACATAACTTCAGATGCGTGCAGATCCTTTATATATTAAAATTCAGTGTAATAGAAAGTTGCAATATGTCCAAACTCAAAAGAAGTCAGAAGTAGGTGGGAAGGAAGATACAAGAAAAGCCTGCACTAGGGCTGTGAAAAGCTTTGGTCACTGATTCAATTCAGAGGAGATTCGGCCAGATTTGGCGGCTGAATCTCCAAATCTGAATTGAATCAGGAGACCCATTAATCTCTCTGAATCAAATCGGAGGCCTCCAATTCAATTCAGAGAGATTTGGAAAGTTTGTATGATTTGGACATAGACGCATCATTATATGTTTTTTCTACATACCTCAAGGTACTAGACGGCTCGTGACTGAGATGGTGGGGCAGATGGAGCATCCCACAGGAGCATTGGGGGAGAGATGGTCCCCAGCACGCTCAGTGGTGGACCTGGAAGTGGACCAGAAGCACTTCCAGTTCACTTTCAGGTCTGGCGCAGAGTGTGCGGGGGACCCCCCCAGCCCAACCCCTGGCTTGGCAACTGATGCCTTCTGGGTCTGGGAGGCACCCGGGGTCCCCCCACCACTGATCGTTGAGCCAGGAAGGCATGGGGGAAGTCTGCCGCCGAGCACACAGGGGATTCTCTGCACTCCTGTGGGATGCTCCATATGCCCCACCATCTCAGCATTCACAAGCCACACCTGGTACCTTGAGGTATGTAGAAAAAACATATAAAGTTGTGTCAATGGCTGAATCACTGATTATCCGAATCAGAATCAAATTTCAGATTTGGATTCGGCTAAATCGAATTGGGACAGTGATCCAAATCAGCAAATTGAATCACTGTCCCTTGAATTAGGCCGAATATGAATCTGAATTGAATATGGCCCGCTTCACACACCCCTAGCCTGCACCATATTTTCTGTGGCCAGTGGTAGCAATACAGCCTCTTATGGATAGCAAGTGCATGCACTTGGCGAGAAGGCATCACATGTAACATTCACTTTCCCCAGCTGTCAAAATTTTGTCTTATGCCTGTTGCCCTGTCATTTCATACCTTCCCAATGACCTTGTTTTTCATTTTTTTTTAAAGTTTTGCAAATATTGTCTAGTTTATGACTTGTCGAGAAATTTCAAAAAAATCCTGTCCTATAGCCTGAAAATATATTCCACTTGGAGAGAAGTATTTTTCCATACCCAACTATTTATCTCCATTATTCAGCATGAGTGGGGAATGCTGGGCGCTGGTAATGTAAAAATGCTGGAGCCAGACGCAGGGGCCTTGCATGCAGCAGCCATGGCGCAGGGTTGTGGATGTTGGTGGTGGTGGTGATGCGGGGTGGTTGCACATGTCAGTGGCATGGAATGGTGGATGGCAACGGTATGATAGCAGTTAATAGAGTATGTTGGCTAGTAGAATTCCAGAAAACAGGGATTTTACTGCCCATTCATCCCATGGGTAAGAGGTGCTTCATTAAACTAGATTTTTGACATAGTCTAGTTCCCTCAGAATCAAAATGATTTTAAAAATGCATCCAATTAATATTTGGATTTAAAATCAAAACAAAGCATTTTGGAATGGAGTGCCAAAATTTCTTTGTTTGAAAAGAAGCATATTCGTTTATATATAAGAAAATTTAAACGTTCAAAAGCTGAACTTCAAATAAAATGTCCTAAAACAAAATGTTTTGATTAAGCCAAAAAATATTTTGGGGGAGTTTCATGTTGTGGGAGTTATTAAAATTATTTGCGTTTATTCTATCTTGCAGTGGAAAAATATTTGCAATAGTTTACACTCAGCTTTACCTGTAATTCTTAGCTAAGGTACTTTAATTAGTCAGATCAAAGAAAAGTCGACCAATGCACAACATAGCATTTAATTCTGAACAGTTGATTCTGAATTAAGTTTACCTAGGTTACTCAGGTTACCCAGAGAGGTGGTGGAAGCTCCATCCTTGGAGATTTTTAAAACCTGGCTAGACAAAGCTTTGGTTGGGATGATCTAGTCGCTGATGAACTCTGAGCAGGGAGTTGGACTAGATAACCTCCTGGGGTCTATGATTCTATGCTTCAGATTAGTGTCTCCATATTAACGTGCCTACTTTCTCTGTTGTTTAGTTGGCTAGCAAGCTGGCTGTAAGGATTTCAGCACTGAAGTGTGCCTGGAGTGCCTTCTCCTAATGTGTTTCATTTAAAACATCCTTGTATTGAGTAAAGAGGAGAAAGGAGGTGACAAAGAAGGTCCAAGGTCAAAACTTGGCTGTGCCACTGCCTCTGTTTGTTTGAGGCCTTGAACAAGCACTTGGGCTTGATGTACAAAGCTGTGAAGGCACCTAATTATGCTGATAGACACCTAGTAGGATTTATAGAAGTGCCTAGGCAGGTTAGTGGCCAAATTTTAAAAAGGTACTTGAATGCATAAGGAACTTTCAATATCTATCCGTAGGCTACTAGCTCCTGTGCTAGACAATCACAGTTCGACATCTATCCCTGCCTTGTCATTTCTGTAGATTCTAGTAAGCATCTGCCTGTATCTTTAGGTTTCTAAATACCTTCTTTCTCTTTCTTATTTTTTCTTTCAGTAGCTTGGTGATGATTACACTGTAATGAACTGAACCACATTGTAGATTCACACGGCAGGGGAGAAGTTGGGAGTTTCATTTTTGTAGGGGTGACT
>NW_005841852.1:4467087-4497640 GCF_000455745.1 Alligator sinensis
CAATGTGTATGGGGTACATGTGGGTGCACATGCACCCCCGAGCGTGGCAGTGCACTCCCTACAAAAAGACACTGCTGACAGGTGCCTGCGGGCAGTTGCTGCTTGCCACCCCGTCAGTGATGTCTGCACTTACCACCACCACACTCCTGCCACCATTGTAACCCCTGGCCACCGAAGGCACGCGCTGTTCATGACTTGCTGCATTAAAGAATTGGTGGGGGTATTATTGAACATAGGTGCTGACTTTGTTTGTGGCTGGTAGGTGCTTGCAGATGTAAAACAGCAAAAACAAAACCCCTGGAGCTTTAATTTTAGCTTGGTGTGTTCCTGTGCTGAGCCCTGTACATGCCCAGGAGAAGCACCATGTTACTTCAGCCTGGTTCTGCAACATCTGTAAAGGTCACGCACTTTAGTGGAGCTTTTTTGGTGCTTTTATCTAATAGCTTTTGGGGTGGTTGTTTTTTTTAAACATCTGTAAGTGTGGCTCCATGGGTGGTGAGCCACCTGCTAATTTTTTTTGGTGGGTGCTTGAGCCCTGGAGCACCTGTGGAGTCGGTGTCTGTGTTATTGAAGTAAGTTAACTGTGCCTCCTTTTTTTTAGCTGCTCCAAAAATATATTGCTTTCCTCCTCCTAATTTAGGAAGTGTATACAGTTTGTGCAGTAATTAATTTCAAATTTCATGGAGTACTATTAGGCATCTGAGGTGTTGAGTATCCTCAATCCCTATCAAAATCAATGAGATCTGTGGGTGATCAGCACCTGACAGGTTGAGACCCCATAGATAAGTCATAGATTTGTTCCATATTCATCACATAACTGCAGTCTTTAAAAGAAGAAAAGTCTAGGATATTTAGGACTATAAATATGATTGCAGTATGCCATAATGAGTTTCTCAACTTAAAGGAGATGGTATGGATTTATTAGGGTCGTTTTACAATCAATGCTGCTTTAGAATGATGAGAACCTAATTTAAATTCCCCTTTATCAAGCCTACTGAACTAAACTTAACAGGGGAATAGCAGCATTAAGGAATTGCTTTCCCTAGTCTTAATTTGGAGATTTCTATTTTCCTGACAAAGTGTTGCACCTGGCATGAAAGTCAAATCAGTTTTTGATGGATATAGCCTGTATAAAAGTATTAATGAAAGATTTGAAATTAGAGTCATTATTTACTTTATTGAAAACCTCTTAGAGGATATGATTTAAGCCAATGACAAGGTTTTTGGTAAAACATAAGAGTCTGGATCTGTGATCTGCAGACCAAAGAGTTTACACTGCAGAAAGTTCATTTGAAAGTCATGTTTCCAGTATAAATTATATGCAGTTGTGCAAACATGTCAAAGTTTGGTAAATTGGATTTGTATAATATAAACAACTTTTGACCAAAATAATAACACAGCTTTAGCAAAAGACATTATGCTCCCACTTTTGAAAAGTTTGTATAATTTAACACACAAAAGAACTGTATGGCAATTCTGTGCAGAAGTATATGAAAGAACAATTTTATTTGTTAGATGTAACCTCCATAAAATAAATCTGTGAACATGTTGTAACTTTTTTTTACTTGTGTTTGCCTTCTTTAACTTTTCACGTTTGTCTTTCTTTTAGACAATGTCCTACTAAAGACATGGAAAAATAGATATATTCTTCTAACATTAAAACTAATGTCAAAACTGTGGGTTAAGTTTTATTGATATTAAAATAGAAAGAACGTCATGGCAGCCATTTAAGCTTTATGCAACAAAACTGTGTATTGAAATAAGAAATACTGTATTTTAAATACTTACTATAATATTTATAAAAGGAACCTAGTATTACAACAACAAATGATATTATTTTTGTGTTTGTGTTCTTTTTTTTCTGCCTGGGATCCCTATTTGTGGCCCAGTGTTAGATGCTGTAGAAACATGGAACCAAAAGGTAGACTCAACCACAAGGACGTTACAGTGTAAATAAGTATCAATCTCGCAAAGATTAAAATGAGTTTTAAATTTTAAGCTTCAGTCCATTGTGAGTTTAGGACTGTTTACAAGTGACAGATGTGCATTAATCTTTGGTGGATTTGAGACCTAACTATGTCAACAAATGTTGCATGAAAACATTTATGCTCAGTCCTGTAAAGTGCTGAGAAGTCTAACCCTAATCCAGCAAAGTGCTTACATATGTACTTATCTTTAAGCACATAAAGTGTCTTTTTGATGTCTATCGGTGCTTGAACATGAGTTGGGAGGGTGCTCCAACGCACTGCAATTACAACACGTCAGAGCAGATTCGATTAATTGAGTCTGATGGAGCATGACAATTACCACACTTCAGCCAGCCTCAACGTCTCATGTATCAGTGTCCCTGCATTTCAAAATGGCAGTGGAGGCATTTTAATGAAAGCTCATTTGACAAACTTTAGATAAAGCACCCCCACTGCCATTTTGAAGCACGAAGATGCTGATACACAAGACTCTCTGGGAGCTCTTATTAGAGTGGCTATCAGAGCCGCTCTAATCAAAGTGCTCCCCCACCCCCAGAGCACGTCTAAAAATGCCCATTGTGACTAGGCACAATGAACTTAGCCTCATGCTGAATTTTCTGTATTCCCTAGGCCAGAATGTTGCATGTCTTGCAGGACTAATTGTTACTGGAATTTAATGGTGGCATTTAGATGGTTTGATCGACAGCACGAATAGGGAAGCTAAGTGCTGGTCAGGAATTACCTGTAAAATCATATATTCAAAGAATACCTTGAATCAGATCATTTTGCTATTGCAATGAAGAAAGTAACAGAATAGAATTCTTCACATTAGTTAACCTGGGGAATCCAGAGTCTGAATATTCGGTGATGAATAATAACAATAGAGAATTGAGTCCTCCACAAGCAAGTCTTATGTAATTTCAGAACTTGCCAAGGTGCTTAAATGGTGAACACATACCAATGTGGTGATATGATGTAAAGGCTTTGACAGATAAAAGTGGAAAGTTTAATTGCATTTGGAATTAAGTACAGATTTACAAGCTATACTTTCCCACTAAGCAGGCAGCATGAGAAAGAGGGATATTCAAAAACAAAAATCAGTTAAAATTAGATGTTTGCAAAGTGATTTTTCCCTCTTTTCTATGAATATATACTGCTGGTCTGGGCTTCCTCATGAATCCCCAACAGGCCTGGGGTTTTTTTCTTCTTTTTCTCTGTTTCCCTAGAAGATTCAGCAGATGGGTGAGGCATTAATATCAGTAACCTTTTAGGCTGCATGCAGACATTCAGTTTCTCCTGGGAGAGTGTACAGATGTTCAGCATTTTTTTTCCTAGAGCAAAAATGGTAGCTCTGGAAGAAAAATAACTTGGGAACAGTCAAGGTTAAATAGCTCATGGGAAAGTTTCTCTTGAGAGAGTGAATGTCTGTATGTGTTCTCTTCTGAAAGAAGCAACAGCAAAGCACTTCAACATAATTCATAGATTGTTAGGGGCTGGAAGGGACCTTATAGATCATCGAGTCCAGTCCCCCTGCACTAGGCAGGAAAAGACATCTGCGGTGACCCCAGTGAGGTGACTGTCCAGTCTCCTTTTGAAAATTTCCAGGGTAGGTGACTGAACCACCACTGGTGGGAGTTTATTCCACAGTCTGGACACCCTGACTGTGAAGGAGGCTTTCCTGGAATTGAGCCTGAAACAGCTTTCTAGGAGTTTGTATACGTTGCTCCTGGTCTTCCCCAGGGGTGCCCTGGTGAACAGCTGTTCACCGAGTTCTTGATGTACTCCCCAGATGTAGGGGTAAGCCACTATCAAGTCCTCTCAGCTTTCTCTTCTGTAGGCTGAAGAAGCTCAAGTCCCTCAACCTCTCCTTGTATGGCTTGCCTTGCAAGTCCCTGATCATATGGGTGACTCTTCTCTGGATCCTCTCAAGCTGTTCCATGTCCTTATTGAAATGCGGTGCCCAGAACTGGATGTAATACTCCAGCTGTGGTCTCACCAGTGCGAAGTACAGTGGGAGTATCACTTCTTTAATTTTGCACAAGATGCAATGGTTAATGCAAGAATACAGAGGAAGAATCACTTCCCTTGATCTGCTGGCAACGCTCCTACCCATGCTATCCAGTATGCTGTTAGCCTTCTTGGCAATAATGGCACACTGTTGGCTCACATCCAGCTTAATGTCCAGTGCAACTCCCAGGTCCTTTTCTGCAGAGCTGCTGCTTAGCCAGTTGGTCCCGAGCCTGTAGCAGGGCCTGGGATTTTTCTATCCTAAGTGCAGGACTTTGCACAAACCTGAGAGAATTATCCCAGATCATTTGAATGCATTTATGCAGCCTTATACTGATACAGTCTGAAATGCTGCTACTCAACCAAAAAAGCAACAGGCTTTCACCGAGTGGGAAAAGAATGATAAATGTATACATTAGTATTAAGTAATCCATCAACACTATTCCCATATAGTGCTTTGGTCAGCCTGCCACCAGGCTGTGCTCATTTTAAACTCAGACTGAACTTTCCACTTTCTCTTTAACAAAGGTGAGGAAATGGGAATAAATGTCCCTATTTATCAGCAAGTGAAATGCCTAAATAAGGTGTGTGGAAGCAGGCTAAAATGTGTGGGCTAAATGTCATTAGTTTCTATGTTCTCATTTATAGGTTAAATTGCATACAACTTTATTTGTTTTGCTGTTTCAACTACCACTTGTGTAGCTTTTCCAGAGAGCTTTGGTTTAAAAGGAAGTGAAATTGAAGCTCTTTTGTTGATGCTGGGATAGCTGTCAAGGCCATTTTTTCCTTCCGTGGAGGTCACAAGTCCTCACTGAATTCCATTGTTGGCAGGGAAGGGCCTGGTTTTCATGGCATCACTGTTTGTTTGCATTTGGTCTCCTCCTGGGTGCACAGATTATAGACCAGTAAACCCCTCTTTCACTGACTGATGTGGGAAGTTCCAGTCTCTCATAAACCTTAAATAAGTCTTAACTCTAGAATGCTGCCTTTTGGAGATTAAGTTACTTAATGTTTTACTGTGTTTTTTAGCCCAAGGGTGCTGTTGACAGAAGGCAGTGTTTTTCTTCTCTAGTTGCTGTCTCTTTCCTTTTAATTTTTTTGGTGTTGCATTAGTGGAGGTATCTGTGTTTGAAGAAGGATTACATTAGTCAAAACTACACAGGTGATTTGCCCCCTTCCCTTTCTAACTGACATGAGTCTAAGCAATGTAGTCTTTTGCAGCGTCAGAGAGGTTTCAGAACCAGAGATTTAACCTCTTAATGAAACTTGGTTGAACAGTTGCACATCTGGGGAGTGTGACAAACTTCTAGTAGTAAAAATTGATTGTAATTTGTTGACATCAATTTTTGAATAGAATGGATCATCTCTCCCTTACCCCACCCTTAGAATATCTCCTAGTGTGGTCTCTACAATAGAAGGCTGAAACATGCCTGCCTTAAAGAAATGACAAATCATTGCTTTAAGCCTGTGTTCTAAACAGCACTGTAATTTGAAGGACCAACCACATACTGCAGCAGATTTCCTACAACACTAGTGTATGAAAGCTGTGATATGTATGAGAGACTTTAGAACTCGTGGAGAAGACCTTTATTTTCAAATATTCTAAAAGGAAGGCTAACCAAATCTGAGCATATTTAAGTCAGAAGTGGAACAGGTTTGAATGGAAAGTGCTGTATCTTGTTGCTGAGGTTATTGTCAAATTTCCCCGTGCTGTTGGAGTGGCTTCCAAACTCTTTCATATCATCATTCCTACGTCCCTGTCCCAGAAAGGATCGGTAATGAAGGAATGGTGCAGAATTTCTGGAGAGCAGCTCCCTATAGGATGTGGATAAGCTATTGTAAATAGCAGGGAGCAGGATGTACCTACACCAGTCAGAAGGGTTTTGTCTTTCAGCAGTTCACAAGTTCACAGGTAAAGTTAAAAGTTACTTGCCGCTTCTCTTCTGAAGAAAGCTGTCTTGTTTGCCTGTCATGGAAACCTTTCCTGAGATTTCCTAGTTGTCAGGGATGGGGTTCAAAGTTCATAGAGCTTTTTATTGTGCCTTTTTTGAGGGATAGAGGCTGATTTGCTGCACTATTTAAAGCAAAGATGCCAAATGAAAGTTCCTCGTTTTAAGTTTGTGCTTACACAAAGCTTCTTTGTGGTTTTTTAGGCCTGTCAGACTTGTCAGGCGTGGTAAGAAAAAGTATATTGTTTCCAGCACTTGGATTCCTTTCCTTCTGACATCTGCCACTCTGTAAAGATGATAAATTCCTGCCTCATTAGCCAGGGGTGTGGGATTACAGGCTGACAACACATTAATCACCAGCTTCTGTGGCAGGCTGACTAGCAATAGGCATTGTTAACAAA
This sequence comes from Alligator sinensis, assembly GCF_000455745.1. NCBI lineage: Eukaryota > Metazoa > Chordata > Crocodylia > Alligatoridae > Alligator > Alligator sinensis. The sequence continues at coordinate 4,473,412 of NW_005841852.1, forward strand.
ACTTTTCTAATATGTCACTCTTCTCTATGACAGCCTGTAATCAATCATCTTGATTGACAGTGCTGATAGATTACACTATTTATACTTTGTGTAATGAAAGATAGCGTTTCCACCTACTGTCATTTCTAGGCTAGCAATGGAGGATCACTGAATAGAAACAAACACAACAAAAAAAAACAGGCCTTAGCTCAGCATTGTGAACTGAAGTCAGACAGCGTTGTAGGTCTTTTGTGGAAGCTTTCAGATGAGGTGTATTGTTGGGTAACCTGTTAAAGCACAAGCCTTTAAGTAACTCTTGAACAGAGTGTTGCTTTACCGACTTTGTCCCAGTAGCTGTCAGGTCAAGTTCAGGCAGGTAGGAGACTGGTTTAGGCATTTGGTAGCTACAGTTTCCCTTCTCCTAGAATCCTCCTTTCTCTCTTGAGAAGATGAGAGATGTAGATGTTTATGTAGATGTTGATAAAATACTTGCATTTCTTGGTTTAGTGGGCAGAATTAAACTTATTTCCCATGATTGTATGGTGTCACAACAGTAAACACAGTAAGGAAATGCAAAGCCAGCTTGCCAGCACAGAGCAACCTAACTGGGAACTTTTGGAGTCTGCTTTGCCTTTTGAAGCTCAGAAAATTAAAAACAAGGTCAGGATTAAAGTACTGAACCAAACTAGTCCTACATTTTCTCTTTGTTTATATAACTGTGTTTCTTCTTCTAGAATTGTTTGATCATGTCCTTTAATTATTCTTTACCTCCTAAAGTTATTTCACTAGGCTCTAAAGAAAGATTTAATGCGAACTTTCATAGGAGGACAAAAGACTCTTGTAACAAATGTCTGTTATAATGGATTTTTTTTTTTACACTTGGCTCCCCATAATTTCACTTGATATTGATTAAGCACAAATAAATGCTGCTTTATTGCTGCCTTAATGTTATTGCGGAGTCCCAAATTTTATATAAATCTTCATTTGTATCTGCAACCTGGCAAGGATTTCCTATTATACTATACTACTAAATTTATTTTTATCTATCTGTCTATACATGTATCATTTTTTTTTCTTATTTTGAAAGTTTCATGTGTTCAGTCACAATAAAAGGCTTTAAATCAGTCTTTCAGTAAGGAAATAGGAGTTGGAGCTTAAATTATAGCAGTTGGAAGTTCAGCTAAATTTAGGCAGCTGGATGGGAACAGAGGGGAGAAGACAGTCTAAACTTTAATCTTCCCGAGAAGAGTTTCATTGTGAGGCCCTGATGATTAATGAGAAACCTGACCATCTGATTAAGCCCCTCTATGTCACAGGACATGATTAGTAAGTGACAGAGACTGTAACAGTATCCAGCCAAGCCTTGTTTCTTTCACAGCTCAGACTGTTATATGATTAATGTCCCCAAGGGCTATCTCCAGGTCAGGCAGGGGGAAACCTGTCAGAACAGGTGGAAGTGACAAATTCGGCAGAAACTCCTTTTGCAGGAGAGGCAGAGCGCGAGAATGGATGAAAGGGGAGGATTCCAGATGGGATGGTTGACCTTTCTGTACCCTGAACAGACACCGAGGGCATCATGGGAATGAAGCATAGTAAGTATCAAAAAACCTGCAGATGTTTCATAGTTACTGAAGAATTATAGCATTGCCAAGTTGGGTTGGTAAAATGCACAACACATCATATTATTGCCAGTGGTTTACACTTTCTGATATGCTACAGGAGCCTGTAGATCTTGTGTGTGTGTGTATAGACTAGATAAAGTACCACACACTGTGCTTTATGGCAGATTAGGAAGATTCTTTGCTTCAGTACTGATAAGACAGACAGAGTTGATGTTTTAGTGTAGGGCTTTCCTGTGCCAGTATATATAATCTATCTCATTCTCATCAATACTGCTCTCTTTAGACAAAGACAATGCTGCAAGTTAAAATAGTGTATAAAAATCCTCATACCTTTTATGAGGTGGTGGTGATCTTGCAAGATATTTTATCTCATCCAGACTACTTTCACCTCTTGGGTCATAGGTTCACATCCCAGCTAAAGTATCTTGACAGGCACTACCTTGTAATATCACACAACCCAGCACTAGCAATTGGTTTGCTATAGGTGTCATCTTTTAGATAAATAGATCTTTTCATCCTATTATAGGAATAGTATGAAATATCTTTGTGGAGATAGAAGAGGGGGGGATAGCACAAGCACCTTGATGAAATTCCTTATTCTATCCTTTTGAATATTAAAAAAAAATAAAGTTGATTAAAAATATGATTCTCTAGTGCTCAGAAATCTTGTGAGTAAAAAACAATTGCTATGATATAGTTCCTTTGTCCAAGCTGATACTTCCATGCATACGGATAATCATAATTTACAGCTTGAGATTCTAACTTATTAGATGGCATTCTGCATAGTTTAGCTCAAATTATAGTACTTGTATACAATTATTTTATGATTAGAGATCTATGCATGAAAAGTATTACTTCCATTTCGCAAAAAGAAAAGAGATTACATGGCAAACCAGTGTCAAAGGCGACACAAATTCTTATGTTCTTATTAAAATTTTATATCTTATCTAACTTTTTCTGTTGTCTGTTTTCATTCCTCTAAGGGGAAGGACCCTGAATAAGAACTTCCTTTTCTGTGATGCTGAGACTTAGAGTATCACCTTTGCCACTACTCAGCATTCAGAGCCAGTGATGGGTATGGTGGATACCATGCTCCCTTGAGCAAATCGGCTTCCATATGCTATAGTTTACACTTTCTGAATCTTCACTGGCTAAGCAAAAGGTCATTTTTCAGAGTGGTTTTCCCAAGATAGAATTAATAGGGGAAACGGACACACTTCAGTGTGTCAGTGACTGGTGATGGCAAAGCTTTCCTCTGAGCGTATTCATAAGGTGGTAAGTGGGGAGAATATGGATAAAAATGAATATTTAAAAACTGAGATGGACTGAACCAAAACTCCATGTACATATACCCCCAAACTTTGACACTGAACTTCAGTTTTGGCATTGATTCTGTAACTATTACTTTAGAACTTCCCCGCCCCAAACTCCCAGCAGCATAAAGGTTTGATGACAATTTCAAGTAAAAACTGTTAGTGTGTCATTCCCCTAAAATGATAGGCTTTGATATATTGTGACAATATAAGTTGAAAATAGTTTGCCTATACATTGTTTGTTTTATACTTTACCTCCAGTTGTTCAGACTCTTGTCACTATATATCCTTCCCTGTAGGTTGATCAGTAAATCAAAAAGTGATCCTGTACATGGATTGCTTGTCAGAATCGAAGGAGACAAGACTGACTTTTTAACCTACTAGGAGCTCTACGAATAAAATAAACAAAATGAGTGTGACGGCGACGGGCACTCACCTGTCGCCGGATAGGGGGGCAACAACACCCCCTCAAGAAAGCCATGGGCCGGGCTACTCACCCCCGGGAGGGACGGCGGTGGCGGAGCTGGGACCGCAGCAGCACGACAAACCCCGCGGTAGGGGGGAAGCCAGAGGAGGGGAGAGGAGGCATGCAGCACGTTGCTGCCGCTATGACTTCCCCAAAGCCAGAGCCTCAGGCAGGCAACTGGGCATCAACCCAGCAGCTGAGGCGAGAGGCTGAAGCCCCAGTGGGGGCAGGAGGAGTGACCCCCAGGGGTTGCTGGGACCAGAGCAGCAACTCGGGAAGTTTCCCCATTCCCGAGGAGCAGTATTTTTGAGAACAGGGGAGAGAAGAAAGGAAAGGACCCGAGCTAGCGGCCGGGTCAGGCGGAGGCTGAGCCAGGCTGCCTGAAGACGACCGTTGGTCTCGGGGAGGCCTGTCAATAAGAAGGGCTGCAAGTAGCGGCGGATGACCATCTCACCAACAAGTGACCGGTTGGCGAGTGGACGGGGTGTAGGGGTGGCGGAGCCCTGTGGAACATCTGAGGACCCAACCGTGAGCACACGTCGGGCAAGCCCCTCTGGCAGAAGATCTCCACTGAACCCCTCCTTCGAATCACTTAACATCCAAGTCGTGGCAGGCGGGACAAGGGGGAGGGGCTACCAGACGAAGGGTGGTACTGGACGTGAGGCCCATAGACGTTGCAATGAGTAGTAGAAATTTTGGAACATTTTTTGCTCCAAATGGAGAGATGTGGTTAAGGAAGACAGTGTAATTTAGAACAAGGTATACCATTGCAGTAGAATACCTAAAGTGCAGTGCCTGTAGTTCAATTAACTTGGCAAACCCTTGCTTTTTGAATATTGGTAGTATAGCTAGCACTCTATTATTTGTTCAATATATTATTCACTGTATAGTCTATTTAGCAAGCAAAGATTGGAAATATTTTTATGAATCCTGCCTATAGGTCTCTTGTTGGAGACTAATACCCTAACAAAAGTTTAATTCAGTTTCCATAAGCAGAATAAAGACATAATGCTGATCGTTTCTTCAACTTGTAGGGCAAACATTTAGGAAGCACATGCCTCTCCTAACCTGGTTATAATTAAATAACTTGAAGAGAATTCCAAGCTAAAAAAAAGACTCACCTTTATTAATACAAGATGTGCTTTCAAAGCCTGATGAAATACTCCAAAGATCTAACTACCCATCACCCGTTTTACCTGATAGTAACATGTAAACAAAATATGAGACAGAACTAAAGTTTAAGCACGTTAATTCATACATCTGTCCATATTCGCTTACCTGAAGATATATTAAAATGTTTCACTTTAGTGATTATATAGTAAAGAGCATAATCACAGTTTGAAACAGGCAGGACCACATAGTGACTTTTATCTACAAATCTGCATTGAGGCTGATCAGAAGGTCCATTGCTGGGTGAACTTTGACAGGGACGTGTCTTCTGATTCCCAGGCCTCGTCTGTACTCTGCTGGCTTAGATAAGTGTGTGTCTGCACACCAGTAGAACAAGACAGTTCCAGTAAGAACCTAATGTAGTGCAGTTACAGCTAAATGTTCTTTTACCTGAATAGCTTAAGGTACAGACAGAGGTAACAATTTTTGCCCGATCTGGCCATAGAATTCAGTTTATAGCTGTGACCAAACACAAGTGCAAAGCTGCAGACAGCTTCAAAAATGGTGTGAAAATCTGACCCCTCATGAGGTATCAGATAAAGACATATTTTGAAATGTCTTTTGTAACTTGCATTTGTGAGCTCCCAGCCTGTCGCTGTTTTCAGAATGGGAGGGGGGAAGGTCATGAAGGGAGTTAAGTCTGCAGGTTTTTCAGTCCCACCTGGATGGTGGGGGCTCCAATTCACCCACCTCACTCTCCAGCAGCAGCTGGGCAGCCCCAAGAATGATCTCCGTCCGGTGCCTTTTCCCCCTCCCATTCTGAAAACAGTGAGCACTACTCATTGCTATGGGAACCTGGCTGCAGGCTCCCAGCCAGGAGCTAGATTCCCACCCCCCCCTGAGCCAACAGTGAACTTCTGTTTGGTCTGGGGTAACGTTGTAACTCAGAAACTCATTCTGAGTTACAGCTGGGAGCTTCACTTCTGTCTGCACCCTTAGTTTATTCAAGGAACTAGTATAGGCTGTTCCAGCAAAATAATTCTTTATTAGGATAAGCATCATCTATACTGGGAGGATTTCCTGGAATATATCAGTACTACTATGTTGTAATAAGCTCCTCCTTGAGTAGAGTATGCTACATTTCCTGTTAAAACTTTATTTTGTTGGGACATATTACATAGGCTTTCTCAGCCTTTAACATGCATGTGTCTACTATCCCTGTGTACATGGGGAGTAAACCTATACCACCCACTGTATATGTGGTTTGTTTTCTGCCTGTATGTGTGCAGAGTGGCGAATTTGAATTGAGTATGAAATGAAGATGACCTTATATTAGGGCAAAGGTAGGTGCTTGACTGAGTCACGCTGACTGAGGTAAAAGCCCTAGTAGCCGATGTGGGGCACAACAACATCAGTCACTGCCACTGCTCTCTCTGCTGACACGCCTCTGCTGGCAGCTCAGCTTCAGTCACTGCCTCATGTGCTGCCACTGTCCAGGGCACAGAATTGTCCAGTTACAACTGTGATTGGAGAGGACAGATTAATGAATCTCTGTTCATGAGATTTCAAAATACTATACTTTCTTGCATAAACATCCACCTTTTTTTACAAAAATCAGTTACTGGAAATCAGGATGCACCCTAAGCAAGGAAGCATGGTAGTAATTAGTTTCTGTATCTTAAGCCTCTTGGGTGGGGGAGAAGTGAAAGTAACACTGCCTGTGCTTCCCAGGGACCAATAGAATAAGTACCTTAGCTGCTGCTACTTGGTTACTTCCTACTTCTTACCAGTATTTTTGAGGAAAGATGTTTTGTTCCTTCATTCTACCTTTTGAAAACAAAACACGCATCTTATTCTGGGGTGTGTTGTATGCAACAAAATGCAGTACTATTCCTTAGAGCCAAAGATTTGAATCCAGGCTGGGGTGAGTTCCATGCTGTTTACTCTTGGGTAGTCATTTCAATGAATCCTCTAAGAAGTGAATGGATAGTGAAGCTTAGGCATGTTTTTGTAAATAAGGGTTTGTCTTCTGTCCTTCACCAAATTAGTATGTTGGATTGTTGGTGGTGGTCCTAAGCATGGCCTGTAACCCCAGTAATGGCTGCTCTTCATAGGTGAAATAACCAGCATGTGTACCACTTACAGCTTAAGGTACTAATGCGCATTTAGCAATATGAGAGTTTCTTTGTTTTATTTCTGGATGAGCTTGTACCACGTTGACAACTATATCTAATTTTCCTCAGCAAAATCCATTGTGAAATTCAGACCCAGAGTGTGCAAATGAAACCCTGGTGCTGTGCCAACTCTGACACCTCTTTTTAGCATTTTTTCAAAGGGCACAGGGCAATATGCCAATAATGAGCTCGGAAAGTATGTATGAAGTTCCTGATAATATGACACAATTTTTCTTACTTTTGCTCTTTATTTCATCTTAATTAGTCCCAGTAGGAAGGATTGATTTTTAAAGCCTTGTAGCTAACATCTGTTGGTATTCCTAGGGTCATTCTTACACTGTCCTATGTTTGACATTTCTTGTATAAGAAGAGGCATTTGTTCATATTGACATTAGCTGCCTCTGTATCTCTCAGTGGTGCAGATGGCCTGTGAATAAAGACATCAACCTAATAGGCAAGATGACAAGCTTCAATAGTGCGGGTGCTCCTCATGCTTAAATGGCAGGGCAGCATAGATTGCTTTCGCTGTGGAGGTCCTGGGTCTGCTGGTACTAAGCATATGGAATCAGTTAAAAATGCAGGGGGATACTGGGAAATAAATAGTACCATGAAAATTCCTAATTGAAAGTAAAAAGGTTTTTCTTTTGTACGGTATGTTTCATTTCCAAATGTAGCAAAGCATAAAACAAAGTATGTGTACATGCATGTATAAGAACTCTATTTTGGATATTCACCAGTCCTGTTTAGTTTGTAAATAAAAATTAAAGCATAGCTTAAAGGTTTCTATCTGCCCTTATGATTCTGTCAGAAGAAAGGAACTGGTTATTTCTCTTTAAAAAACAACAACAACAACAAAACTAAATGTGGGGATATTTCTAAGCACATTCCTTCCTTATTGTTAAAGTATTAATATAGGAGTGTTTTGGAAAACATCATGTACTCCCAGAGTGGAGAATGCATTTCCCCCAGCACAGTGGTTTAAGTTATTCTGTGGAGAATATATACAGAAAAATTTGGCATTCCAGGCAAAGTTAGCTGATATTTTTTTGCTGCAGAATAGAATATAAGAGCAGGAAATGTGAAGTTTAACCAAAAAAAAGCATGAAAGAGAGAGATAATTAGGCTCAAGAAGGGTAAGATTAATAAGATACTATGGTTTTAACAAGACAGCTAGCTGGCAAAGTTAGTTGCTCAGGGATCCTATGTCTGTACAGGCATACAGATTCTTATCCTAGTTTCATTTGCATAAAATAATAAGCTTCAGAGAGTTAGGAGAAAGCAAAGAGATTTTGCCAAATCAATGTAGGCTCCAAATATAGGTTTTGTAAAAACAAGCTTTTGTGAAAACTAACTTAAAGAGATTTTTAAAACTGAAAAAGACCCTAAAAGTCATGGAAACTGTTTGCCTTTAAAGGAAAGATTTTCTTTCCTTTCAAAGGCTTGCAGAATCTTGTTCATTTATGGACAAAAGGAAGTAGAGGTCTTAAAAAATAAATTGTAAACAAATGCGCTTTATAAACCTTTGTGCAATGAATGAAATGGAAAACATTGAAAAAGGAAGAAATGAAAGGAACAGCTAAAACAATAGATTTTTTATTTTTAAAAGTCAGGTATGGTAATTTAAAATGGAAAGAGTAGTAGCAGGTTTTAAAAAACTATTTTTAAGACAGAATCTAATGGACAATGTCACTTTAAAATTTTCAAATATCTAGCTCAGATGCATGAAAATCCAAATTTCTCCAACTCTGAAAAATTAATTTGTGAGTCTGACAGAAGACTGGAGAGCAATGCAGTTTATTGACTGTAACCCAAGAATATATTGTATAGATGGTGGTGCATTTTAACTTCACTGGAGCCAAGTCTTATTTTCAAGAGTTTAGAACTCATCCATTTTAATTTGTTTTGGACAATGCTTAAGCAGTTTCTTAACCCCAAAAGAGTAAAATAATTTTTTCAGCTACTTTATAATGTTGAGTTAAAGAATAATTTATTTGAGTGTGTTATCTGGTTTTTAGAGTTTTCTGAAACAAAAAAAAGCTTCATAATAAAGCATTTAAATTTGTAATAGTCTCCTTGTTAAGAAAGTGTATGTCTTTATAATGCTTAATGATATATTTTACTTTTGATATTGTTTATCTTTCCCCACATCACAAGAACTTTGAGGGCTAGTGATGGAGAATCAACCATGTGGCTCTTATCCAGGAATCCTAGAGCTTTACAAACATGAACTGAGCAAGCCCCATGGTATTCCTCTTCATATTCACCAATTGCATGTATGCAGTTTCAGATTACATTACACTGGATAAAGTGGATAAAATTACACACAGTTTATAGTCTCAGAGAGGTTACATTTTCAAAAACTTTAGAGGTTCAGATACCAATATAAGCGATAATTCCAGTGGGCAGGTAGTCAAAAGGGATGACTGGTGGGCAGCACACAGAACACATATGCCTGCTGGTGGAAAATCTATTCAATTGGGTTGTACATTGGATTTGAGCTCAAAGATGGGTGCCCATGCTATGCAGACAGAGAGGCACACAACTGGTTAAGGGAGGTCTCCTGTCAGATCTTCATTAGCTGCTGTGCCATCTGTGCCAGTTAAAATCATGAACTGAGAGACCTGCTGGTACCCTGCTTATGGGGTGGTGGGGTATTGTGTCTGTAACAGTAAACACCTGTAAATTGCAGGATGGTGGCAGGGGAGGGGAAGAGAGTCATTGTACAATTGGCACTTAGTAGAATAGAATGGCCGTCAATTCTGTGTTCAGCATAAATTGAATTTACTTATTCACTGTTAATTGTTCCTCACCCCCTATACGCATCCCTGCAGCCAGTCCTGCATACACAACTCTGTTCAATTGCTGGCAATACAAGGTAATTGAGCAGTATTCTAGAAAAAGTCATTTTTAAAGCTGCAGTGTGAGTTGGAGGCTGTGGAAAGTCTCAAAGAAACCAGTCCCTGGAATGAAGAACCCTGCCCCACCCACACACACACCTGGTCACCCCCTGTCTGGGTACCAATACACAGAGTTTAATAGTGTACAAACAAGTACAAGCATGGGCTATGCAGGTGAGGCATACAGGAAAACTGAGGCATAGGCCCTGGGGCTGTGGATTGGGTGGGGAGCAGCAATGGCAGTCCAGAAGCAGGAGTAAGAAACACCTGGCAACCCCTCCAACCATTTCCCCCTTAGTTGAGCTTTCCAAAATCTGACAGGGAGGTGAAACTGGCAAGGTGGCTTTCCAGAGCAGGAGTTTTGGCAGGTGGGAGGAGGGGGACAGAGAGAGAGAGAGAGAAGGGGGAAAGAGCCCAGAGCACTCAGCCTCCCTCCCCACCCCCCACCCCCAGCATCTGAAAACTCATCCACTCTAACCCCCTGTCCTAATCTGGGTCTTCCTCACCATCTAGGACAATCCTTGGAAAACTCTGGGCATTGAGCCCTGCAAGGTGTAGTGGTCTAGGTACTCTACCATCTCCTGGTTATAATTTGGCAGAAATGCAATGCCAAAAGATGAGGGCCTTAGAACCCTTAGAAGTGTGTATATGAACACATATCCAGGGACAATTGTGAACCAGTTCTCAATCAGTGACATTCTTGGAATGGTTCAAATGTTACGTTGGTCTGCACCCTACCAGTGCTACCGTCGTGTGGAATCCTGTGGCATCTCTGAAAGAATGTCAAGGGGCCCCAGAGTGCTGGGGCACTCTGATTGAAAATCACTGCCTTATGACTCATGTGATATTGGAGCTCAGATGCTCCAGGGAAATTGGTGAAGCTTCTTGTACATAGGGCATATAATAGGTTACACTGGTCTTATATAGTTATTTTACTGATATGCTAGTATATAGTAATGTATGACACATGCATTTTGGCTACTTGACTGAGAGACTGGTTTTGTTCATCATCTTCTGATTATGATGCCTATTTTGTGTGTATGTTGTATGCCTTTAGGCCTCAGGAGCCTATGTAGACAAGGTGGTGGTCACAAGAATAACCCTTGCTATTCATATAAGAAATGAAGCTGGAAGGCAACTGAGGGCCAGATGGTTTATTATCCATATTATGTACAGATCACCCTCAAGGGGAAAACCAACCTACTTTACCTAAACCACAAGGAAACCTTAAATATCATCTGCTCCATTACATACAGCATGATTTCTAGTGTCGCTGGACAGCACTCAGAAAATATGCTTTTAAAAATCATTTTGCTGAGCATTGCTTTATCTTAGTTTTAGTGTTCTAAGGGGTGATCCTAAGTCTTGAAAATAGGCCATTTGGAGAAGGATTAGAGCATGAGCTTACAAAATTCACTGTGGACAGGTTTAAGATTACTTGACAAGATGGAGCTGATGAGTTGGAAAGCTGTGAAAGGAATATATGTATTTGGTGTGGCCATGAGATTAGCCTCCCAATAAATATAATTGCTCATGCTTCTCTATCAGACTGTATGAACATACTGCATATATTTCTATACCAGCATACAGGTGGATGGTTATATTTGTTTATGTTTTCTATCTATAATCATGCTCTTATTTCATTTGAGAAGGCTAGATTAAAACTAACTGTGATTAATACCGGTTGCAAATTGCTGTTTTACTTGTTGGATTAAGCTTTGTGTAATGAATGACATGACGTAGGAGCAGATTATTCATTGTAAGGCAGCCAACCTAGTTACTTATGATATAGCTTTTCATTTATTCGTGTAAATGCTGTTGCTTCTCACTTTGTTAATGTCTGCCTAGAATAGGCTCTCACCAGCACTATCCAATTTAGAAGGAACTCCCCTATAATTTCAGCTTTCACTGGAGTATACCTGCTTGGGAGCGGGGTGGGGGAAGGGGGCCAGGGGGGAGGCTAGGTAAGAAAGAAGTGCATAGTTTTTTTCATTATATTGTTTGAACTCAAAAGGCTGTTGAGGAAAAAGCTCTTTATACAAAGAATTACCACTCTGTTGTTTTTTGTGGCTTATGTGTGTTGGCTCTGGATTTAGGAACCAGATACCTTGTTCTGGAAGGGGGGGAGCCACCCTCAGACCGACCACGATCTTTCCATTCAATGATAGACAAATTTGTTGATACACAGTGATAACAGAAAAGAAGTAATACAAACAATCAAGCAATTCTATATATCTACCAAATCCTAGGGCTGTCATCAGAGTTAAAGTACATCTGGCCAGGATACAGTCTTCACTCAGAGGCACTCTCTCTTAGGTGTCAGCAGTCTGGAGGTGGGATGCCGAGGCCCACAGCCCCCCTTGAGTGGGGTATATGAGATGGGCTGCTGGTTGTATGCCCTCCATGGTGGGCTCAGGGACCCTTCCCAGGGAATGGAGACAGGGAACCCTCTCAGGGAGAAGGATGGGGAGGGACTATAAGCTGTACAGAAAGGATAGAGTAGGGAGGAGAGGGTGAGGGGTTGCGCTCTATGTCAAGGAGTGTTATACATCAACCCTTATCAAAAAGAAATTGGAGGAGGAGAAAGTAGAAGGATTGTGGGTTAGGATACGTGGAGGTCAAGGGAAAAGGGATTTGGTGGTAGGGGTCTGTTACAGACCCCCACACCAAGGGGAAGAACTAGATTTGGAACTCCTGAGGCAGCTCTTGGAGACCATAAAGACTAGGGAAGCGGTAGTCATGGGGGACCTAAATTAACCTGACATCTGCTGGGGGACGCAGACAGCAAATTCCCACCATTCACGCAGGTTCCTATCCTGTGTACAGGACCTCTACCTGACGCAGGAGGTAAATGGTCCCACTAGGGGGAAGGCCTTACTGGACCTGGAATTGGCAACGGGGGATGATATGGTAGGGGACCTACAGATCAGTGGTCACCTGGGGGACAGTGACCACCAAATAATAGAATTCACCATAAGGCGTAGAGTGGGTAAGGTAACTAGTAGGGTGGAAGTGCTAGACTTTAGGAAGGCTGACTTCAGCGAGCTCAGGCATTTAGTCAATGATGCACTGCACAGTAAGAGATTTGGTGAGATGGGATCCCAGAAAGGGTGGCTGTGCCTTAAGGAAGCGATCCTTTGGGCACAGAGGGAGACGATCCTGATGCAGGGGAAAGGGGCCAAGAGGCTTCCTTGACTGACCAGAGAAGTCCAGAGCAGCCTAAGGGCAAAAAGGGAGAAACAGGGAGAAATATAAGCAGTGGAAACAGGGAGAAATTACTAAAGAGGAGTATGCCTCCTCAGTTCACAGCTGTAGGGTGGTAGTTAGAAAGGCCAAAGCTACCATGGAGCTGAGGATGGCATCCCAAGTTAAGAATAACAACAAATTATTTTTCAGATACAAGAAGGGGAGGTAGGAGGATCCAATTAACTACAGGCCAGTCAGTCTCACCTCCATCTTTGGTAAAGTCTTTGAAAAGATTATTAAGGCTCATATATGTGAGAGCCCAGCGGAAATATTATGCTGAGGGGAAACCAGCATGGGTTCATAGCAGGTAGTTCATGCCTGACTAATCTAGTCTCTTTTTATGACCAGGTTACAAAACACCTGGACACAAGTAGGGGTCAGTAGGGGGTCAGTATCATTTACTTAGACTTCAGGAAGGCCTTTGATATGGTATCCCACCCCATACTGGTGAGCAAATTAAGAGGCTGTGACTTGGATGATTACACAGTCCGGTGGGTGGCAAATTGGCTAGAGGGTTGTACCCAGAGAGTGGTGGTGGACGGGTCGGTATTGACCTGGAAGGGTGTGGGCAGTGGGGTCCCACAGGGCTTGGTCCTTGGACCAATACTCTTCAATGTCTTCATGAGTGACTTGGACGAGGGAGTGAAGTTTGCGGATGATACAAAACTGTGGGGACAAGTGGACACACCGGAGGGCAGGGAACAACTACAGGCAGACCTGGACAGGTTGGACAAATGGGCAGAAAACAATAGAATGCAATTTAACAAGGAGAAATGCAAAGTGCTGCACCTAGAGAGGAAAAATGTCCAGCACACCTACTGCCTAGGAAATGACCTGCTCGGCAGCACAGAAGCGGAAAGCGATCTCGGAATTCTAGTGGACTCCAAGATGAACATGAGTCGTCAGTGTGACGAAGTCATCAACAAAGCTAACTATGCTTTATCGTGCATCAGCAGATGCATGACAAACAGAACCAAGGAGGTGATACTTCCCCTCTGTCAGGCACTGGTCAGACCGCAGTTGGAAAACTGTGTCCAGTTTTGGATGCCACATTTTAAGAGGGATGTGGATAACCTGGAGAGGGTCCAGAGAAGGACCACTCGTAAGGGGAAGGGCTTGCAGGCCAAGCCCTATGAGGAGAGACTAGGGCACCTGGACCTCTTCATCCTGCACAAGAGAAGGTTGAGAGGCGACCTTGTGGCTGCCTATAAATTCATCATGGGGGCGCAGAAGAGAATTGGTGAGGCTCTACTCACCAAGGTGCCCCTGGGGGTTACAAGAAATAATGGCCATAAGCTAGCAGAGAGCAGATTTAGACTGGACATTAGGAAGAACTTCCTCACAGTTGTAGTGGCCAAAATCTGGAATGGGCTCCCAAGGGAGGTGGTGCTCTCCCCTACCCTGGGGGTCTTCAAGAGGAGGTTGGATGGGCATCTGGCTGGGGTCATCTGAACCCAGCACACTTTCCTGCCTATGCAGGGGGTCAGACTTGATGATCTATTGAGGTCCCTTCTTACCCTAACATCTATGAATCTATGACAAGAGAAAGGGGGGGACCAGGAGGGACCCTCAAGCTTTTGCTTTTGTCTACTGCTTCCCTCTTGATGACTGCTGATGACTCTTCATCCATGGCTATCACTGGTTGGTTGTCTCTCTGTGGTCATACACCCACACAGCCTTCCAGGTCTTCTAATAAAACCACAACTCAGGCCCCCCTGCTGCTCTCGGGCATTGTAGCTGGTGCTACTCATCTTGTTATGGGCAGTGTGGTACATACTCCCTTGGTTCCCAGACTTTGTGTCCTTGTCATTCTTGTTTTGCTAGACAGCTGGTCTGGCTTGAAGGCTGTGATCTTATGTTATGGCATGCCCCTCAATTCTTAGGCTGTATGTCCATCTGTTGGCCTTGTTGTGTTAGACAGCTTGTCTGCCCATTAGAAAACATATACATATACCTATAAGCCAATTCCCCCAAAACAGACCTTTTCATATGTGGCCCTTTCTTTTTACTTTATACGTGCTTTCAGGCTAGGGACAGAAGTTGCACATAAATTGGTTTAAGTGATCAGAAACTGTTTTAAATCTGTAACAGAACAAAAGCTCAGTGCACATAAACCAGTTTCAAAATAGCTGAAACTGGTTTAAGATAAACTTGGTTGAATGTAGTATCAGACTTAACTGATTTGAACTTAACTGATTGGTTTATGAAACTTCTGTCCCAGACTCCTTCCTGGTTTATGTTAAGTCACAGTCTCCCAGCATCCCATCATGTTTTGTAGCCCTGGGCTGGGCTCTATGTCTGCTCCAGAGAGCAGGACTGTCCCTGCCCCTCTCCTCCCTAGCTGGGGCAGTGAGGACTGACTGACAAGGGGGTGGGGTGGGGGCAAGCCTGGTTGGGGAGGAGGGGGACTGTACACGACTTCCCCCCCACCCCCAGCAAACCCCAGCTGGGGTCTGGAGCCGGGGGGGGGGGTAAACACCCCTTCCCCTGCTCAAACTTACTGCTAGCTGTGACTGTGGACTACAAATCCCAGAGGTACCTGGAAGCAGGAAGAGAATGAGCAAACCTGCAGAGTCCTGCTGCTGTCATTTTGGACTGCAAATCCCAGAGACCTTGCGG
Organism: Alligator sinensis; assembly: GCF_000455745.1. NCBI lineage: Eukaryota > Metazoa > Chordata > Crocodylia > Alligatoridae > Alligator > Alligator sinensis. Next base: position 4,488,838 of record NW_005841852.1, read on the forward strand.
GCATCTGGAAGAGAAAGCAAACACACAGCCCATGCTGGATAGGTGCCAGAGAGCCGTGCTGTAGTGCCCACTAGCTTCTGGCTTGAGCTACTGCAGGCATGTAGCTGCATTTCCTGAATCAAAAGTAACTGTTCACATCTGCTTCAATTTAATCTCTGCAGGTTAGACTAACCTGTAAAGACTGAATCAACTCAGTCTCTAGCTTTTTGATGGTCTGTACATAGACTCAGAGATTTGTTTCTTTACACAGATGTCTCCTTTTTTTAGCAAGCACATGCAAATTCATTGTTATAGTTTGGCTACGGTATGTGGGTAGCATAGGGACTTTTGGCTTAAAAACATCTTGAAGATATGCAATGAGTTAAGAGTTAGGTAGGAAATGGATAGTCTATGCCTTAGTATATTGCAGACTAGGTACTGCTACTGTGAAACTGCATGTTGCATGGCTGTCTCATTAGCTCATCAATTCTGTGTCTGCTTAGTACAGTTTAACACTCTGAGGACCTTGTTACACATTAATTTTAGGTGACTCCTGGAGCTTTTAACCTCTGGATTGTCCACACATTAACACCTGAAACTAGTTTTAAGCACATTTTAGGCAGCTTAGAGAGAATCCTTAAAAGGGCAGGTTTATCTCTAATCCATGTTACCTAGTTTGCGTTCCATTAATGTGTGGTCACTCCCCACAGATGAATGTGCCCAAGTTGCAGTCCTCCAGTATCCCAGGATACAGTGTTCCCTCCCCATCCTCCTTCCTTACAGCCCTGTGCAAACACCCTACAGAGCACATGGCAGCTAGCAAGGATATAAGGTATGGGTGGGTCTAGGAGTGGGGTCTAGGAGGTGGGGAGGGAGAAAGTTAGGGAGCCAGATTGGGTTCCCATGAGCTGGGACTTCCTTCCTGGGGCAGGGGCAGTAGGCCCCCAAAAGTGCCTTCTCTCAGCACTCACAGGCACCCTGTGAAGCATGACCCACACACTGACACCACAGTCCCAATCCCTGTTTATTAAAACATGAGACCATCTTTAATTTACTTCCTTTTTATTTATTTATTTTTTACTACTTTTTATTTTATCCTTCAGTGGCTAACACTCTTCATTTCGCCACCCATCCCCATTTCCTTTTCAGCTCCCATTTCATTGCCCACTGCCATTACATTAACTCTGTATCTCCCAGCTTCATAATCCCACCCCCTATAACCCATCTCTTGCACACCCCTACCTAAAGCCAGGATAGATACTTGTCCTGGCTCACCAACTCTCTCAGAGCAGCTCACAGCTATAGCTTCTAGGCTGACTCCTGTTTGCCAGCCCTCTAGTGGCAAGTCACAGCTGTACAGGTGGAGAACAATTAGAGGAGGTGTTTAGCTTTAAGATGGGACTGCTTCAAACTTGAGCTGGAACTAACACTGATCAACATTTGACCAGCTCAAATTGCAACATGTAACAAGGCCCTGAGACTAGCCTAATTCCTTATCTGCCTCTCAGATGTAAGCAATGGTAGCATTTCTTCTGAGCTCAAGGCAAAGCATGGCTCAAGTTCATATTCTTCCTAGAGTAGTGTTCCTGAAACTGGTCTGGGAGCGACAAAAGAATCTGGCTGTACCTGCATCTTAGGGATACTGGCCAGGGATTAAATTAGTGTGGGAGAGATTGTGAACCTCTTCCATGCTGTACATCAAAAATGAGTTCAATCTAAGCCATATAACGTGGCTCAGAATACTAGCAGATTGTTTAGAAGTTCAAAATATGATTGTATGTTTGCCTATAAGCTCTTAAAACTCCCTCCTCTTTGGGGTTCAAATGTCCTTGTGGAGGACACTAGCACAACTGTTTCTGAAAATGATAACCAAATAGTTCTCCCACAGCATCTCAGGAAAACAAGGGTGTCAGCTGAGGGCCTCAGCTGCCTGTACACCAATGCCAGAAGTATGGGGAATAAGCAGGAGAAGCTAGCCTTCCTGCTCTATAGTGGGCAATATGACCTGGTAGGGATCACAGAGACTTGGTGGGATTCCTCACATGACTGAAGTATAGCCGTAGAGGGCTGTGCCCTGCACAGAAGGGGTGAAGTAGGGAGAAAAGGCAGAGGTGTAGCTCTCTACGTGAGAGAGCAGTACACCTCTCTGGAGGCTGACATCAGCTCCAAAGATAAGCAGTTTGAAACCCTCTGGGTCAAGTTACAGTGGTGGGGGTGCTGCGGTGGGCAGGCAGGTGAGAGAGACCTAACTGTGGGCATTTACTACAGGCCACCAATCCAAGGGGAGGAGCTGGATCTGGAGTTCTCTTGAACTGACAGAGGCTGCATGCACAAGGGCCAACCAGAGGTAATGCTCTCCTGGACCTGGTCTTGGCCAAGAGAGATGATCTGGTGTATGGCTTGAACACTGAGGGTAACCTGGGTGATAGCAACCATGAAATTATCAGGCTCACTGTCCGTCACCAGGTCAACAAATCAACCAGAAGGATTGAAGTCCTGGACTTCAAGAGTGCTGACTTCCACAGGCTCAAAGGATTAGTAGGGAAGGCGATGCAGGACCAGGAAGGGAAGGCAAATGGGGTGCATGAAAAATGGTCATTGCTCAAGGACACAATCCTTGAAGCACAAAAGAACACCATTCCTGTAAAGAGGAAAGGTAGCAGGAGGGCTGACAGGCTGACAAGCCCTCCTGCCTTAATAGGGACATTGCGGTCCTCTTAAAAAAGAAAAAAGAGGTTTACACACAGTGGAAGCTAGGAATGATCCTCAAGGAGGTCTATCCAACAGTGGCCAGTGCTTGGAGGGAAATGGTCAGGAAAGCCAAGTCAGCAACTGAGTTTAGGTTAGGTATAGGAGTTAAAGACAATAAGAAGTCCTTCTTTAGGTATGTAGGAAGTAGAAAGAAAACAAATGTAAGTGTGGGACCCCTGCTTAACACATCAGGACAGCTGGTAACCAACATTCAAGAAAAAACAACTCCTGAATGTCCACTTTGCTTCAGTATTTCACTGCACCATTCGAAAGTCAAGTGAGATAAGGTTCATAGTGGGGATGCTGGGACTGTCAGCCTCCCCACTGTGGATGCTGAGCTGGTGAAATACCAACTAGAAAAGCTAGACGTTTATAAGTCAGTGGGACTGAATGGACTCCATCCGAGAGTGCTTATGGAGCTGGCTGAGATCATTGCAGAACCCCTGGCAAAGCTCTTTCAGAATTTGTGGCGAATAGGGGAGATCCCTGAGGATTGGAAGAGGGCCAACATTGTGCCTATCTTTAAGAAGGGGAAGAGGGAGGGCCCGGGCAACTATAGGCCAGCCAGCCTAACCTCTATCCCATGGAAAATCCTGGAAAAGCTCATTAAAGAATCTATGTGCGATACGCTGGCGGAATGTAAGATTCTGAATGACAGCCAGCATGGCTTTGTCGTGGGTCAGTCTTGTTTTACCAATTTCATCTCCTTCTACGACCAGGTCTCTTGCCACCTGGACATGGGAGACAAGGTAGATGTTATATACCTAGACTTCCAAAAGGCTTTTGATCTAGTATCCTGCAATATCCTTGTGGGAAAACTGGGAGATTGTGGGCTCAGCTGCTCTATGGTTCAGTGGGTGGGAAACTGGCTACAGGGTAGGACCCACAGAGTCCTCATGAATGGATCCGTGCCGTTTTTGGCGCGAAGTGGTCAGAAATCCATGCTTGGACTGGTGCTTTTCAACATCTTTATCAATGATTTGGATAGGGGAGTAAAAAGTTTGCTGGCGAAGTTCACGGAAGACACCAAGTTATGGGGCAGCATGGCCACATCAGAAAATAGGTTGTAGATACAGGTGGACTTGGACAGGTTGGAGAGTTGGGCTTACTGCTATATCAGAGGAGTGCATCAGGAGCTTGGTGAGCAACTGTTCACTAGGGCACCCCTGGGGAAGACCAGGACCAATGGATATAAACTCCTGGAAGGCTGCTTCAGGCTTAATACCAGGAAAAATTCCTTCACAGTCAGGGTGTCCAGACTGTGGAATAAACTCCCTCCAGAGGTGATGCAGTCACCTACCCTGGCGGTTTTTACGAGGAGACTGGACAGTCACCTTGCTGGGGTCACTTGACTGCAGTTGTCTTCCTGCCTAGAGTGGCGGGGCTGGACCCGATGATCTGCAAGCTCCCTTCCAGTTTACACATGCCCGGGGGGTGGGGGGGAGGAGGCACTTTAATTAAAACAACTCTTAGAGCCACTCTAAAGTGCCTGGAGCATCTCGAGTATCAGAGTCCCCACGCTTCAAATGGTAGCGGGGGTGCTTTCTCTAAAGCTCGTCGAACAAGCTTTAGCTAAATCACCCCAATGCCATTTTGAAGCATGGATATACTGATACACAAGATGCGGAGGCTCTCATTGCCACGCTAAAACAGACTTGATTAATCAGCAGCCTCTGGGCTAATGTACAGGTACCCTTACTGCTTGTTGATAGCCCTGTTGTGTTAATTTTGTTGGAATAAGTCAGCTCAGAGTATTAAAGGTGTTAATGTGATTCTGTCACTATGTAACACTAAATGGTTAAATGTAGTTTGGGGTTTAACATGCAGAGGCCTGTTTGGTCCCATGATAACAACCACTATTAAAAATCTTTATAGCCTTTTTGTCAAGGATATAGTAAAAGAGAGAAAAATCACAGAATTTACAATGTATTAACTCTTTCATTTTAACAATTTGACATTTTCTCTTTCCCTTTATCTGTGATGAGCTTTTAAAAGGATCCTTCCCTCTCAACCCATTTAACAGTCGTTTATATGGTATTAAAGATGATAATAACTGTCCTTTTTTGGGGAGGAGGGAGGAGAAGAAGTTATTTAAAATGGTCTTAATTAAGCTGTAGCTGTAAAGTCCAATTCTGTTTTCTTGAAGACAGAATAAGAAACATACACGAAAGAAGGAAGAACAGAACAGCAAAAAGAAAATGCCTTGCAATTCTGCTACTAAAGCAACAGAAACATAGTATATACTTCTGTCAGCCACTCTGAGACTGGCAAAGTTATACAGAACTGGGCTATTTAGAACATGATAGTTAAAATTTTGCCTCTTAGGCTCTCAACAGTGTTGTGAAAGAGACTGTTTTGGATGGTTAAGCTGGCCTTTATTAAGGTAACTGAGAGGGGTGGAGGGGGAGGGAGAGAGCGAGACATACAGCAGGGAAGGAAAGTATCACATAAGGGAAAAAATTAGAACAAGAACCCCTTTGGAAGAGTTGATGGCAATATCATTGTAGGTCCCTTTCACTGGCCTGGTCTGCTCACATGTCTCTCTGAATCAAAGTAAAGAAAGGCTGATGCTTCCATAGTTGATTTTTTGTGGTATATTAATTGTTTAAAGTGGATAAGAATATATAAATGAAGTTAGGGTGTGTGTGTGTTTTCTGTGTAATAATAAGGACACTGGATGACTCAGAAGGTTGGTAATAATACATAAGGCATTTTATCAGGTGAGTGTTTGATACCCCCACAAACTAGAAGTAATTGTATCCTATTGTTACCTGGTTCTCCATGGCCTACTGGGTAAGACATACACATTATCCAAACCACTACTGAAACTGACACTAATTGGAACATATGCTGTCAATCGTGGGCAGAGAGCCCAGATACTGAATACCCTCTTGCAGTAAAGGTAAATGGAGCAACAAATTTACCTAACCTGGTGAGATCTGACTAGAGATCTGTGAAATGTGGCAATTGGAGCTTTTCAGAGGCTTGCTTGATATTTTTTTTCCCCTCTCCTCTTCCCCTCTGGATTATGCTATTTGCAGAAGCTAATTTCCATCAATTTTGCTTTGGGTTTGGGCAAACATCATAATTCAGATTAAACTGCCAAGTTTCAGGTCAAAATAATTGTGAAACAGAACCAATGTAGCAGCATTCAGTATACATGAGAATGACTGGGACTTGGAAACAGATATAATGGAATTTTGAAACAAGTCAAAATAGCTGTGGCTAGTGAGAGGAATCAAGAGACTGATGATTTTCTACTGAATTGTTTCTATGCCAAATGATCCATGGACTTAGGGGCTTTTTCACAATTTCTTCATGAAAGATGTCATGGCACCCTCTAAGAGTGAAACTATGCATTTTTACACTTAACCCCACAATTTGTTTTCACTGAATGCCTTTATTAGTTTAAGTTTACTCATAAGACTTTAAAATAAAAGATCTAACAATATACAAGCATGTTGGACAGGTCATGAAGAGATGGAACTCACATTCCTCTTCCTTCTTATTTGTCACCTTATCCTCAAATGTCCTAGAGGCAAAGTGATGCGGAGAAAATGTGATCTCTACCCACATTTTAACACTTTCTGCCTTAATGTTTTTTCCAATGGTTTACTGTGGAGTTTGCAAGTGTATCATGGCTGAAATAGATGCTACAGGTATACATGAAACTAACACCTTTTTCTCAAGCTGCATTTCTACACACTACACTTACTGCCTTTTAAATGTCACAGCTATTGAACAAACAGTGAAATAATGTGTACAGAAGGTAGCAAGTGCTATATTTGTTGTAAGTTCTTATAACAAATGTATTTAGCAGGCTATTTGCACTTGATTGAATTCTGGTTTTATTACTACTAAATTTTGGTTGCTATTCCTCCCCAGCATTCATTTTCCTGTTATTATTATTGGTGTGTAATTAATTTTAGTTTGCTTTCATTTTGGCTGGTTTGGGACTACTGTTGCTTGTGTAAAAATCTGCAGCATGATGTCAGAACAAAAGCTATGGAAAGTTCCATTTTAGTTTTGAAACTTCAAAATTAATGTTGGTTCCAATTCAGTTAGACTTCATAAAGAAGTACTGGTTTTTAAAAATTGCTTTTCAACTAAGAGGTAAAAAAAAACCCCTCTTTTTTTCTATCTCAATGACTGCAACATTCAACAGAGTGTTATTTGTAGTGTATACTGTTTGAAGAAAAATTTGGGGCAGGTCATTTCACATTACAGAAGAAGGTGATATTTCTCCTGTGGCCATGATTGTCATCACAGCATTAGCTCAGCTCAAAATGCCTTTGCCTTATTGGTAAGCAGAGTTGAAGTTTTGCTGGTTAACTGAGCTCTCTAATCTAAATGAAATTATCACAGGGGATTTAAAAAAACTTCTGTTGTCCTGTATATTTCAGATTCTGACCATATTTTGGTTTACTCTATTGATAATTTCTCTTGCAGTGGAGAATTATCTCATCTTTTGGATCACATAATAATTGCAGTCCAGATTTTCAGAGGAAGGAATCAGAGCTCATGTTTTTGTCCTGTCTTCCTTTCTTTCTACGTTGGGCAGAAAGTAAAATTGCTAAAACATAAACCAGGTCTTCAAAGGAATTTTACCATTTGGAAAATGGGTTTTTACAATTCTGGTTCCTTTTGTAAAACTTTTAATAGCCTCTGAACCATGTAGGTAGGTTCTACCAACTCCATTTTAAAGGGAATTGGAACTCATTGTCATGGTCCAAGACCTTCTCTTTAAAGGGGCAACATTCACGTTATAATTGTGGTTCCTCAGCTGGACATCATACCAGTAGTGTGCCTTATGGACTTACATTAAGCATGCACCATTGCTCCTCTGTCTCATGGGCTAGGGACAGAACTTACACACAAACCGATATAAGTGATCAGAAACTGGTTTAAACCTGTAACAGACCAGAAATACACTGTGCATAGACCAGCTTCAAAATGGTGGAACATGATTTAAGATAGACCTGGATGGATACAGTATCAGATTTAATCAGTTTAGGTTAGACCTGTCTATCGAACTTATGTCTCAGATGCCCTCCCAACTTGTTAGGTTGCAGTCCCCCAGCATCCCAGGATGCTTTGGGATCCCCAGTAGCACCCCCTCACAGGGCAGTCAGCTGGAACATGGCTCACTGTCCACTGCTTCAGCCTAGTGCCAAGCTGCCCCTGGCCCTAGGCTGTCAAGAACCACCCACACAGCTTCTCTGCCCAGCTGTGGCTTCCAGCTCTGGGCAGTGCACAGTCTGGAGCAGGTTGCGGGGGCAGGGGGAGCCAACACGGATGCTTCCCTCAAAGTCCACCCAGCCTCAGCTCAGCCAGCACACAGACAGAACTGGAAGAGGAGCCAACATAGAGCCTTTCTTTAGGGTCAAAAAAGTCCAGGCTCAGCCAGCACAGTCTGGAGATGGCGAGGGAGTGGGAGAAGCCAACACAGACACTTCCCTCAGGGTCTGCACAAACCCCAGCTCAGCTAGCACAAAGCCTGGAGCTGGTGCTGAGGTGTAAGAGAAGCCAACCTGGAGCCTTCCCTTTGGATCAGCAGCCCAGTCCAGGATGCTTGGCAGCTGTAGGGTGCAGTAGATGGCCCCACGCAGGACAACTGACTGCTGGTTTGGAAGCATGAAGATATGTGCCTTGGTGACCCTCTGTGACATCATGTCATGGGTGTAGGGGCATAGCCTGTGGACATGGGTGCCAAATTCTGGGGGGCATGCAGTGGACACAAAAGTGTCTGGGTTGGCTCCCTCCACACCCCCTGGAAGCTGTGGGCTGCATGCTGGCTGAGCTGGGAGTTGTGTGGATCCTGAGGGAAGCATCTGTGTTGGCTTCCCCTATGCCCCACCACCAGCTCCAGGCTGTGTGCTGGCCCATCTGGGGCTGTGCAGACCCTGAGAGAGGTGTGTACGTTGGCTTCCCCTGTGCTCTAGGATCTGCAGTAACAGCAGGAAGTTGGGTAATGGCCCTAGCTCAGCTGAGCTCAGGTGCCCTTGATAATGTCTGGCATGAGGGAGCACCCACCACCTTCTAGCTTTGGCCAGTTCAGGCATCTGTTTCCGCC